>NC_034595.1:83740190-83791313 GCF_900095145.1 Mus pahari | reverse complement strand
AGGGAGGGAGGGAGGGAGGGAGGAAGGAAGGAAGGAAGGAAGGAAGGAAGGAAGGAAGGAAGGAAGGAGCTCTAACATGACCTCATGCCATTTCTGTTAGAATATGAGCTAACTCACGGCTGGTAGGTGAGCCTCACTCAGTTGGGCTGGGACGGGCTGAGAGCAGTCATGGACTCATCCTGAAAACTGCTGTTTTTTTGTTCTTCAGGGCAGGGAAACCGCCACCCGGCCTTCATCTGGATGTCGTGAAAGGAGACAAGCTAATTGAGGTACTGAAGCACACAGTTCTAAAGGTTTCCCCGCTGTGACTCACTTCCCAGCAATGTTACTTCCCTTCTGGGCTTTTTAAGACAGGGTCGGCCCAGGTATCCTGGAGCTCCCTACATAGAGCAGCCTGGCCTTGAACTCAGCAAGGATTGATTGCCTCTGCCTCCTAGTGCAGGCTAGCACGCCTGTCTCATCTTCCTGACCTCTTTTTTGTTTTTACTCCCCCTGTTAAAAGCTCATAGGGACTGGGGATGGAGCTCTGTAATAGAGTGGCTGCCGAGCATTGGATTTATTCTTCGGCATGCAACACTCCCACGGCTACTCAGCTTTTCATTACTCCTCTCCCCTTACAAATGAAGATTTTTTTAACAGGTCATAGGCCCAAGGCACCCACACAAACTGGAAATCCACTGATTTGGAGTTTCTGGAATGCATAGTTCATATTAACTAAAGAAGGTTATGCTATAGATTGAGTTTAACATTTCAGCGGCTTCTGTGAGATTCAGGGTAGTGTGGACAGGAGGGCACTTGTCGAAAAAGAACATGAAATGGAACTAAAATTCATTCAGTGAAACTAAGGGGAGAGGCCCAGCTCTGGTGCCACGTGCAGAGGCAGGCCAGTACCTGACTTGGTGACCATAAAAGGGCTGTACGTTAGGATCCTGTCTAAAAAAACTTAAGGAGAGACAGAATCACACACATACATAATTATAGTTAGGTATGGTAAAGGAAATGTTTAATAGAATTCCAGCCTTTATGGGAAGCTTCTAGAGTCACACCAGATTTCAGGGTACAGTGACTGGGTATTTTGTTTGACTGGTTTTGAGATAGGGTCTTACTCTATAGCCCTGGTTGGCCTGGAACTCACAGTGATCCACCTGCCTCTCCTTCCCAAGGGCTGGATGTTCTTTTATATTTGAGATAGATTTCCTGTATTGGCCTTGAACTCACTGTGTAGCCATAGCTGGTTTTGACTTTTAATGATAATCCTACTTCCATCTCCCAAATGCTGAGATTGTGTGAGTCACCATATCTGACTTATTTATGTTAAGATATATAATTATTTACCAAGAAAAAGAGAGTAAGCCCACTGATTTCATAATTAGAAATTAAGTTCGGGGCTGGTAAGATGGCTCGGCGGGTAAGAGCACCCGACTGCTCTTCCAAAGGTGCAGAGTTCAAATCCCAGCAACCACATGGTGGCTCAAACCATCCTTAACGAGATCTGACTCCCTCTTCTGGAGTGTCTGAAGACAGCTACAGTGTACTTACATATAATAAATAAATAAAATCTTTTAAAAAAGAAAAGAAAAGAAATTAAGTTTGAAGCTGTTATTGATTATAATTATTTTTCCTTGGTGCATTCAATAAAAAAAATGACATTTTACAGATGGTAACTTGAAAAGTAAGGGGTTGTTTTGGGGTTGTGGCAGAAGAAATGCACAGTCTCACACAGCTCCTTTGTCATGGGTTCTTTTATGAAAAATAGAAAAATCCAAAACTCAAATAATTATTCAAGGAAATACTTAAAAATATCCTGAAACCTCTTTCACTACAGGTGGTTCCATAGATAGAAAAAAAAATTATTGTTGCTACACACAGAATAGTGTGATATTTGAAGACTTCTAGAGATCTACTTTGTGGGCTGGGGAGATGTCTCAACATGTAGAAGGCTTGCTCTACGAGCCTGACAACTTGAATTGGATCCCTGGGACCCGTGTAAACATGGAAGACAGGAACCAACTATACACACTTACCCCTTGGCTTCTACTGCCTGCTTCCTCCAATGCACACAGACACAAAAAAAAATAATAGCAAATTAAGTTAAAAGATGAAATCAACTTTGTTATTAGACTTTAGTAAATCTTTAATTTGCAACAAGAGTAAATAGGCAGAGGCCCAGTGATAACATTGCGTTCCTTCATGGGAGATGTATCTTTTCAAAGTTCCTTTACCTTATTCAATGTCCTCTGGTTACTGGTCTCCATCTGCTGCTGATGTTCTTGTATCTCAGTTTTTCTACAAATGCTGAATTGCAGAACATTGTCAAGTTATAATTTTTAGATATCACCATAATAGCTCTTAAAGGAGTGGGCCTGAAGTGTGTGTGTCCATGTGTGTATGTATGTGTGTGCATATGTTCACGAGTTGTATTTAACTAATTAATGAATTAATTTTGTTTTTTTGAGACAGGGTTTCTTTGTGTAGCCCTGGCTGTCCTGGAACTCACTCTGTAGACCAGGCTGGCCTTGACATGAGTTGTATTTATTTTGCAATGTTAGTGATCAGACAAGGGTCTCATGCATTCTAGTTAAGTGTGATACTGCTTAGCTAGAACCCTTAGCCTGCCTAGGTGTATTGAAGGATTTAGATTTGACCAGCACTTGATACTAACCGAGCTATCTGTATCCTTGTCTTGTTTAAAGACTTGTGATATGCTGTGGTAGTTGGGTTGCAGAAGTGCGATATTAAAGTAAAAGCCATGAGTCTTTTAGGCCCAGTGTGTAAAGACACATTCTGAGTTATAACTCAGAGGCACATTTGGATAGTATCAGCCGTAGCTAGCCATAGGTCACAGCCTTGTGAACCAGAAGAACAAGGCACAGTTCATTCTCTTTTTCTTATATTTCCTTAATTCTAAGAGGTATTATTTTCATTTAACTTCCCTTTTAACGTTTCTGTGCTTGGGGTGCTGTTGATGGTGAATGTGTGCCTGTGACATGAGAGCCCTTTCTCTTTTTCCTTAATGTAATCTCTGACACATCTTTATAAATAAGAATATGAGTGGAAAGTGCGGTGAGATAAACCTGCATGCGTGCTTCCTTACAAGACAGTGCTATGCTTCACGCCCTGCCACTAATTCTAAAGCAATGTTGCCTTAATAAGTGGGGCTTTTGTTCTGTTTTTTGAGACAAGGTCTCATAATGTAGCCCTGACTGGCCTACAGTATATGGAGATCAGGCTAGCTCTGAGCGAGTTCCCCAGTCACCGCTTTGAGATAGGGTCTTTAGGCTGTCTATGAAGCCCAGGTGGGCCTTGGATCCACAATGGTCTTCCAGTCTCAGCCTCCAAAGTGCTTGGATTATAGGTAGCAGCTACTTCACCAGGCTTCCCATGTCTTCTTAGGAATAGGAATCTTTTTGCTTTGGTTTGTTTTGCAGGGTGGGGAGGTGTGTTTTTGACACAAGGTCCCAGAAGTTCATCTCTGGCTACCATCCTCCTGCTTCTGCTACCTGAATGCTGGGGTTCCAGGTGTGCACAGCCACTGCCTACCTAATCCATGTTTTAAAGTGTAACATTGGGGTGACTAATTGGCTGTCAGGCCATTGCCAAATCCGGGTCTCCTTGAAATGAGCTGTAGCAGCAGCAGGTATCTCCTGTCTGATAGGGAGTCCACAGAGTGACCCCAGCTGCTTGAATTGATTGAATCTTAAAGTTAAGCTTGGCAGAACTCAGGTATGTGCTTTCATGGGGCAGGGGAAGAATATGAATACTCAAAATATTTATTCCTAGATGGTTTATATTTTAGTACAAGTGGATTATGAAATTATATAATGTGGTTAAAAATGCTCAAACTTGGGGTCTGGAGAAATGGGTCAGCAATTGAGAGCCCTTCCTGTTTGTCCAGAGGACCTGAGTTCAGTTTCTTGCACCACAGCTTTGAACCACCTGTAACTCCATATCCAGGGGATCAGATGCCCTCTCCTGGCCTCCACAGGTACCTTCTCACATGACATACATTGCACACAAACACACTTTTTTTTTTTTTTTTTTAAGACTAGGTCCCACTATGTACCTCTGGCCTGGAACTCACTCTGTAGACCTGTGTAGCCTTAAACTCAGAGATCTGCCTGCCTCTGCCCTGGAAGTAAAGGCGCGTACTATTGTTCCTGACCTTTTTTTTTTTTTTTTTTTTGAGGCAGGGTTTCTCTCTGTGTTGCCCTGACTGTCCTGGAACTTACTCTGTAGACCAGGCTGGCCTCGAACTCAGAAATCCACCTGCCTCTGCCTCCCAAGTGCTGGGATTAAAGGCGTGCGCCACCACGCCCGGCTTGTTCGAGACATTTTTAAATGCTCAGGTTTAACTGGACCTTGTGCTACTTGCATGAAATCTCAGCACCTGGTAGGTAGAGGCAGGAGGGTCAGAAGTTCAAGGCCATCCCAAGCTCTGTAGCTTGTTTGTGGCTAACCTGGAATATAGGAAGTCTTGGTTTTAAAAAAGAAAAGAATTTTAAACTGTAAACTCATATAAATTTGAACTGTATTTATTTTAAAGAAATTATTATCATGGGAGTGGTATGTCTCAGTATTATATCGCTACAACTGGAAGGACTGTCAACTGTAGGGGCTTGTCCCCACCAGTGATGCAGTGTAAAGCCCATGGCAAGTGTGTAGCAGGTAAGGGCACAGCAGTTGTTGCTGCTGACAGTGCGTGAGATTTGAGGACACTAATGTGTATATCCAGTGGAGAGCCTCTCCCTGGGCACTGCCTGCTGGAGTTTACAGGGGAGGGGACAGGGGACAGCTCTTGATTTCTAACCTGATGCTGATGTCACGTTAGATCCTTTCTGAGCTTTTGTGCTAGCTTTTCTGGGAAGTTTTGTTTTGGTGGTGGTGTTGATGGTGCTGCTGCTGGTGGTTGTGTGTGTGTGTGTGTGTGTGTATATGTNTGTGTGTGTGTGTACGTGTGTGTCTGTCTGTCTGTCTTAGAACAGGGCCTTACTATGTGCAACTCAGGCTAACCTTGAACTTGGCATCATCTTGCCTTAACATCTGAAGTTCCTTTTTTATTTTGTTTTTGTTTTTTCCAAGACGGGGTTTCTCTGCATAGTTGTAGCTGCCCTGGAACTTGTAGGCCAGGCTGGCTTCAAACTCTACCTGCTTGGGATTAAAGGCACGCAGTACCATGCTTGCCTTGAAGTTCTAAAACAAAAGTGCCATCATTACTGGTTTCTCAGGGATTTTAGGAATCTAGGGTGGAGTGTGAGCTAGAGCTTATAAGACCTTGTATTTAAAGGGAAAAGACAACATGTTGAATGGGGTCCTCAGGTGCTAGACCACTAACATTGGACTAGAATTAGGAAAGGGTTCGTAACAATTCCCCCAGTATCCTTCATCTGCTGACTGGTTTAAAACCTTCTATGACAACAGTAACTTGTTATACAGCATGATTCAGCCCAGAGTACACTTTCTTCTTCTGCCCTTCTTACTCACTTGCTAATCAAATAATCTTTTTTTTTTTTTTTACTTTATGTATATGAGTATTTTGCCTACATTTTATGTGTACTATGTGCATGCCTGATAGAGGCCAGAAGGAACACACCTGGAACTAGAGTTTCAAACAGTAATGAGACACCTTGTGAGTTCTGGGGATCAGAACCTGGGCAGCCAGTGCTCCTAACCCTGGTGCCATCTCTCCAAACTTCTTTCTTTGTTTTTCCTTTGAGATGGAGCCTTTCTTTATACCTTGACTGTCCTGGAACTCACTGTATAGACCAGGCTGGCCTCTAACTCTGAGAACCACCCCCACTTTGGCCTCCTGAGTGCTAGAAAGCTATCCTTCCAGCAAGGTATGGTGGCCCAAGCATTTAATCCCTTTGCTTAAGAGGCAGAGGCAGAGGCAGGGGGATCTCTGTGAGTTTAAGGCCAGCCTAGTCTATCTATATAGAGTGCCAGGCCAGTTAGAGTTACATTTTTTGGCAGGGGTTGGGGGTGGTTCGAGACAGGGTTTCTCTGTGTAGTCCTGGCTGTCCTGGAACTCACTCTGTAGACCAGGCTGGCCTCAAACTCAGAAATCTGCCTCCCTCTGCCTCCCTAGTGCTGGGATTAAAGACCAGACCTGCGTCACCACTGCCTGGCGAGCTGCATTTAAAAAAAAGAAAAAATTCTAAGAATTCTTACCTCATAGGGAGAGGCTACTTGCATCTGATAGAATTAAGAGCAGTTTTTATTTTGTTTGTTTTGTTTATTTTTTTCATACCAGCACTATACAGTGGAAAATAATATTTAGAGAGATGTAATTTAATTCCCTGTCAAACAGTGTTAGCTTAGTAAACTGCTGTTTGGGTACATACAGGTGGGCTGTACATAGAGCGTTCATGAGGTAAGTTCATGCCACTGACTTGAAGGGGTACATAGAAATGCACAGGCTGGGCTGGTGAGATGGCTCAGTGGGTAAGAGCACCCAAGTGCTCTTCCGAAGGTCCAGAGTTCAAATCCCAGCAACCACATGGTGGCTCATAACCATCCGTAACAAGATCTGACGCCCTCTTCTGGAGTGTCTGAAGACAGCTACAGTGTACTTACATATAATAAATAAATAAATCTTTTTAAAAAAAGAAATGCACAGGCAGTTTTTTGCTGCTCACTAGCCCAGATCCCAGTTCTTCATCTGACAGTCCATTGCCCTGGGGAAGATTTCAGTGGCATGCTTGGAACTGGGTGAATAATGTCCCCTAGGAGCCAGGAGTGAACTAATGGAATAGCATGCTATTAGCCTTAGCTAGAAGGAGGAAGAATGCATGCTGGCTGTGTAGGAGCTGGTGTGTGTCACATGTAAATGATATTTGGATCTTATTATGGTTAGAAGCTTGTATGGGAAAGACTGGGGCAGTTTGCTGGGGGAACTGCCTATAGTGATCTTACTAGACCCCAGAACTTAAAAGGATAATGAGAGATGCTTTTCCTGATTTCCAGAAAAGCAGTGGTAGCTATTCAAGTCCCTCTGCTTACATGATTGGAAGTTTTTACTAAGCTTGCTTGCATTAAAAGTGAAGTAATATTTCATACTCATTTAGAAGCTGATTATTGATGAGAAGAAGTATTACTTATTTGGGAGGAACCCCGATCTCTGTGACTTCACCATCGACCACCAGTCTTGCTCCCGAGTTCACGCAGCACTGGTGTACCACAAGCACCTGAAGAGAGTTTTCTTGATAGACCTCAACAGTAGTAAGTACCCAGCCCCTGTATCCTGTCATCCATGGGATGGACATGCTATTTGGGTCTTGGTTTGGGGAGTTGTTTTTTTTTTTAATCATCTCATCTTTACTTCTGAGTTAGCTATTCTCCTGCAATAGTTGACTGAGGAAGAAAGATAGTTTGGGGGATTCTTCTGGGAGACACTTATACAGAGAGAATAAAATACCATAGAAGACCTCGGGATACTGATGTTCAAGTCCTCGTAAGGCTGGGTGATCCAGTTTAAGCTGAAGTCATGAGTAGAGTCGTTAGTATGCAGTAATCATGATGTTTACAAAATGGTTGTTTTGAGCAACATTTATTATTTACAATAGGTTATTTATACCAGATACACTTTGCTTAAACTGAGTTGCAACAATTTAATATCATAAGTACACTGAAATAAATAAGGTTTTAAAGTTTGCCTAAAATAATCTACAGAAATGCAGTTGAGACTGGACTGTGGACCGCTACAGTTTGCTTTTGCCATGATAAATAGAGTAAAACACACGGTCGCACTTCCTCTGCTCTCCAGGTTAGTCTTCTCCCCCTCCCCCCTAAGCAACACACACCGACATAATATAGCCCCGTCTGATTATGTACAGACTGGGTGAGCTTTGACTTACAGGCACTTACCTCTTCTTTCCATTTCATAATGTGCAGAAATGCTGATGTGGAAGCATTCAGAATCCCTGGTAGGATTTTGGCTTGCATTGGCATTGACATTGCATCTGTGTTGGCCAATCTCTGCTGTCCTGGAGAAAAACTAAAGCATAATGCCACCAGACCAGCAGTGTTCATGGTCCTTAGAGTTGGAGCTAGAGTGGGCAGCCCACAACTGATGTGTGCCTCATGCCTTGGAGATCATGGCTTCTGCTAGGTTGAAGCCATTTCTGTTGGACCCAGAATGGAGCCAAGCCTTTCTGGCAACAGAGAACAGGCAATCCTGTTCATGTGGAGAGCAGTGGATTTGAAGGTGTGTAACAAATCCACAGCATGCATGCTGTACTGTGAGACAGGATATAGTGGACCCAGTGGCATAGCATCTTTACATTGTTTTTGTTTTTCTGCATACATAGTGACACCTGTTTATATTCCCGGCACTCAGGAAGATGAGGCAGGAGAATTGTGAGTTCAGTCAGTCTGGTTGACATAATTTGTTTGACTCCAAACTGGCTACATAGTAAGTTGGAAGCTGGCCCTAACTATGTAGTGAGACTCTGACTCAGAAACCAAGGGCTGGGTTGTAGCTCAATGGTGGGGTGCTTGCCTAGGATGGGCAAAACCCTAGGGTTGGCCTTAGTACTATAAAAGAAAAAAAGAAACAAGAAAGGTGCTTCTGTATCTATGATCCTGACTATGACATTTATTATTAAAACTGACAATCAGAGAGGCAAACTTGATGTGCTGTGGGAGCTGCCTGACTTCCTGCAAGGGTCGGGGCGATGTCCACTTCTAGAGCACTGGCCGCCTCCCCTTACACTTCAGACTTGCTTTTGCAGCGCATGGCACTTTCTTGGGTCACATTCGGCTGGAACCTCACAAGCCTCAACAGATTCCCATCGATTCTACGGTCTCATTTGGCGCATCCACGAGGGCATACACTCTGCGAGAGAAGCCTCAGACATTACCATCGGCTGTGAAAGGGGATGAGAAGATGGGCGGAGAGGATGATGAACTTAAGGGCTTGTTGGGACTTCCTGAAGAGGAGACCGAGCTGGATGTAATTCTATGTCATTGTCTTTTGTGATCCTTGCTTTTGCAGGATGGAGCTGTTCTCCCTAATTTGAAATGACAGTGCTATAGCATCAGGAGGCTCAGTCTAGTTATAAGCCCTCAATGGTGTGTCCAGGAGACCGTGTGCTGCTTCACTGGCTGGTAGAGACTGAGACTTATTTTATTTTGTTTTACATTTTATTTATTTAGTTTATGTGTTTGAATGTTTTTGCTTGCGTGTGTGTGTGTGTGTGTGTGTGTGTGTGTGTGTGTGTGTGTGTTCAGAATATGGCATTAGGTACCCTGAAACTACATATAGTTGTGAGCTACCATGTGGCTCTAGAAATCAAACACAGGTCCTCTGGAAGAGCAGCCAGTGTGCTCTTAGGTGCTGAGCCATCTCTGCAGCCAGTTTGCTCCATTCTTCATGACTGTGTTGAGCTTCACTGTGCAGTGCGGCTGTCACTCGGCACGTTTCCTGCATTCCATCTTTACATCTCTAGTGAACATGTTGGGAATTCAGCCAGCTGTGTCAGGAGAGTCTCTGTGACAATATAACTTCTTAACGACATTCATATTGCAGTAGGTATTAGAAATTCTCATTAGCTATGATCTAGCACTGTCTGTGGGAGACTGCCTTGGCATCTGAGAATCTACATATTTTGATATCCACGGGGAGTCCCTGAAAGTGCACACACACACACACAGGGGTAGGGGGCAGGCACGCCTTGGATTCCCATGGAACACTATAATGTCCATCCTCACAGAAAGGTCTCTTGAGAAACACTAGCTTACCAAGCCAACATTTTCATCCATTTAGTCTTTTTGGTACTGATCAGACAACCCAGGGATCTTTTAAAAAACTAGACTTCTTTGGAACTGAAGAGATGGCTCAGTGGTTAAGTTCACAGGCTGCTGTTCCAGAGGGGGCCCTGGTTGATCTCCAGCAACCACATGGATCTGGGGTAATTTTCAAGGCCAGCTACTGAGGAACATTGAGTTGTCGTTTCCTGCAGAAGCAGCCCACATCTAGGCCGCAGTGCTCACTGTGTTTCCCTCCAGGCTCAGTGCCTCCCTGTCTTTCCGGTCAGTGTGTTAGCTCCTCCCGGGGTGTCAGAGTATCGCAAGCTGCAGTGCAGGCTGGAACAAGTCCAGCGCATTGAGAAGAAGCAGGAAGCAGTGCTAAGGCCACATTAATCATGAGGTGGATGGATGGGTGACTGTGAATGGAACTGGAGCCAGATGTAGGACAGAGTCTGCCAAAAAGTAAATGCAGTGAGGGTGTCCTTAGGAGTTTCAAAGGAGACAGTCAGAGGTGGTGGCTTACTGTGACCTCAGCACTGCAGACAGTGAGGCAGGAGAAACCAGTCTAGTCTACATAGAGCTTGTCTGTCTTTACCCCACCACTATCACCACCAGACACGTACACACACCACACATAGCATTCACAGGGACACACACATGAGCAGAGAGAGAGAGAGACAGACGGACCGACCAACCAGGATGGTTTTAAAAGCCAGCCTCTCAGAAGCATTCAGTTTTTGTTCTCATTTTTCTGCTGCTTTAGAGTAAATCTTAGTATTCCTTTCAATAAATTCTCCGTTAATTCTTGGTATAGAGTCATGCTAGTGTCCTGTCCCTTCAAAGCAAGGACAGTAAGCAGCCGTATCTCATTTCAAGGATGACCTGTTCTTGCTCCCAGCCTTTCATCTCCTTTTCAACTCGTGGCCAGTGAGGATGTTCTGTGTTCTTTCTTTCTTTATTTTTTTAAAGATTTATTTATGCCAGGCGTGGTGGCACACGCCTTTAATCCCAGTACTCAGGAGGCAGAGGCAGGAGGATTTTTGAGTTTGAGGCCAGCCTGGTCTACAAAGTGAGTTCTAGGACAGCCAGGACTACACAGAGAAACCCTGTCTCAAAAAACAAAAAACAAGAAAAAAAGATTTATTTATTATATGTAAGTACACTGTAGCTGTCTTCAGATCCACCAGAAGAGAGCATCAGATCCCATTATAGATGGTTGTGAACCACCAGTGGTTGCTGGAATTTGAACTCAGGATTTTTTTTTTTTTTTTTTTTTTGGTTTTTCGAGACAGGGTTTCTCTGTTTAGCCCTGGCTGTCCTGGAACTCACTTTGTAGACCAGGCTGGCCTCGAACTCAGAAATCCGCCTGCCTCTGCCTCCCGAGTGCTGGGATTAAAGGCATGCACCACCACGCCCGGCTAGGATTTTTTTTAAGAGCAGTCAGTGTTCTTAACCAATGGGCCATCTCTCCAGCCCTGTGTTCTCTGTATTAATAGTCTTAATTAGGATAGTGTGGGTTCTTTGACTGCAGAAGGCTGTCTGCTGACCTTGGGAGATCAGAGTAAGCCCCAAATGGCTTTTTGCACATTATTTGGTATTTTCTCCATGAAACTCCCTATGTATTAATTCTGGTCTTTCCTGTGTGAACATTGACTTAGAACCTGACAGAGTTCAACACTGCCCACAACAAGCGGATTTCAACCCTCACTATTGAGGAGGGGAATCTGGACATTCAGAGACCAAAGAGGAAGAGGAAGAACTCGAGGGTGACCTTCAGTGAGGATGATGAGATCATCAACCCAGGTGAGAGAGAGAGAGAGAGAGAGAGAGAGAGAGAGAGAGAGAGAAACGAACGCTGCCTGGACCTGAGGAGTGAACACGGCCTCCAGAAACTAGGCCAGCTCATGGGGGGCAGATGTGAACGTTTGTGTTTCAGGCTGGTTGGGTTACTGTGCTTGTGTTTTGAGCTCCTGTGACATTTCAAGTGCTCTGATAGATGGTTACCCAGAATGGCAGCTCGTGCTTAGTGTGCAGATGCTGTGTAAGTAACTGTCAATTTCTGTGAAAGATCTCCACTGATAGTCAGGCCATGGTAGGCTGTGGGGCAGGAAATGACCAATGGCTTTGGGGGTTTTACTTAATTTACAACATGGGCCAACGGGGTATGTAGAAACCAGTCAAATGTAATTTAAAACTTGCATTAAGAGAAAGTTGGGGATAGTCCCCCCAGTTACCAGTTTGCAGAGTAGAACTCTTCCAGGCGTGTTGTACAGCCTGAGTGACCTGCTGAGCCCTGCTTCTCAGCCATGTGTAGAATCCTCTGGATGCTAGGGTAGAAGAGGACAGGGACAGAGCACAGCTCCAATAGGCCAAAACCAGGGCCTGTGGGTACCAGGGAGTAAAACAGAAAAAACAGCAAGTCTAAGGCTTGGCCCCTTACCTTCCTTGATGGGCACTCCCTTTGGAGAGAAGCTAAATGTTCTCTAGGGTGTTAGTGCATGTCATAGGCCATGACAAGAAACTGCTTTAATGGGCCACTCAGACCCTCAGGTGAGAGCTGGTACTGTCAAGCCCTGGCTCTGAGTTCTAAATCTGATGAGCAAGCAGGAGTGTGTGGTCGCAGCCCCTGTCGGGAGCACTGTATGACGTGCATCACTGTGTGAGATAGTGATGTCTGCTGCTTGAGCTGCCTTGCTCTGTTCCTCCGGTACTTGGTGCTGTTGGAGTGTTGGGATCCGTAACATTAGCTGGATCTCCTGTGTGAGCTGGCTGAGTATTTGCTGTCTGGCCTGATGACCCATATTCTCCCAACCTTGCTCTGTCTCTGCAGAGGACGTGGATCCTTCTGTTGGTCGATTCCGGAACATGGTGCAGACTGCAGTTGTTCCAGTCAAGGTAGGTAGCACCCTTTGAGAGCATTTGAGATGTCATATGGCCTGGTCTCCAAACCCTGCTTAGGATGTAACTCAGCTGTAGTGCATACAGTTAGAAAGTCCTGGCTTTGATCCCTAGCAATGCAAAAACAAAAAGGGAGAAAAACCCCTGTGATGTATAGGTGAATGTTAATCTGTTTGTAATTTTAAAGCACATTCTCTGCTTCTCTCCCTATAAAGAATTTTATCTTTTTCTTTTGTATGTATGAGTGTTTTGACTGCATGTATGTGTACATACATGTCTGGTGCCTTAGGATGCTTGAAGGGGTCATTGGATTCCTTGGAACTGTTGTGTATTGCTGTATGTGTGTATGCATGCATGTAGGAAGTAGAAACTGTCGATGCTCTGATTGAACCTGGGTCCTCTGAAGGAGCGGCCGGTGCTCTCAGCTGCTGAGCCATCTTCCCAGCCCTCTTCTCCCATTTTTCATTCTCTGGGAATACCCTTCCCCTTACCTATGTCTCAGAAACCCAGGAATACTGCAGAAGGACTTGAGGTGGCCAACCAGAATACCGTGTACTAACCACTTGCTCTAGTGGCATAGTTCCCTTCCCTAAGGGTGCAGAGGGCCACCTTCCTTTTGCCTTCTCTGCTGGCTCAGGATAAAAGAAAAGCATTAACATGTGGCTTTTGCCATGTCCTCTTAAATTGTTGTTATACCTTTTTAAAGATTTATTTTCTTGTTTTGTGTGTGTTTCCCTGCACTGCATGTATGTATGTATGTATGTATGTATGTATGTATGTATGTATGTATGTGTATGTGAATGTGTATGTATATGTAGGATGTGTGTGCCTAGTGCCTTCAGATGTCAGAAGAGGTTGTCTGATCCCTTGGAACTGGAGTTACACAGAGATGATTGTGAATTGTCATGTGGGTGCTGGGAGCTGAACCTGGGTCCTTTACAGACAACAGGTGCTTTTAACTACTGAGCTCTGTCCTCGGCCCTAGCCATGCCCTTCCCTTATGCACAGGGTGTCTAGATCCTGGATCAGGTAGCTTAGGAATGGAGAAGTAGAGATTACCAGGGTGCCCTGACTTGGCATAGTGAACTTCCTGGTGGGTAGAACTGCCTGAAGGTGGTACATTGTCTCTCCCAGTGACAAGATGCCTGTTACAGAGGTGCCCAGAGTTGTTGCAAGAAGCTAATTATCAGTGATGGGGGCAAGTTCAGTTTTTTAGTCTTTAGAATGCAGTCATCTCTAATGCCTATAAGAAATGGGTTCTAGACAACATTCTCAGCCAGGTACCACAACCCACAGATGCTCTGCTGAGTCAAGGAAGGACATCCCTGTGTATAACCTGTGACCTTGTCCAGGAAGGCTCTTCTTTGAGGTGCTGAGGACAGAACCCAGGGCCTTGTGTCCTCTAGACAAATGTGCCTCCACTTACATTGTTCCCAGCTCTTATTCACACTTTAAGTGTCTCCAAGTACCTTTCCCCCCCAAGACAGGGTTTCTCTGTGTATCCCTGGCTGTCCTGGAACTTGCTCTGTAGACCAGGCTGCCCTTAAACTCAGGGATTCACCTGTGTCTGCCTCCCCAGTGCTAGGATTAAAAGTGTGTGTGATACCATTGCCTGGCTAAGTTACTCTTAATACTACATGGTAAGCCTCTGTAAGAGTTGTTTGGCTAGGCTAGAGGTAGAGCTCAGCTGTAGAGCATTTAGGCTCAGTCCAGCAGTCCAGAAATAAATTAATATATTATTATACTTTATTGTATAAGTAATATTGAGAAGAAAGGGGAAAAATGATTATATATTTCTAGGACAGATGTTTCTTTCCCCATCTGTCCATCCACAAATCTAAATTGGCAAGATTTCTTATTTCCGCTTCGTCTTTAAACAATGAAACTCTAGGAACTTACTTTCTTTGCTTTCTTTTCTTTCTTTGTTTCTTTCTTTCATTTTTTTAAGGATGATTTATTTATTTTAAGTATGTGAGTACACTGTAGCTGTCTTCAGACACACCAGAAATGGGCATCAGATCCCATTACAGGTGGTTGTGAGCCACCATGTGGTTGTTGGAATTTGAACTCAGGACCTCTGGAAGAACAGTCAGTGCTCTTAACCACTGAGCCATCTCACCAGTCTCCACAAATGATTATTTAAATCATTGTTTAAATGTTAAAGACATTTGTTGTTTAAAAATTGGGTACTCGGGCTGGAGAGATGGCTCAGTGGTTAAGAACACTGACTGCTCTTCCGAAGGTCCTGAGTTCAAATCCCAGCAACCACATGGTGGTTCACAACCATCTGTAATGAGATCTGACGCCCTCTTTTGGTGCATCTGAGGACAGCTACAGTGTACTTATATATAATAATAAATAAATCATTAAAAAAAAAAATTGGGTACTCAAAGCCAGGCAGGTGTGATGGCCACACGTTTAGAAGTCCAAGACCAGCTGGTACACATGACTTCCACTGCAACCAGAGCTGTGTAAAGAGACCCTGCCTCAAAAAAGGGGGGGGGGATGCACATAGCTGGGTTAGTTCCCAGCTAGTTAGAAGGTGGAGACAGGAGGATTGCTTGGTTCACAAGTTCAAAACTATAGTACATAGTGCCAATTGGATGAGCATCACGGTGACTTCCTGGGCACAGTGACTGAGTTTACCTGAGGAGAGGTAAGGCAGCCTACTCGGAGGTCAGAGCTGACTCTGAGGTCAGAGCTGAGGGGCAGTGAGGTCAGTCAGGCCCGTGGATGGCCGCTGTGGTACAGCGAACCTGTGTTTCTCATTTACAATTCTCAAAAGCCAGGCTTTCAACTTCAAGACTTGAGAGACAGGCAGATCTCTGAGTTGGAGGCCAGCCTGGTTTACACAGTGTGTTCTAGGACAGCCAAGGCTGTGTTAGAGAGACTCTGCCTTAGATTAAAAAGAGCAGTTGTTGGGATGGCATCTGACCCTGAGATTTCAGAAATGGGCTTGGCTGCATGGTGGGATTTTCCCCAGATGTTAGCTTTCTACAGCTAGGATAGAGAAACATCAGCCTCATCTCATGTCCTTTCTGTTTTTTCTCCTCCCTGTGGCAAACCCCAGAAGAAGCGGATGGAGGGCTCTGGCTCTCTGGGCCTGGAGGAGTCGGGGAGCAGGCGCATGCAGAACTTTGCCTTCAGTGGAGGACTATATGGGGGCCTGCCCCCCACACATAGTGAAACGGGCTCCCAGCCGCATGGCATTCATGGGACAGCACTCATTGGTGGCTTGCCCATGCCGTACCCGAACCTCGCCCCTGATGTGGACTTGACTCCTGTTGTGCCGTCAGCAGTGACCATAAATCCCACACCAAACCCTGCAGTCTATAACCCTGAAGCTGTAAATGAACCCAAGAAGAAGAAATACGCGAAGGAGGCTTGGCCGGGCAAGAAGCCCACACCTTCCTTACTGATTTGATATTTTGGTTATGGAGAGGGTGGGGAGGGGGGTGGAGGGGTGACAAGGGGAGCTACTGAACTAGGGAGAAAACTTTCCATGTGTGCAGTATTGTCTTTCAGAAAGTCTCCTGAGGTCCTAACCACGTAATACTGAGACCGGGGGTGGGGCTAAAGTACCAGTAAAGACCGATTCAGAACACTTGACTGTAGAGAGAGGCTTCCCAGGCCCTTCTGAGCAGACTGTCCTGGCACGTCCCTGTACCACCTGTTAGGACTGTTCTGTGAAGTCACTCGAGGGAGGCTGTGAGAGGCTGGGAGCCTCATTAGTTAGTACTCCCTTCCCAGGGAGACCCAGGTAACAGTGGGTACCAGGGTAGCCATGGATACCAGGTTGGTCACCACAGTAACGAATGTCCTCTTGTGCCTGTGGTTTTGAGGTCTAATAGGCCATTCTATGTCCTGTCTGGTGGCATGAAGCCATTTTGAGTTTCACTCATCTGTAGCCATTGCCACAGGACAAGCTAATGGGTTTGTACTTTATTGTTGGACTTCACCTATGTTTCTCGTCCACACTGAAAACTCATTTAGTTCGAGTGAGTGCAGCCTCCTCCCTGTGGCTTCACTGTTGGTGTGTGCCCTTAGGCAGTTCCTGGTGAACAGGAAGACTATACTGCGAGGAGCAGGTGTGAGGAGAACACGCTCAATTGTTCATTTGGAGGATCCCCCTCCCCTGACCCCCCTCACCCCCTTCCATGGAGAGTTCTGGTTCTTCAGATCTCCAGAATAGACCTGGCTAACAGGAGACAAGGTAGGAACCATTGTACGAGCTTTGTACAGATTTGTACATTTGTGTAATAGGCCTTTTCTGCTTTAAGTGTAGCTTTTTACCTGTAACCTTTATTACACTGTAAATTAAATGTAACTTTTGTCAATTGGGTGCAGTCTTGAGTCTTGTTGCCAGAGACACTTGTCAGACCCAGGACAGTTGTCCTGAGAATTGATGCCCTGCCCCTGTTAATTACCACAAATAAAATCAGCCCCTAAAGAATAAACAAAGTTATCATTAGAGATCTAATCCCCATGCTGAGAGCCCAGGGCTCTAGTCTGAAGAGGTTGCTCCTTCTGAGGTGTGGCGACACTAAGGCTGGTGTCTCCTGGAGTCTCATTCATGGTGCAGAGGCATATGGCTCTCTAGGAAGGGACCAAGTTTCAGTCGTACAGGTGAACTCAGCATTTGGGGACTGAGGACAGAAGGACCAGGGGCTCATTGTCATCCTTGGTTTCATAGAGAGTTCAGGGCCAGCTGGGGCAACACAAACCCTCAACAACAAACCCAACTTCTAAAGAGTAGAGATCTAGAAAAGATTGACTTTGCCAGTTTACACAGGCAAGTCCTCTCATGAAGATGAAAAGCCTTAGGATCTGCAGTCACCCACTGCTCCTACATCCTGTGGAGCCATTCACAGCACATCTACTTTGCTAAGGAGAATTGGCTGAGATCTGTAGCTGCTTGGGCGAGGGAGGTCCTCTAAATTGTCTATTGCTGCCACTCTATTGTGCCTGGCTTCAGCTCAGTTTTCTCTCCTGTTTTGGAGTTTAAAAATATCCACTGTCTTTAACCCTACTCAGGAGGCAGAGGCAGGGCCATCCCAGAGTCAGCCTGGTTTACTGAGAACAGTTGGGGTTACACAGAAACTGTCTCGAAAATGAATAAAAACTAGTGGATTTGGCTAAAGAAATGTCTTGGGTTAAAAGTGCTTGCTGTTCTTGCAGAGAACCCCAGTTCTGTTCCCAGTACAGTTACAACCTAATTGTAATTCCAGGAAATCAAAAGTCCTCTTGACTGCAAGAGCACCCATACACATTTTGCAAAAGGATCCAGAGTTGTCTCAGTAAAGTGCCTGGCACACAAGTACATGAATCTAAGTCCAAACCCCTTGTACTGAACTATGTCATAGGCAGATGACCCCTAGCATTGGGAGGGAGTGGGAGGCAGGGACGGGTATACTCCCAGAGCTAGTTGGCCGTCCTGTCAAGCCAAATCCAAAAATTCTGTGCACTGTGAGAGACTTCTCAGAAAACCAGTTGGAGAGTAATGGAGGGATATGTGCACACACCCTCAAAAAGTACTTAAACCACAGCTGGGTGTGATAGTGCGTGTCTGTAATTCCAGCGCTTGATAGGCGGAGGCAGGAGGATCATGAGCTCCAGCCAGTCCTCAATGTCATGATCTATCCTGGGATAGGTGAGACCTTGTTTTAGACAAGCCAGAAAGTGGCCGTGCTAAACTCCTGTCTATCTGGAAAGCTCTGATAGAGCTCGGAAAGCCCATCAAGACTTAGAAAGTCAACATGGTTTCCGGATGACATTCTAGCCAAGCACTGAAGAATTGTACCCAGAAGAGGAGGATCAAGGTTTTCCAGGTAGAGGAACTGCTGTGAGAGCCATCAAAAGGGGAACAGAGGCATGGTTGGTCGCTGGAGGGGAGCAGAGACCACCACACAAGGGTCTCCTCCCTGCTAGTTAAAAAATTCAGCTGGATATGGTGGCGCACGCCTGAAATTTCAACATGGGGGGGTCTGAGTTGGGAGGATTGCAAGTTCCAGGCTAACCCGGACTACATAGCAAGACTGACTCAAAAAGGAGGGCCAGGAGGCTCGGGTAGGGCACTGCTGCCCACACCTGGGGATGGGAATTCCATCCCTGAAATCTACTGCACACAGCTGTCCTCTGACCTCCAACTGCATGTAGTGCTATAAACACTCAGGCACATGTGTACAAGCAAACATACATATATGTAAACATACATACATATATACATACACGCTTGGGAGGCAGAGGCAGGCAGATCTCTAAAGAGTTCAAGGCCAGCCTGATCTACATAATACATTATAAATTCCTCAAAGCTAAAACAGTGTCTCAAAAAATTTTTTTTATTTTTTTGTTTTGTTTGTTTGTTTGCTTGTTTGTTTATTTTTCAAGACGGGGATTCTCTGTAGCCCTAGCTGGCCTCCAACTTCCTCTATAGACCAGGGAGGCCTCAAACTCAAGAGATCTGCCTGCCTCTGCCTCCCAAGTGCTGGGATTAAAGGCATGTGCCACCACCGTCCAGCTCAAAGTTTTCCTAAAGAGTATAAAAGGCATTCTCAGATTTTTTGGAAGATCCAGAAAAGGATGTGCACATGTCACCTCACCCACACCCACCTCCTCCCAGGGATTTCAGGTGGGGCAGTGACTACTTGTGCTAGAATGAGACCCTGAAGACAAGTAAGGCTGGCCCTGGCCTCGGGGAGTCTCTCCCAAGTAAGAGACAGGCAGATGTTCTAGGTCCTCCCCACATCTGTCTGTCGAAAATTTAGATATTAGTCCAACTATTGAGAAAAAGGAAAGAATATTTTATATTCTTTCTGGCAGAGGGGTGTGAGTTTCTGCCTGCAGCAAAACTCACTTTAATCCGGTCTGGGTTCATCCTGAGAGGCGGGCTGGCCTGAAATGGAATATGCAAGAGAAATTTGGAAGCCAGGACAAATATATTCTGATCGAGGCTTGAAGTTTAATGTAGGAACTCAGTTTATATTGTGTGGGAAAAAAACCCCAGTCCCCAACCCCCAGTCTTTGAAGGCACAGGTGAATGTCCGTGGGTGGGTCCAAAGGATGTTGTCTTCTGGGACAAATGGTCTTCTCAGCAGAGCAGCTCTGGTGGATCTGAAGGTTACTGCCAGTGGATCTTAGCGCCTGCCGGGGTCTGGGCTTGAAGAACAGTGATTAGTGTAAACAGTAAGGTAGGCTTGGCGGATAACTGCAGGTGGTCCAGAGGCGACAGAGAGCTGGGAGACCCCAACAGAGGGGGAAGAAACAATGTAGCTGTAAACTCTCCCAAAGCGGGTGACACTTGCTGTCACCAAGAAGTGGAGGAAGGGACTTCACTCTGCAGAAGCAATGATAGGACACAGTGGATGTGAGCCCTGGCGTGTAGTGGGTGGGAAGGTCTAGTGGCCTGTGTCCTAAAGGGAGCTAGCTGTACTGGGGCTGGGTGCAGATCCAGCTATCACCAGCAGGAGGGGCTCTGTGCTTACCATTGGAGCCACTCGGCAAGCATCCAGGTTGTGCACCCTGCAGAGAATGCTCTCTGTGGCTTTGTCTCCAGCAGCCCCAAGGGAGGACAGCAGTGTCTCCACTTTACAGAACTCAAGGCTTAGTGCACACAGCCCACGGTGATAGTTACCACAGCACAGGCAGTTCCTGGCTGCTGCCGCTGCTCCCACTGCTGCGGTTACCGCCACTGCCCTTTGTATTCCCAGGACAGGAGACAGTCTAGGATTTTTTGTTCCCTTCCTTATTTTTTAAAAAAGATTATCGTGTTGGTTGTGTGCATGGTGGAGAAAGTGTTGTGTGTGCACAAGTGCAGTGCCTGCAGAGGCCAGAAGAGGGCAATAGCTTCCTTAGAGCTGGAGGTACAGGTGTTTGGAAGCACAGACGAGCTCTTAACCGCTGAGCCATCTCTCCAGCGCCCTTTCCGATTTTTTTCTCATCGCCATCGCCTACCCATCTGTCTCCATCTCTGGGCCTTTTGGTGGTGGGTGAAACTTTCAAGTACTGAGTCTGCGCTTGGGCCAGGTGTGGCTTTGGGATGCTCTCCGATGGGACAAGGGTACTGCCAGGAAGGGCAGGTGAGATGTTTAAAACGACCATCAAAAGGCTCTCCAGGCACTCCTTGCCACACCCTGCCCACTGCAGCGGCTCTGTTGGCGGCTTCTGCTCTAACCTGCTGTTGATACCATGCAGTGCTGACATCCATGCCTGCCTATTTTCTGGTTCATCCACAGCAACAGTATTGTCTGTGGGGACCTGGAAATGTAGCTTAGTAGCTGGAGAGGTTGCTTAGGATGTATGAAGCTCCATTTCCCGGCACCACATACACCAGATGTTGGAGCATGTACCTTTTTTTTTTTTTTTTTTTTTTGTTTTGTTTTTTTGTTTTTGTGGTGCTTTTTTTTTTTTTTTTTTTTAGACGTATTTATGTATATGAGTGCTCTATTTGCATGTATGCCTATATGGTAGAAAATGACATCAGATCTCATTCTGGATGGTTGTAAGCCACCATGTGGTTGCTGGAACTTGAACTCAGGACCTCTGGAAGAGCAGCCAGTGCTCTTAACTGCTGAGCCATCTCTCCAGCCCCGGTAGCATATAACTTTAATGCTAGCTTTTGGGGAGTGAGGATAGAAGAATCAGGAGTTCAGAGATGGAGAGATGGCTCAGAGGTTAAGAGTACTGACTGCACTTCCAGAGGTCCTGAGTTCAAGTCCCATCTACCACATGGAGGTTCACAATCATCTATAATGAGATCTGGTACCCTCTTCTGGCATGCAGGGATATGCAGTCAGAACACTGTGTACATAGTAAATAGATAAATAAATCTGAAGGAGCAGGAGGGGGAGTTCAAAGCAATCCTGGGCTATGAAATAAGCTCCAGATCTGCCTAAACTACATAAAAATCCCATCTCAAAAAGGGTGGGCATTAACCTACAATGCAGGGAAACAAAGTAAAAGTGTCTTGACTTGACTCAAAAAAAAAAAAAAAAAAAAAAAGCTGGGCATGGTGGCGCAGGCCTTTAATCCCAGCACTTGGGAGGCAGAGGCAGGCAGATTTCTGAGTTCGAGACTAGCCTGGTCTACAAAGTGAGTTCCAGGACAGCCAGGGCTACACAGAGAAACCCTGTCTTGGAAAGCCGGGGGGGGGGGGGGAGGGTGTCTTGACTCTAAGTCCTTAGCAACTACCTCAGTTCGTGCCCACTTCTCTGCTCCACTGTGCCCTCCAGGTCTTCCCCCGACCCCATGCCCCAGGGAATCTTCTGTAGTCCCACTATGGCTCAGTTGGTCACATCTGGGTCCCTGCTGAGAGTGCTCTGAAGTCCTTCCATCTTCCTCAGTGAAAGGCAACCTAGTGGTTTACAAGCTCCATGTCTTCCTCAGGACTTCACCCGTCAACCCCCAGTCTTCTGTTTCTCCCCTCGGATTCACTCTCCTGTGTGGGTTACCTGGATTCCGCTGGTGCTCCAACGCTTAAAGCCAGGCTCCTTCCCATGCCCTGTGGATAGAACTTGCTTCAAAATGTCAAATCGTCCCTTGGCTTTCTGTCTCCAAGGGACAAAGAAAGAAGCAGCCTCCATTTCCAGGAAGCAATGTGGGTTGTCTCCAGCTGACCAGAAGCCATTTGACTGTGTAACAGGGCCCCAGACCTTAGTATGCTGTAAGACCTTAGCACAACTGACTCCATGATGGAAGTCCCATTCAGGCTGTAAATCTCAGCAGGGAGAAAGTACCACGGACAAAATGAAAACACAGCTCTACAACCACATGGTGGCTCACAACCATCTGTAATGAGATCTGACTCCCTCTTCTGGTGTGTCTGAAGACAGCTGTAGTGTACTTACATATAATAAATAAATACATCTTGAAAACACAGCTCTAATCCATCGAAGTCCGTATGGTTCTGGGAAAGTCTCTAAACCTACTAACCTTGATTTTTGTTTTTTGTTTGTTTTGTTTTGGGCTTCTGGAGTTCTGCTTCTGGCTAACTGTTCTTGCTAACTGAAGTGCATCAACCTAGAACATGGTTTATGTGCTTAAAAGCTCATCCTGAGGCTATACAGAGAAATCCTGTCTCGAAAAACCAATAATAATAATAATTATTATTATAATTAAAAAAAAAAAAAGCTCATCCTGAGAAAGGCTCAGTGCTACACAGGGATCCCGAACACTTGATGTAGTTGATGCTGGCTAGTAAAGACTATTGGCTCAAACCCATGTTTTAGCAGTCTTCTCTGGTGACTACCTCACAACGCCAAAGGCAAGCACACTGGTAAGATTGTTTTTGTTTGTTTGTTTGCTTGCTTTATATATTTGATACAAGCCAGAGGAAGAGGAAATCCCATCTGAGAGCACACCTTCACTCGATCAGCCATAGGTAACCCCGGGGCATTTTTCTTGATTAACAGTTGATGTGCCAGCTCTGAGGGGGCAAACTGTCAAGAAGCAGTGGTTCTCACTGGCCTCTGCTGCAGTCCCTGTCTGCCCTGACTTCACTCAGTGATAGACTAAAAGCTATAAGATGAAATAAACCCTTTCCCCCTCAAGTTGCTTCTGGTCTTGATGTTTTATCACAGTAACAGAAAAGTAGTGAATACCACAGGCAAGGCCACTCTGACTGTGATAGGTACCCACAGGACTACCCTGTGACATCTGAACACAGGCAAGACATGAACGTTGTGTGTTGGGGACCAGATGGACTAGAGTTGCCTTCTTGGTATAAATCCTGACTCTGGATAAAGTCTAGGAGAACTATCCTACATGATAAAGCAGGACCACAGGAAAGGGACATTCTGAAGGAAGAACTCATACAAATAAGGTCAACAAGCTCATTTGCTCAACCTCTGCTGGTGATGCAATGTCTATTGGCTAGCTGAACTATGTAAAAAGTAGTGGGAACATTTTTTGCTTTCAAGATAGGGTCTCACAATGTAGCTCTGACTGTAGGGAACTGGCTATGAAAAGCAGGTTGGCCTCAAAGTCAGAACTCCTCCTGCCTCTGACTTCCAAATGAGTGCTGGGATCATAGGCATGCCCCTCTGTGACTCACCAAAACCTTGCCTAGACTACATGGTTCACTTTTGAAAGTGGGCCCACAGACTTTTGTCTGTGTTTACCATGATTGTGATCCTCCTTTTCAGACCCCTTCATGCTGATGGTTGTTTTGGTCATGACACCTAAGCAAACTTAGTAGGCTCCCCAGACCTTAGCACGACTGATTCCATAATCAAAGTGCCAGTCAGGCTGTGAAACTCAGCATGTAGACAGCACTACCTGTCAAAAATGAAAATAAAGACCTAACCCATCAAGTCTACAGTTTTAGGAAACCAGGATGTGGGTTTTGTGCTAAAAATAAAAGCTCACCCTGATGCTTGGAAAGATGGCTCAGAGGTTAAGAGCACTGGTTGCTAACATTGTCATGGCAGCTCACAATTATCAGTAACTACAGTTCCAGTGGATCCCAAGCCCACACAGATACAAACGCAGGCAAAATATCAATACATGGGCTGGTGAGATGGCTCAGCGGGTAAGAGCACTCAACTGCTCTTCTGAAGGTCCTGAGTTCAAATCCCAGCAACCACATGGTGGCTCACAACCATCNGTAACAAGATCTGACNCCCTCTTCTGGAGTGTCTGAAGACAGCTACAGTGTACTTACATATAATAAATAAATAAATCTTAAAAAAATTAAAAACAAAAACAAAAAAAGTTCACCCTGAGAAAGACGCACACTACATTGGGATCCAGAACACCCAGTGTACTCTCTGGCTGACTGATAAAGACTTTTTGAATTTATTTATTTATTTATTTACTTATTCATCCATCTATTTATTTAATGTGTTCTGTCTTCACACACATACCAGAAGAGGATATCAGATCCCATTACAGATGGTTGTAAGCCACCATGTGGGTGCTGGGAATTGAACTTAGGACCTCTCAGAAGTACAGTTAGTGCTCTTAACCACTGAGCCATCTCTCCAGCCTTGATAAAGACTTTCTATTGGCTTAAACCCATGTCGTGACAGACTTTTCTGGTGACTACCCCACAACACTAACTTGTTCATAAAAATGGCTTCCTTGGCGAAAGACTGTCGTTTGTGGCTGAAGCTTTCTATTACTGTCGTCTTGATTGTATGGTTTTACAATATTGCCTAGCTGGCTTCAAACGCCTAGTTTCAAATAATCCTCTTTTCTTGATCTCCTGAGGAAATGGGACTTCAGGTGTGTCACAGTGTCCAGCTAAGGCTGGGACTTGAAGGGCAATTAAGGTTATCCAGGCACAGAGTGAAGAGTATCCCATGAGCCTATGGTCCAGGGAAGCAAGAAAGTACTCCAGGGTTAAGAGCATATGCTTGGAGCCGGGTGTGGTGGTGCATGCCTTTTTTTTTTTCTTTTTTAAGATTTATTATTATACTCGGGAGGCAGAGGCAGGCAGATTTCTGAGTTCGAGGCCAGCCTGGTCTATAAAGAGAGTTCCAAGACAGCCAGGGCTACACAGAGAAACCCTGTCTCGAAAAAAACAAAACAAAACAAAAGAACATATGCCTGGCTGGGCATGGTGGCGCATGCCTTTAATCCCAGCACTTGGGAAGCAGAGGCAGACAGATTTATGAGTTCGAGGCCAGCCTGGTCTACAGAGTGACTTCCAGGACAGCCAGGGTTATACAGAGAAACCAACCCTGTCTCAAAAAACCAAGAAAAAAAAGCAACAGAGAATATGCCTGGAGCTGAAGAGATGGGTTAGTGGGTAAAGGGTGTTTAGTGCCAGCATGAGGGCCTGAGTTCAAGTCCCCAGCACCCACATCAAATGCGCACTTAGAACCCCAGTGCCTTGTGGTGGAAAGGCCTTGCTTCCTTGATACCATCTATTGCCACCTGCTCTATCAAGTTTTTGTCTCCTTTGTAAAGTTCCCTGAGTCCTGAGGAGAAAGGTTTGAAGGAGGCTTTCCATCTAGGACTGGATGCTTGAAGGTAACTAACTTACTCTCTACAGATTGTCCAGTGCTGGTCTCTACTTGTTCATATCTATTACAGGAAGAAGTTTCTCTGATGATAACTATGCAAGACAATGATCTATGGATAGAGAAGTAGGTTACCAGGAGTCATTTGTTCTGTTAGCAGAACAAACCTTTTTTGGTTTTCTGCTAGATACCTGGCTATTCACAGGTTCTTGGCCACTCAACATGTGTCAGGCATGGGTTCCAACTCGTGGAGTGGGGCTTAAATCCAATTACTATGGTGGATTATTCCCACATCTTCTTAAAAATTATTTATTATGTATCAGTGTTCTGCCTGCATGTATTCTTCAAGGCCAGAAGAGGGTGTCAGATCTCCTTATAGATGGCTGCTGGGAATTGAACTCAGGACCTCTGGAAGAGCAGCCAGTGCTCTTAACCACTGAGCCATCTCTCCAGCCCTGTCCCCACATCTTTTAAGCATCGATTACACCAGCATATAATGGAGACAGAGCACCATTGTGGATCAAAGCTAGCTGAGTCGATGGTTGCCTTTCTCTTTTGGCGGTATGCTGGATACCTTCCAGTAGGATGAACACTAGTGAAGCTCTAGTTAGATGGCAGCTCAGATTCGCTGTATGCAATGAGCTATGTAGGTGTTGTCTTCAGATTTGGGGCTTACCATCAGTTTGTGGAAAATAACCAATAGACTTGGCGATAGTCTGAGTTGTTGGAGTAACTTTAAAAGGGACCCCTTTGGCCAATGACCCAATGAAATGTAGCATATTCCTGACACCGGAGGTTTCGTTTAGTGGTGGTGAGAGATGCCTAGTGAGGGCTCTGTCTCTCCGCTATTTAGTGATTCCGTTGAGATGTTTTTGTTCATCTGTGTGTGGATGAATATATAAATACACATAAATACACACATATACACACACGAGAAAGAGAGGGGGGGAGGGAGGGAGAGGGAGAGAGAGGGAGGAGGGAGAGGGAGAAAGAGAAGGAGAATGTACCAAGATCCATGGAGCCATGTTATTAGGGGCTCAAAATTGAGCCCCAGGCTCATGGGGAACCTTGACCAATGTAACAAATTCAGAGCTGTATATTAAAAGGCCATGGTGGGTGGGAAGCTGTAAGAGGCAGGGATCAGCAGCTTGCTCCACTGTGGCGGGAATGTGGCTTTAAAAGCTGAGGGAGGAGGAGGAGGAGGAGGAGGAGGAGGAGGAAGATCCAGGGCCTGGAGGCTGCTGGCCAAGACACTGGATTCTTCAGAGGTGTCATTCAGTCTAAGGACAGCACCCGAGGAGCCGGCTCTAGGAAAGGCACTGAGTTGAAGGTGGCATGTTTATCTGGAGCCCAACGTCAGGCTGCAGACACAGGATTGTAGATGGGCGCAGAGAAGCTAAAACCGAGGAAGAGAAGGTTCCTGAGTGGGATAAAGTGAAGCCACAGGCAGGAGGCTCAGGGTGCAGGGACGAGCAGAATCAGTGTGCCCTCCCCCTACTCCTCCGTCCCATGTCTCTCCACCCACACCAGTCACTTCTCTGATCTCTGGCTGTGTGGGTCATATTGGTCCCCTGTAGTTCCCTGGCTCAAGTCTGCCCCTGTGCCCAAGCACCTAAATAAACCCAGAGTGCGGGTTTCCTCCACGCTCTCTCCCATCTGCTTCCCTCCCAGGCTGGTCCTCTGTGTTCCCTCTTCTGACTCACTCCCCCTCCATCCTGCCTCTCCCTGCCTCTCAGGCCACTTTCTACACCAGGACCAGTCTGTTGAAAATCTCACGTGCTTTCTGAAGCTCCTCACTCAAGTACAATGGGACTCACCCCCAGAACTTTTTATGATGAAAGCCAAACTCTGCCTCCCACGTGAAAATTCTTTCAGTTCCTCTCTGTCCTCTTGTCTTGCCTCCTGTTCATCTCCCTCTCTGAAGCCCTGGTACTTCCTCTGTCCAGCTTTCTCTGGTCCCCAGGCTGCAGAAGCAGGAAGGCCACTTGAGTAACCCTTACACACGAAACTGCCTTGTCTCTTGTGACAACTGTTTCCTGGGACCTACACTTTGGCCTTTAAACAAGACCTGCTTCAGGGTCTCCTTTTCTTTCTCCTCTTGGTCCCTGGGTCCTACATCAGCTG
This sequence comes from Mus pahari, assembly GCF_900095145.1. Classification (NCBI taxonomy): domain Eukaryota; kingdom Metazoa; phylum Chordata; class Mammalia; order Rodentia; family Muridae; genus Mus; species Mus pahari. The sequence goes on along the minus strand of NC_034595.1, from coordinate 83,763,585 downwards.
TGAACTCCTCTCCCTCCCAGCCAGAAAGAGCAGCCCCGAGTCCAGCTTGGTGGTGTGTAAACTGACAACATGACTGTCCCACGGCATGGGACATGGGAAGGTTTTCATTTCAGATAGGAGGGAACAGCTGGAGACATCTGGAAGAGTCCAGAGCAGAGAGAGAGTTAGACTGAACAAGGCCAGCAAACTGGCTATGACCAGGGCTATCTGCAAGAGGGGTTTGGGCAGGGGGGGGGGGAGGGAAGTAGGAGAGAGAGAATAAGGAAGACACACTGGGAGAAACAGGAGCAGAGCAGAGAGTGAACACGGCAGGGTTAGCAGGGTTATAAGGAGGAGGAGCTACGGAGAAAGCAAGAGAGCAGGAGGAAGTTTAGGGTCCCAACCATGGAAGAAGAAAGTCCCCTGGCCCAAATCACCATGGCCAGATTAGTTTCAGCAAGAAAGTTTCCCCCTAAAGGTGGGGTTTGCGAGGCCGGGCCTCTGACATGGAGACAAGGTTTCTATAGCTCAGGAGTAGGGTGTTTTCAAATGGGGGATTTGGTGGGCAAAACACGTATGGTTGCAAGAGCAGATCGTAAGCATAACAAGTTAGTCAAACCAGCACCCCCACCCGACACAAACGTGGGGTTGCCAGGTGGTGTAACAAGGTAGTCATAACAACCAGTAGTCATAACAACCTTTTTAAAATAAAGATAATGTTGCAAGATGATTATAAACAACTGTCTTTAACAAAGACGTGGTTGGTTTCTCTAAACAGGCAGTACAGAGGGGGTTGTAGTTATGGTTACAGATGGGGCATAACTTGAAGAAGAGAGGTTTAGTCATAAACAGGAATGAGCTCAGTTTGTCTTTACTTTAACATGGCTTTTACACCTAAGATGGAGGCAGGCTAGTTCATCATTCCCTCCACGCCTTACATGCCCCTGCCAAATTTTTGATTGGGTCTTAATGTTCTTTATCTAGGAGTTGGAGGGAGGGACAACGTTTGTAATGCATCGAAAGAGGCACCACCTGCTTATGAATTATACCTGAACAAATATTTTAAGGCCCTTTGGTCCACAACTAGGCCACCATTTTGTCCCCTCCACCAGAGAGTTTCCTTAGGATCTAATATTCCAGCTCCTTGTTGAGGACAAGGGGTGACATAATATCCTCAGTAACTACTTCCTGCTGAATTTAGGAAGCTGTTCTCAGGGCCCAGGAAGGCTATAATATTAGCCAGTGGCCAGGAGGGGATTAGGGTGATGGGGTATTCATCAGAAGCAACTTGCTTGTTGACCCAGCGGAAGATACAGGGAAAAATCACGTCAGCTGGACTGGTTTACATCAGCTTTCAGCAAGTCCGGGCCTTTCTGGTTGGTTTTGTAGGCTGGTATGGTGTACATCATCTTTGGGGCAATTTGTAGTTGGTAGCTGATTTCTGGGTGGTGTCTACCAGCCTGGTGGGACTCTGCCAAGGCAGATATAGAATAAGGACAGAAGCTAAGTTTCAAGAACTTAAAGGAAATGCTTTTTTGGAGCTTCCCCATCAGGAATAGGAAATAGTCAGGGAAGCTTAGGCTGTTGATGGACAGGTGTATTTATCTGGAGTCTGACCTCTGAGAGGTGGGTTCAAGTATTACGGCGCTCTCAGTTTCTTTCTTTCTTTCTTTCTTTCTTTCTTTCTTTCTTTCTTTCTTTCTTTCTTTCTTTCTTTCTTTCTTTCGTTTTGTTTTTTTCAAGACAGGGTTTCTCTGTGTAGCCCTGGCTGTCCTGGAACTCACTCTGTAGACCAGGCTGGCCTCAAACTCAGAAATCTGCCTGCCTTTGCCTTCGAATGCTGGGATTAAAGGCGTGTGCCACGACACCCGGCTCATGTTCTCAGTTTCTTGAAGTTTATATTGTAATCTGCATTGAAATCCATGGTGAAGCCCATACTCTGTAAAACATCCTGAGTAGATCCATGCCTTTGGATCATAGTAAATAAAAGTCATGGCTTTGGGTTAAAAGCATGCATTTTTTTCTGTTCAGAGGGCTGGATATAGATTGGAGGGAGAGATTTTTATCATGAGGAGAAACATCTTAAAGTCTATATATGTACAGCCAAAAGAAGTGTAAAATCTTGTGACTGATTAAAGTGGTCAGTCCTTTACCAGATTGTCAGAACTTCATTGATTAATGGTAAAACTCTGAACCTTTGAAATCTTAGTATCTCAATAGCATAGAGTAAGTTGTATTTATATATCTTAAGGCATTTTTAGAGTCTCATCATTTATTTAGACTTTCATATCTTCAGATATTTATAGTTTCAATTATGTTTAGACTTTTGTAATTTATATAAACCTTAAACTTTTTATCTAATTGTTTATACTTAGACATATGTAAGTGGCAAAGCAAGTTCCTTTAAACAGCAAAGATTATGTCTAAAACTTGCTTATCCTTTAATACAAAGCTTGTTAGTCAGGCAAACCTTTCTGTCAGATTATCTTTTTCATCAGACGATTTAATAGCTCTAGAAAATTAAGACTTGGTTTTAATATATGAAATGCATTGACCAAGCAGCTGCTGCTAAATTGGCAAAACCAATCGTCCAGAGCCAGCTTTTCAATACAACAGAATAGCATAAGACAATATTTCAACACTACCCATATTCAAAATCAATTTAATCCCTGCTAAACTGAATCCAGTGACCAGAAAGAAGTTTTGAGCAGGGTGTGTTGGCACACGCCTTAAATCCCAGAAGAAGAAGAAGAAAAAGAAGAAGAAGGAGAAGAAGAAGAAGAAGAAGAAGAAGAAGAAGAAGAAGAAGAAGAAGAAGAAGAAGAAGAAGAAGAAGAAGAAGTTTTGAGCTTTAGCTATTGAAGTAGCATTGGCAGGCAGCAGTGGTGGATTTGGGCCTGGGTGGGGAGTGGGGGGTGGGGTAGGCAGTGCACATAGCTGATCAGGGAGGCAGGCTATGGAGGAAGGTGTCCACATTGCTCTGGTGTGGCTTGAGTGGGAGTGGCAGCTACTAGGGGTTGGTTGATCTGGCTCCCAAGTCTGTCTGTAACTGGAGAAGATTCATTGAGGCTCAGAAACATATACAAATAATGGAGACAGAAAAAAAAAAAAAAAAAAGGAACCCAAACCGGGCAGTGGTGGCACACACCTTTAATCCCAGCAGTTGGGAGGCAGAGGCAGGCAGATTTCTGAGTTCAAGGCCAGCCTGGTCTACAGAGTGAGTTCCAGGACAGCCAGGGCTACACAGAGAAACCCTGTCTCGAAAAACAAACAAACAAACAAACAAAAAATGGAACCCAAAGCCTAGGACTGAATCCAGGACATGCAGTACACTGAGACAGGGCAAATGAAACCAACACAGCAGAGGAATGACAGCAGAGGGGAAGGGGCATCCCAGGTTCATGGACAACAGGGGGCCGGGGCATGCAAAGGTCACTGGTTTGACTGAAGTGATTTCTGTTGTTGTTTTTGTTTTGTTTGTTTCTTTTTTTTTTTTTCCTTTTTTTTTTTTTTTTTTAATAGGAGGCCTTTTCTCAAATGCCTCTTTGTACAACCCAGGTGCTGGGAACCTGCCAGAGACTTCGTAAGTGTCAGTTTAGATAGTCTGGGCCTCTCTCATTTCTGTCTCAGCTCCTGGAAATGCCTGACACTTTATTCTGGGTCTGTCCAATCTCTTGCACCTCCTCCCCCATCATGGAAAGTCCTCACGGTTCCTGAGTTCTGTTGTACAGCCTAGGTGTTAAAACCCTACCAACAGGCACTTGGGTGACAAGCTTTTCTACTTTCTCAGCCCTCAGTCTTGTCAGGGTGTCCCCAGAGTCCTAAGATGGGTAAAAAAAAAAAAAAAAAAAAAAGAAAAAAAAAAGAAAAGAACTGGTGGCTCTGACTGAATTCCCAAATAACCAGAAGTAACCAGATGGGCTACACAACTTCTTGATTGTTGTCCTGGACAAGGGAAATGTTAGATCTTATCAGACTCCTCTCTCCATGAGCCCAGAATGGGATCCACAGAACCAGAACAGAAACATAAATACAAACAGATGTTACAGAGTTAAACATTTTCTTTCTGTGACTTACTAGAGGAGGCCTCAATAAAAAAAAAAAGAAAGAGAGAAAGAGAGAGAGAGAGAGAGAGAGAGAGAGAGAGAGAGAGAGAGAGAGGAAAAAGGCTGCTTGCTCTTTTCTTTTTGTTAATTCTCTCAGGCAGTCTGCCAAACCAAGGTGTGCCTGGGAAAGTTGAAATGTCCCCAAGGTGTGTACCCTCTAGAGAAGCTCCTCATCCCCAGAGGGCCAGGGGGAAAAGGTCTGGCTTTTGAATTTCTAAATTTGAGTTATGGTCTTGATCTCGCTGGGGCCTCCAAATGTTGATCCCAAAAATGGGAAGAGAAATACCCCTAGCCCAAATCATCATGGCAAATTAATTAAAGCAAACAAATAGTTAAAGCTAACTTTATTTTTTATTTTTTTGAGACAGAGTTTCTCTGTGTAGCCCTGGTGGTCCTGGAACTCACTCTCCAAGTGCTGTGATTAAAGACACGCACCACCACTCCCCTATAGAAGCTAACTTTTTATTCATATATACAAGCTGCCTTCCCCTAAGGTGGGCTTCAAAAGGTCAACCTTGGATGCAAGAAAGGCAAGGTTTTTATAGCTCAGGGGTAGGGGGTTTCCAAATAGGAGACTTGGTGGGCAAAATAGGCAGGGTTACAGGAGCAGAACATAAGCATACGGACTTGTCATAACAACCTTAGAAGCAAAGCAAGGGGGTTGTAACATGGAAGTCATAACAGGTGATAATAACAACCTTCTGAAAGGAAGGTAGGGTTGCAGGATGGTTATAAACAACTTTTTGAAACAAAGACATGGTTGCCGTTTCCTGGAACAGGCACTACAGAGCCACTTGTAGCTAAGTTTACAGGTAGAGCCTAGCCCAGTCCTCGAGAAGCAGTTATAAACGGGGATGGGTTTATTTTGTCTTTAGTGTACGATGTCTTTCAAGCCTAAAATGGAGGCAGGCTTGTTCATTAAGTGGAAGAGGTGGGAAGGGCTAGGTTGTTAGCACGGACTTTGAAATGTGTTAACAGGTACTTGGGGTACTGATGCGTCAGGCACCTCGAGGCCAGCATAAGCTTTGATAGGCTATAGCAACCACAGGCAGCCATATGTTCCTTCTGCCATATATATAGGTAAATGTCTCCTTTTGGTAGATAAGGACCAGTTTCACAAGTTCCCGAGGGAATGCTGGCTTTTACCTAACCACCAGAAATCCTCCTGTAGTTCCAGGTTGAGTTCACTGGCCTGCCTTTTAAAGTTTAGGGAACTAGAGTCTCCTTTGAACCTAATGAACGGCTTTTCACCTATGACACACACAGTCTCAGCCATGGATCTAGCGATCCAGGGTGTGCTGGAGGAGATGCAGACAAGCTAAGGTTGGTTTTGACAAAACGTAGGCCTTTGGGGGAAGTAAGAGCAGTCAGGAAATAGACAAGAGTTGTGGGAGGCATCCCTGGCCTGAAAAGGGAACTTGCCAGGAGCCTTCCCACGTGTGTGGGCCTCTCACAGCCTGTGGAACTCTGCAGTGAGCTGATCCTGGTCAGACAGGCTTTCTAAAGATTGCTGGGAGCAAAATGAGCCACCAAGGGAAGATCCAAATGTGTGAGATACTCAGAAAGAACCGGACTGAGGCAGACCCAGCAGCCAGGGACAGAGGGTATCTGAACAGATGTGCTGCCTGCGGGACGACCCCCTGGGGCTGGGTGTTAATTCCAAAGAGCCCTCCCCAAACTATCAAAATGGCTTTGGCACCTACAGTGTCCTACATGAGAGCCTGGCTGAGCTTAAGATAGACTCTGGCAGGGTAAACAGATGGACTGCTGGTGGATACACAAACCTTACCCTCAGCCATCCTTAGAAATCTGTCTATCAGAAAGAACTAAAACTTCTATGTTCTATGAGGAACATGCTTATTAGCACATACCTGTAATGCATCGAAGCTTTCACACGACCCTCCTGCCTCTTCTGTGTAGGTCACGATACAAACATCCCCCATTGCTGCTCTAACTTTCTAACTTCCTTTTTTTGTTTTTTTTGGTTTTTCGAGACAGGGTTTCTCTGTGTAGCCCTAGCTGTTCTGGAACTCACTCTGTAGACCAGGCTGGCCTTGAACTCAGAAATCCACCTGCCTCTGCCTCCCAAGTGCTGGGATTTGGGATTAAAGGCGTGTGCCACCACTGCCCAGCTGCATCTCTAACTTCTAACTTCTATGCTGTTCCAGTTCACAGGCTCCATCCCTGTCTCTGCCTGCTTCCTTTCTAACTGGCAAGGCTTTCCTCATCATCCTTTTTGTTATTCTCTCTGCCCTTCAGAGGTGGCCATGGAAACCTTGAACTCCCCCGAATAAACCTTCTTTCAGCGTATGGTGTGACCTGGTTTGATGGTTTTGCTGCACCTTGGCTTACTCTAGGAAATCCTAAAAGAGGGACCTTTGATTTTCAGCATCAGTCCCTTTTGTCTGCTGCTGGGGAAACTGAGTCTGAGAGGCTACAGTAGCTGTTACTGACCCTAAGTATTACTTGGAGCCTGGTCCCCTGGGAAAGTGGTGGGAGACAGGACAGGTACCCAGGCTCTAGATGCCACAAGTCCCATCACTCAACCCTTGGAGGGGAAATCACACTAAGGTGTGTGGAGTGGAGGAGGGAGGGAGACCTCACATCCCAGAATCTTCCCATCTACTAGTCAGGAAACACTAGGCTCTGCGCGTCTAAGAATAAAAGAAAAAGTCCAGGCCGGGTATAGTGGCGCACGCCTTTAATCCCAGCACTTGGGAGGCAGAGGCAGGCAGATTTCTGAGTTCGAGGCCAGACTGGTTTACAGAGTGAGTTCCAGGACAGCCAGAGATACACAGAGAAACCCTGTCCAGAAAACAAAACAAAACAAAAACAAACAAAAAAAGAAAAAAAGAAAAAGTCCAGGCTTCTCAGCGGAGAGAGAAGGGAAACCACAGATGTACTGCTGGCTGAGGAAAGTGTGGGAGAAAGGTCATAATGCTGCAATGTGCTGAAAGAGGGGTGTGCTCTGGGTGGAGGCTCAGAGGGTGATGCTGAAGTTGAAACTGTAAGCATAACAAGGTGACCAGCTAGGGCTGGCATGGACTCCAGCAGAGATGGTGCATAAGTGGATGCCCCGTGGTGAGGAAACAAGACACTGAGACCTCAAGTTTGCCTCTTCAAGAAGGAGCTAGAGAAAGCCTTTGCTTTCTCTCTCCACAATCACCCCTGTCCCTCTGCCCACCCCCAAGTGAGAACAGGAAACAGGAACTTCATCTTCTCTCTAGGGAGCTTTGCTGTCTTGTTTGTGGGTTTGGTTGGTTGGTTTTTTTGTTTTGTTTTGTTTTGTTTTGTTTTCAGACAAGGTCTCATGGTGTTCCTCAGTCTGGCTTCAAACTTCTGGACTTGAGGCTGGAGGCGTGATGCAGTGTTAAGCTCCTGTAATGTTCTTGCAGGGGACCCAAGCTTGGTTTGCAGCAATTGAGTCAAACAGCCTGTAGTTACAGAAGAGGAAAAGCCTTTTGGCTACACTTAACACACATGTCCAAATATAGACACACACACACACACATACACACACAGCAACATAGGGTCTCTCTACATAGCCCAGGCTGTCCTGGAACTTGCTATGTAGACAAGTCTGTTCTCACACTTGTGAAAAGATCCACATGCCTTTGCCTCCAGAGGTGTGCCCCAGTTCCAGGCCGATTTTTTTTAATGGGGGGTCCTCAAGCAAACTTTGCAAGCAAGCATTTTCTTTCTTTCTTTCTTTCTTTCTTTCTTTCTTTCTTTCTTTCTTTCTTTCTTTCTTTCTTTCTTTCTCCGCCCCTGGTTTTTTTTTTTTTTTTTGTTTTTGAGACATGGTTTCTCTGTGTAGCCTTGGCTGTCCTAGAATTTGTAATGTAAAACAAACTGGCCTCGAACTCTGCCTGTTTCTGCCTCCTAAGTGCTAGGAGGAAGGTATGTCTTTAAAAAAAAAAATGAAGGGGTTGGAGAGACAGCTCAGTGGTTAAGTGGCTACTGTCCCAGAAGACCTTGGTTTGATTCACAAAATCTACTGAAGGGAAATGAAATTTAAGGCCTGGGATTCATGTAACTTTAAAAGAAAATTGTGTAAATTCAAGGTTCAAATAATGTGAGACATAAAAGGGTTCTTTTAATGTAAAAACTTAAGGTTAAAAACTGCCTTTAAGGGCTGGTGAGATGGCTCAGTGGGTAAGAGCACCCGACTGCTCTTCCGAAGGTCCGGAGTTCAAATCCCAGCAACCACATGTTGGCTCANAACCATCTGTAACAAGATCTGACATTCCTCTTCTGGAGTGTCTGAAGACAGCTACAGTGTACTTACATATAATAAATAAATAAATACATCTTTAAAAAAAAAAACTGCCTTTAAAAAAGCAAGCCCAGGTTGCCTTGAAACTAAAGTCAACTGGCCTTGGCTATTCTGGCTGACTCAACAGCCATCTGAGGAGTGCAGGAACTTGGCCTTGGCTGGCTTGACAGCCATCTGGCAGGACAGCGCCTCCCCAACCCCTAACCCCCCTTGTTAAAGTGCCTAAAGTTGTACATCATTCAGATGTATTGTCCTTCCTGATAAGCCCAGGCCCCTGAAATTCCCTAGCCCGCATGTACTATTCTGCTGACTTGTAACCGCCTTACTGGCGTTCAAATGAGCCAATCACGCCAATTTCTCCTAAGCCCCCAACCCTGACCCTATAAAAAGCCCTAGCTTTCTAGCCTCGGGGTCGATGCCTCTACCTCCTGCATGAGGTACGTATTGGCCCGGAGCTCCGCCACTAAACTGCCTCATGCTTTTGCAACAAGAAGGTCTCTCGTGTTTCCTTGGGATACCCTGACTCCCGTGACCTGAGAGGGGTCCCCGAGAGGGGGGTCCTACACTACACAGTGATTTATGACCATCTGTAGCTCCAGTCCCAGGGGATCTTCTGGATTCCTTGGGTACAAGGCATATATGTGCTACACAAAGTTACATGTGGGGAAAACCCCCACACTACAAACAATTTTCACATTTCCTTATTGTATGTGTATGTGTGCACAGGTATCACAGGATGCTCGTGGAGGTCAGAAGACACCTGCGGGAGTCAGTTTTCTCCATCTACCACGCAGGAGCCAGGGATCAAACTCACAGTGTCAAGGTTTACCCACTCAGCCATCTTGCTACCCAAAGGAAGCTATTTCTTTTTTAAATATTTATTTATTTATTATATATAAGTACACTGTAGCTGTCTTCAGATGTGCCAGAAGAGGGCATCATATCTCATGATAGGTGATTGTGAGCCACCATGTGGTTGCTAGGATTTGAACTCAGGACCTTCGGAAGAGCAGTCAGTGCTTTTAACCACTGAGCCACCTCTCCAGCCCCCAAGGAAGCTATTTCTTTATGCATTTATTTATTTATTTATTTATTTATTGGGGGTGGGATTGTGGCAAGTTGTCAGATGACAACTAGCAAGAGTGAGTCAGTTCTGTCTTTTTATCATGTGGTTTCCAAGAATTTGATTCCGGCTGTTTTGTTTTTAAAAATACTACTGGGTTCTTTTTTTTTTTTTTTTTTTTTAAATCGGTCATTTACTACTGGCCAGGGAGACCAAGTTGAAGAAACTAAATTTTCCTTTGCAAACAGATGTCAATTGGAGATGGCTCTTAGGTTAGGGATGAGACCCCTTCTATCTTAAACCTGCAAGGCTCTTGTTAATCACACAGATTGGAAGAGAAAGACCATCGACCCAAAGCACACAGCCAAATTCATCCAAGTAAGCTTCTTCTTCTTATTATTATTATTATTTTTAATTCATGTACACGGGGTTGTCTCTTCCTAAGGTGGGGTTCAAGAGATCAGCCTTAGACATAGAGGAAACAAGGATTTTTGTATAATTCAGAAGTAGGAGGTTTCCAAATGGGGGATTTGGCAGGCAAATAGGGTTCAAACAGAATATAAACATAAGGAGGTGGTCATGACAACCTCTTGAAACAAAGACATGGTTGCAAAATGGTGGTAACAAGGTAACTACATGATGGTCATAGCAGCGTTGTCCCACTGCGAGAGCTTGGGGCATGGTAGACTTAGTTTGGGTCTAGGATGAAGGTCAGTAAGTAATTTAGAAAATTAAGTATGAGGACCGTGGTAAGGAAAGGGTGATGGGGGAGTGCCAGAGGAGAGGGGTCAGGAAGCCCACACACAGAAGGAGGGCTGAGGTTGAAGTTTTTCACATCCCTATCTCTAGGCTCTATCTCAAACCAGAGTCTGTGGGTGTAACAGCGCCATTTGTGGAGGAGGGCACCAATGCCTCACTGAAGCAGTCAAGGAGCTGAAGCTACAGTCTCCTGGAGAGCTGTTGTTAGCTTCATTAATACCCGAAGGCTTTGGCCCAGCGTTTCAGTTCTAGTCCCCCAAACAACTCCAGAATAGCAAGAAGAAGGATGAGTGGGTGGCCCATTAGTCCCCTTTTAGAAGTCACCCAAACTTCTAAAAGGGGTGTGATTACTCAGTAACTGAAGCAACAGTGAACAAGGTTAACAGAAAGGCAAAAAAGGCAGCAAGCAGTTAGAATAGCTCCGAAGGAGTTCATCCAAGGAACTGGGGAACCCCTCCCCCCTTAACAGCTGGCAAAGATCCAGAACATAAGTCAGGAGGGAATAACTGTATAACCTTGTGGGGAAAACTAAGAAACAGTTACAGGAAGAAATCTTTACACTAAGATTAGCATTTGTCAACCAGGCCATGGTGGCCCATGCATTTAATCCCAGCAGTTGGGAGGCAGAGGCAGGCAGATTTCTGAGTTGGAGGCCAGCCTGGTCTACAGAGTGAGTTCCAGGACAGCCAGGGCTACACAGAGAAACCCTGTCTCGAAAAACCAAAAAAAAAAAAAAAAAAAAAAAAAAAAAAAAAACTGCAAAAAAAAAAAAAAAAAAAAAAAAAAAAAAAGATTAGCATTCGTCAGTATAACATGAGGTTAAATATAAAGTCAACACAAAGTTAAAGTAACAGACTAGCCTGTGTCAGGAACCAGACCTGGGACCTCTGAAAAAAAACAAACAAAAAACCTGAACGTGCTCTTAGTTGAAAGGTCATCTCTCCAGCATGCCCCACCCCCACCACCCATTTTAAAAAATATTAACACTGGCAGTGGTGGTGCAGCCTTTAATCCCTGTACTTGGGAGGCAGAGGAAGGTGGATCTCTGAGTTCAAGGCCAGCCTGGTCTACAGAGCAAGTTCCAGGACAGCCACAACAAACAAGCAAAACAGACATACACTTAAAATAAAAATAAAGCTGAAGTGCTCGCTTCGGCAGCACATATACTAAAATTGGAACGATACAGAGAAGATTAGCATGGCCCCTGCGCAAGGATGACACGCAAATCCGTGAAGCGTTCCAAAAAATAAAATAAAATAAAATAAAAAATAAAGCTGAAAAAGCGAAAAAAGACAGAGGGGGTGGGGTGGGGTGGGGCCTATACACACTTAGGTGTCTACAGAGGCTAGACAAAGGACTTCAGATCCTCAGGAACTGGAATTCTGGACAGTTATGAACGATCTGTTGTGAGTGCCAGGAATTGAACCTGAGTCCTCTGTAAAAGTGGCTCTTAACCACTGAGTCAATTCTCCACAGGAAACTTCTTTCCTCCCCTCTCCCTCCCCCTCTCCTTCTCCCCCTTCCCCTCCTCCTTTCCCTCCCCCTCTCCCCCAGTAAACAAGCCCCCCCCACACCCAGTGCTGGGATTTAAAGGCATCATCTTTACACCAGGCTCTCAGGCTCTCATCAGACTTTTATAAGGTTTTATTAAATATTTCTAGGTTGCTGAAAAAAAAAATGGCAAAATACCCATAACATAAAATTTACAATTTTCTTTTTTCAAGATGAAACCCAGGGCTTCAGCATGTTCCAGCTAAGCTATTCCCTGCAGTATGGTAGCACAGACAATATTTATAGTGTTCTGTGACACATCTCTACAACTTCTTGGTCTTGCACAACTGAAATCCCACACACACACACACTGAGCAGCTCTGCCTTGCTCCAGCTCAGCTGCTGGGTAGCTCCTGCTTTCTGTTTCTGTGGCTTTGACCTTTGTAGCTTCTGCATGTGAGAGGAACCCATGCTTGTTATCTGTGAACCCCAAGATGTTCCCATTTTACGGCATGTAGCTCCATCTCAACAGATTTTCCCTCCACTATAGGTAAAGTCTACATTTTGTTATCAGCTCATCCATCACATGACTGCCTCTCCCGATGGCCACTATGAACATGATGTGCAAATGTCTCTTTCGAATCTCTTGGTTTAGATTTATTTGGTCTATTCTTCATGTGTGTAGCAGTCTTACCTGTATGTATATAATGTGCCACATATGTGCCTGCTATCAGAGGAGGTCAGAAAAGGCCATCAGGTCTCCTAGAGCTGGAGTTACAAATGGTTGTAAACCACCATGTGGGTACCGGGATTTGAACTCAGGTCCTCTGCGAGAGTGGTCACTGCTCTAACCATTGTGCAATCTCTCCAGATTCCCTACTTTCAATTCTTTTGAGCACTATCTAGTCATACGAAATCACTGAGTCATAAATTATTCCTTTTTTTTTTTTTTTTTTTGGTTTTTTGAGATAGGGTTTCTCTGTATAGCCCTGGCTGTCCTGGAACTCACTTTGTAGACCAGGCTGGCCTCGAACTCAGAAATCCACCTGCCTCTGCCTCCTGAGTGCTGGGATTAAAGGCGTGTGCCACCACGCCCGGCTTATTCCTTTTTTTAAAATGTAGGGTTTATTCTGTAGTCCAGCCTTCCAAATACTGAGTGAGATTAGAGATGTGTGCCACCATCACCAGCTCAAGAACTATCTTTACAAATAGCAATCATAGGCTGGAGAGATGGCTCAGTGGTTAAGAGCACTGACTGCTCTTCCAAAGGTCCTGAGTTGAATACCCAGCAACTACATGGAGGCTCACAGCCTTCTGCAATGGGATCTGGTGTCTTCTTCTGGTGTGTCTCAAGACAGCTACAGTGTACTCATATAAATTAAAACAAACAAATAGCAACCGTTATTTATAATGGTGGCATGTATGTAGGCTGTGGGAAAAGAAGGCACTAGTCCTGTGGAGGCCCAGGGAAATCAGAGGACAACTCTGTAGAGTCGATTCTTGCCTTCTACTGGGATCAAACTCAGGCTGACAGGCTTGCTAGACAAGGGCGCTACCCACTGAACCATCTCTTCAGCCACTAGAAGTTTACGTACATAATGTATATATATGTTAAGGGAACAGGAGCCACAGCTGCCTCCCTGAACCTCAGAAATGACAGAAACATCTGTGGTGGCAGTGAAAATAAAGTTCCCGGAATGAGTCCCACTGTCTGGTACTAGCAGCCTGAAGGCTGCGGTCCCTTCCTGAGAGTCGCATCTGGCATAGTGAGCAGGGCTGTAGCTTCTTCCTGTTCCAGTTCAGGAGTGACAGATGCAAGGCCGCCTCTGGACCGGGTGAGGGTGCAGCGCCCTGGATTTGATCTGAGAATCACCAAAACAGGGAAGGAAAAAATAAAAATAAAAATTTCTCTGCACTCTAACCCACTTCCTCAGACCCAGAACCAGTTTCACTTTGGGTTCCGGCTCTGGTCTGAAAGCTTCCCCAAGGCTGCTGTCTGCCCGGAGTCCCAAGATGTACTTGCCTGGGCCTCTCAATTTAAATACCCACGCAGCGCCGAAGACAATGGCAGGCTCAGCGTTGGATGTTCGGGCTCCACTCGGTGTCTGGGGTATGAGGGTCCTGCAAACCCGAGGCTTCGTCTCGGACTGGTCAGAGAGCATGGATCCGGGTGCTGGCTCCATCGAGAAGCTGGTGGAGCCTTCGGAAAACGAGGACCGGTACTTCCGAGAGAAGACTAAAGAACAGCTGGCTGCCCTGAAGAAGCACCATGAAGATGAGATTGACCACCAGTCGAAGGAGATAGAGCGTCTGCAGAAGCAAATTGAACGCCATAAGAAGATTCAACCTCTAAAGAGTAATCATTGAATGCATGCAGTCGGTCCCTCACAGAGTGGCCCCGTATCATTCCCCACTTCTGTAGACACATGGTTTTGAATGATTAATATTTGGTCTAACAAATAATAAACTATCACCAGGAAACTTGAAAATAAATAAATAAATAAATAAATATCCAACTCGTATTTTGCCACAATTACAGTATGCCGATTAACAAAGGGATATTTTACAGAAGAGAATAGTATATAGCAGGTGGCGGCTAAGAGGAGAGTCAGGGGTGCTTAAGGGACACAGGTGGGGAAGATGGCTGTTGACAAGGTAGTGCTCTGTTAGTGTGAGCACAAAGGTCACACTTCAGTATCTGTTCTCAATGTGGCCCCTGTGGGAACTGTTCTCTATGCCTCCAAATTTGGTGGTTTCAAGCAAATTTTATTTGTAAATGATGGCTCTGTGTGTGTGTGTGTGTGTGTGTGTTTGCATTTGCAGGCATGCTTGGGAGGCAGAGGCAAGTGGATCTCTGAGTTCAAGGCCACCCTGGTCTATAGAGTGAGTTTCAGGACAGTTGGGGCTACACAGTGAAACCTGGTTTCAAAAAAACAAATGAAGCCGGGCGTGGTGGTGCATGTCTTTAATCCTAGCACTTGGGAGGCAGAGGCAGGTGAATTTCTGAGTTCGAGGCCAACCTGGGATACAGAGTGAGTTACAGAGCAACCAGGGCTCCACAGAGAAACCCTGTCTCAAAAAACAAAAAACAAAAAACAAAAAAAAGAAAAAGAAGAGAAAAGAGGGTGAAGAGGTGGAGGAGGAGAGAAGGTGGAGAGAAGGCAGAGGAGGAGGAAGAGGAGGAAGAGGAGGAGGAGGAGGAAGAAGAGGAGGAGGAGAAAGAGGAGGAGATATAAGCAAAAAAGAAAAGAAAAATGAGACACAGTGTCCTCTGGCCAGCCTTGAACTTGCTATGTAGACCAGGCTGACCTTGAACTCACAGAGATCCACCTGCCTCTGCCTGCTGAGTGTGACATGGACCATCAGCCTTGTCAAAAATAAGTAATATATGCAATCTGAATTTTCAGGCAGGGTCTTATGTATCTCTGGCCGATCTTGAACTCACTGTGTTCTGATGACACAGAACTTCTGATGTCTACCTCCTGACACCAGGCCCTGCTGGGGTTGAATCCAAGACTTCCTGCATGCCAGGAAGACTTCTACAAACTGAGCTACAGCACCAGCCACAAGAAGTCTTTTTTTTTTATTTTGTTGTTTTTGAGACAGTCTAACTATGTAACTCTGACGGGTCTGGAACTCTAGGTAGACCAGAGTAGACTTGAACTCACAGAGATTTGTACACCTCTGCCTATAAGGGATGGGCTTAAAGATTAAAGGTGTATGCCATCATGTCTGACTTTTTAAAGATTTAAGACTTAAGGTGTGTGTGTGTGTGTGTGTGTGTGTGTGTGTATACATGCGTGTGTACATATGTGTCTACAGAGAGGCCAGAAGAGGGTGATTTCTGGAGCTGGCCTTACAGGTAGTCACCAGCTAACTGACTTGGGTCCTCTGCAGAGCAGCCACTGTTCTTAACCACAGGGTCATCTCTCTAGCCCCAAGAAGAACATTTTAAACTTGGATACTTCCTCGCTCTTAGGCGTTTCTCTCATTTCTAACTTTTCTGTGGTAATTGCTAACAAAGCCTGCTTCTGCTTTGAATAAAGTGGGAGGAAAGGATGGAGAATCAACTCAGAGGTTAAGAGCACTTGCTGCTCTTCCAGAGGACCCAGGTTGGGTTCCTAGCATCTACATGGTGGCTCGCAATTGCCTGTAACTCCAGTTTCAGAGCACCTGACACCCTCTCTTGACTTCTGTGGGCACCAGGCACAACTTGATGCAAGACACACATGCTGGCAAAACACTCATACACTTAAGGTAAAATATGTAAATCTAAAAAGGATTCATTGCAGTTTTCAGTTTATTTTGATTTCATGTGTACTGGCACTTTGCCTGCATGTGTGTCTGTGCACTTTGCCTGCATGTGTGTACTGGCACTTTGCCTGCATGTGTGTCTGTGCACTTTGCCTGCATGTGTGTCTGTGCACTTTGCCTGCATGTGTGTCTGTATTGAGGGTGTCAGATGCCTGGAACTGGAGTTGCCAACAGTTGTGAGCTGTCATGTGCCTGCTGAGACTGCATCTGGGGTCCTCTGGAAGGAAACTTTTTTTTTTTTTTTTTTTCGAGACAGGGTTTCTCTGTATAGCCCTGGCTGTCCTGGAACTCACTCTGTAGACTAGGCTGGCCTCGAACTCAGAAATCCACCTGCCTCTGCCTCCTGAGTGCTGGGATTAAAGGCATGTGCCACCACACCTGGCTATAATAAATAAATCTTAAAAAAAAAAAAAAAGACAGCAGGATAAGCCTCCAGAAATCCTGAGTTCCCTAAGCATCCCTGAGTGCAGGAGCCTCCTCCTTCCTCAGCCTTCTTTGTTTCCCCCTCCTCCCTTTCTTCCTTCCTCCCCTCCTCTCTTGTGTTCCCTCATCTTTTCATCCCCCCCACCCCCGTCTCCCTTCTCCCACCCCTGCACTAGTGCTGTGAAGATGGAGGTATCTCTGGTTATCTCCTCCATGTCCCGTGATCCTTGGTGAGCGTTCGCAGTATCTATTAATATGAAAATACTCAATCCATTCTGGCAAGGTCTAGGAAACAGTTGAGAGACGGTAGACAGCCCTTCACCACCAAGGTTCCCAGGAGCCATGAGAACTTCTGTTTTTCTACTTACACATTTTTTTTTTCAGCCACAAGGAAGTCATTTCCCATTTCATCTTATTTCCGAAAACAGAAGACAGGGCATTAGGAGAAACTGCATTCTGTTTTTAAGCTAGGCTCTCATGACGACGGCCATGTTCTTTGTAACCCAGGGATGACTTGAACCCTGAGCCTCCCAAGTTCTGGGATCACAGCCTGTGCCACAGCACCATTTTTACTTACCTATGTCAGGGGACATGAGTGTCCTAGAGGTGAGCCATCTCTAGAGGCGCCCAGAGACAGGGCAATCTGTCTTCTTCCTCAGGCCCAAAGGGTAGGGTGTGTATGTCCTAAGAGACCCCAACTACACAAGGGACCTGTGTGCCTCGTTTGACCTTGGAGTACTGTGGGAGAGGCATCTGAGCACATCTCAGCTGGGGAAGTGGGATCGTTTTTAATCCGTTCAACATCTTCCCGGCCTGAAGTAGTTAAATGGTACATGCCTGTTATCCCAGAACCTGGCAGGAGGGAGTGTCAAGAACATCAGGAGTCTAAGAAAGCCATTCTCAGCCACATAGTGGGTTATGTGAAATCCTGCCTCAAAACCCTAAGATAAGGCAGGAGATGCAGCTCACTCACCAGAGTGCTTGCTTTAAATGCATGAAGCCTTAGGTTCAGTCCTTAGCCTCTAATAGTGTGTGACCACACTCATTTTAGATGGGGGAAGAAGGAAGATCAGAAGTACAGGGTCATATTCAGCTACATAGTAATTTTGAGTACAATTTATGCTACGGGGTTCTCTCTGTCTGTCTCTGTGACTCTGTCTGTCTCTGTCTGTCTCTGTCTCTGTCTGTCTCTCTCTGTCTCTGTCTGTCTCTCTCTGTCTCTCTGTCTCTCTCTGTCTCTCTGTCTCTGTCTCTCTCTCTCTCTCTCTCTCACACACACACACACACACACACACACACACACACACACACACACACCAAATTATCAAGTCTTGATGTTAGATCTGTTCAGTGGAGCAAAGTAAAGAAAGGTGTGGGAATTGTCCTGGTTGTTCTTGGGTCAATTTGAATTATCTGGGAACCTCTGTTGAGAAAATGTCTCCATCAGACTGCCTGTAGGCAGGCCTGTAGTGCATTTTCTCCACTTAGGATTGGTGTGGGTGGGCTCAGCCCATAGGGTGTAGGTAGTGCCAACTCTGGGCAGGTGGTCCTGAATTGTGTAAGAAAGCAAGCTGAGTAAAGCAGTCAGCTGTGTCCCCTCATGGCTTGTACCAGTACCATTCCCTTTATCACCATCTGTCCGGAGGTTCTGCTCTGACTACCCTCTGTGATCCCAGAGTTGTAAGATAATAAACCCTTCTCTCCCCAAGTTGCTTTTGGTCATGGTGTTTTATCACAACCTTAGAAACCCTAAGAAACGATTCGATTTTAGAGATGAAGAGACAGGTCAGGGGGAATAAAGTCCCCACTCAAGAGTTGGAGCGGGTCAGAGAACCCTGTGGGGCTCCCGACCTGAGGGGCGTGGCCTCGGTGGGCGTGGTTTCCGGACGGTTCTCTGCAAGCTGCAGACTGGTCTGAGCAAATATAGTCGGGACGCCACCATGGAGCCGGTACCTCTGCAGGACTTTGTGAGCAGCCTGGACCCCGCCTCCCTTCCGCGCGTGCTGCGTGTCTGCTCCGGAGTCTACTTTGAGGGTGAGCAGGCTCTGGGTGGAAGGAGCCAGGTCATGCCTGTAATGCCGACACTGGGGAGCTGAGGCGGGAGGATTGGTACGAGTTCGAAACTAGCTTGTTCAATAAAGTGATTCCAGCTCAGTTTGGGCTACAGAATTAAACCCCGAGGAATCTGGGGGTTGAGTTCAGACGCTGCTACTTGCCCGAAGTTTTATGAATCCGCGCCAAAAGGCGCCACCTCCGTGCGTTTCAGCTTTTGTCCCCGTGGGTGATGAGAAGTCCTGAGTTTAACCCAGGCTTTTTCTCAACCGAGGCTCCTCGTTAATGCTAACAGAAATTGTATGGCAGCTAGGTAGGGGCGACCTGAACAGCCTAGGAAATCCTGTCTCGAGCAACAACAACAATTGTAACAATAAATGGAGGGTAAATACGTGGGGATAACTCGTCCATTGTGTCAGACAGGCACTAGGGTGCTCACTGTCGCTATTGGGGTTGTTTTGTGAGGATCTTGTTTTGTACCCCAGGCTGGCCTCAAATTTGCAACGATCCGTCTACCTCTGCCTGAATTTGCCATGCCTTCGTTTTTCTTTCTCTCTCCCTCCCTCCGTTCTCTTTTATTATCTTCTCTCCCTTTCCGCAGTTCAGCCCTCCCGCCGAGCTCTCTGCTCCTTGCCTCTGTGTCTCCTGGTTCCTCTGCTGGATTCTCAGATGGAGTGGTCCTCCTACCACGGGGATCCTTCCCCGCTTTTTTTTTTTTTTTTTTTTTTTAAAGATTTATTTATTTATTATATGTAAGTACACTGTAGCTGTCTTCAGACACTCCAGAAGAAAGCGTCAGATCTTGTTACGGATGGTTATGAGCCACCATGTGGTTGCTAGGATTTGAACTCCGGACCTTCAGAAGAGCAGTCAGGTGCTCTTACCCACTGAGCCATCTCACCAGCCCCTTTCCCCGCTTTTTGCCTGCACATTTGCTCCTTGCCCATGGCTTTCCCCAACCCATAGCAGAGACGAGATGGTCATATCAGGACACAGCCAAATAGCAAGTGACCAGGGACTGACCACTTGAGTAAGGGAGGGAGGAAAAGGGACCCACCAGGCTGCTCTGTGGCAGGCAGAGAAGAGAGTGGAGGGAGATGCTTAGATTCAGGGCTCCTCCCTCAGACAGCAAGCTTCTCCTGGAGGCCTGTTTCATCCCGCTCCCTGGAGTGAAGGAGCCAGGCTCTGCCACAGCAGCCGCCAGCAAAGTGTTCTGATGGCCAAGTGGGTTGTAGACTGACCTAAGAGGATCACACAAGGGCCACCACAGTGAGTCTGGTCCATCGGAATCTGATGGGTCCCTGAAGTAGGACTCTGGGAGCCAGGTCATTCTTTCTCCAGCTCAGAACATCCTCCCAGCGTCTGTTGCTTACCTGTGTCACAATACCCGCGTTTCCTCATCTTCTCTGACCTGGGGTGATGGGAAGTGGAAGAACTTGGGGTGTCGTGAGGACAGATGGATGTCACAGACTGTCGGTATGCAAATGAGGTGACCCTAAGGGGCAAGGTGTGGTGGAATTCCTGACCACATGGGATTCCAGTTTTGGAGGTTGATACCCCACATTCTGCCTCCTCCCACCCCCACATTACCCGCTCTGTTGCAGATGGGACCTGGGCCATCATACATCCTAGACCAGCACTCTAGCTAGTTCTTAGCTAAGATCCTTAGCATTTTTTCTTTCTTTCCGTTTAAGACAAGTTCTTCTTGTGTAGCCCAGACTTCTCCTGACTAAGAGTTCTGTGGTTACAGATGTGTACCACCACAGATGGTCTTCTGAGCCTCTGTTTACATTGATTGATTGATTGATTGATTGTTGGGGGACTTAGGGAGGGCTCTTTTCTGTTACTTTTGAGGCTGACCTGGCACTCCCTGTTCAGCCAAGGGTGAGCCTGAGTTCCTACCCTTCCTCTTTGCCAGTCACTGGAGGAGCTGACACCACCTCTCAGAGCTATCATTTTTAGGAAAGAGAAACTGCCGCGCTATTTATTTAGAAAAGGGAAACTGCTGGCCCGTTCCGGAAGGGCAGTCACAGGTCCCCAGGGCAGTGAAGCACCAGTAACACTCAGCACAGGGCCAGGTATATATAACTCCGTGGCTAACAAGCTCCTCTTCCTCTAGGTTCCCCTCCGAGCAACTGTGTGCACTTTCCTGAGGGGTTAGGGTGACGTTGACACCAGTTTCTCCTGACCCTGGGAGCAGCTCTCCAAAGGCTTTCCCTGGGAGAGGGGCTCCAGGTGGCCAAAAGGTCCTGCCACCTGTGGTTTCCCATCCTCTGTAACTGGTCACTGACCCTGGGCACACAGCACTGTGAGCTCTCTATTGCTTAGCTTCTAATGTTCTTTATGGCTTTAGCACTTTGCATCAGGCAAGTGGCTGCTGAACTTGGAGGTGACACTCAGAGCCTCAATCTCCTGTACGTCCTCTTAAGAACAACTCACTAGACTGGCAGGCGGAGTGAGCTAGCTGGTAGGCGTGGTTGCTGCCAATCCTGACTACCAAAATCCAATCCCTAGATCCCACAGGGTGGAAGGAAAGAACTGATTCCCAAGACTTGTCCTGACTTTCACACCCATGCTGTGGAACGCATTCAAGACAAACATTTTAAAAACAGAAGCTAAGCCGAGCATGGTGGTGCATGCCTGTAATCCCAGCACTTGGGAGGCAGAGGCAGGCGGATTTCTGAGTTCGAGGCCAGCCTGGTCTACAAAGTGAGTTCCAGGACAGCAGGACTACACAGAGAAAACATTGTTAAACCAAAAAAAAAAAAAAAAAAAAAAAAAAAAAAACAGAAGCTTAAAGTGACTCATCAGGACAGGGGGTTGTAGCTCAATTGGTCCAGTGCTCATCTCATATGCATGAAACCCTGGAGTTGAATCCCAGTACTGCAAAGAATTCGGCATGGTGGCGTACACCTGCCATCCCAGCACTCTGGAGGTAGAGGCAGGAGGATCAGCAGTTCAACATCATCCTTAGTACAAAGAGTTCCAGGACCGGGCTGTGGGAGGAGCTGTATCTCTTTGTGAAGCCCACCTACCCTGAGCCTGATTTTGTAATTGTAATATGGGAGTCTGGAGTCACTGGCTAGTTACTGTGTCACGGGTGGAATCTACCCCCAGAGGCTGCAAGGATGTTGAAAGGGACCCGCCCTGACCTTACACACACTCCAGGAAAACTGGGAGAAAGGGCGCCATCAGGCCTGCCGTGGTCAGTGAAGACCTTGTAAGCTGTCTGAGGATGTCTGGCTGAGCCAGCTGCCCTTTAGCAGGGGAAAGTAAGGAAGAAGCCTGAGGCTACAGCTAGGGGGCTGGTGAGGGGCTAGAATACTTAGGTTTGGAATATGTATGTTTGGAACCGGGTCTAGTCCCCAGTACTTTGAAGTAGAGAGAAAGATATGGCGGTAGGAAGAGCTGAGTAGAGTTTATATGGAACAGGGTACAGGCTGCCCAGGACTTTGCCAAAAGGAGAAACTGAGTCCGTGTCTCCACAGGTTCCGTCTACGAGCTCTTTGGGAATGAGTGTTGCCTGTCCACGGGGGACCTAATCAAGGTCACTCATGTCCACCTCCAGAAGGTTGTGTGTGAGTATCCAGAGACGGGTCAGACGTTGGAGCTCAACCCCAATTTCACAGGTAAGGCGAGCACTCCGCCTCCCCTGGTGCCATGGCATCCTGTAGGTGTGTCTTAAGCCACTCATGGGTGGGCTTGTCACTCTCAGCAGCATGCCCGCCCCTCTGGCTTTGTATATGGGGGTGACAGATCTACTGTTAGGTAGCCACAAGGGCATATTCAGAGGGCAATCTTGAGGATGCCCTGAGTCTGGCTTGTCCCATCCTCTTCTGATCACATCTGCCTCTAGGTCTTCAGGTTTGGGTCTTTTGGTTTGTTCACACACATTCACTCATTAAACATCTGCTGACACCCACATGTCCTGTGGGGAGCTGGGTGTATGGATTCAGGATGAACTAGGCCCTTCTGGACTGACAGTACACGATGTCCCGGGGTCCTATCCCCAGCACTGCATAACCCAGCTGTGTGCTCGGCACATGGAATCCTGGAAGGGAGGCAGAAGCAGGAGCAGGAGGAGGTCTCCTGCCTGGGAGATAGAAGCGGCAGACACCGCTGCCAAACAGGATGATCTGAGTTCAATTCCTGGCACCTACATGCTGGAAGGAGAGAGGGACTCCTACAATAGTCCTCTGGGTTCCACCCATGTGCTGTAGCATACGCATGCATGCACACACTAAATAAATACGATTTATTTATTTTATTTTATTGGTACAAGGTATCACTGTCTAGCTCTGGTTGATCACCATGTAGATCAGGCTGGCTTCAAACTCATAATATGCCGGGGGCCCCACACTCCATCCAGCAGAGGTGGGGCAAAGATGACAAGTACGCCAGGCAGGGTTTAAGCAGCTTCCGCAGCTTCCCTCTGCAGCTTCCTGCTGCAGCTTCCTTTATTCTCTCTTATTCTCCTCTATTCACTTGGGGGATCGCCCAATTTATCCCCCTCGACCCTCTGCACTCTTCTCTCACCACTCTTCACCATCCAATCAGCATTCAGCACACTCTGTACATGAGCCATGCACACAGGGTGCGTGTTGATAGGCCAGTGACTCAATATCATGCTGTATGACGCTATGTGTCGGGCGTGCAGCGTGTGATCATTCAGGTGCTCGGCGCATGATCATTCAGGTGCACATGATCAGGTTTTTGGTAAACAAGCAAGGAATCACGGGCCACACCCGCTTCCCACATCTCCCCCTTTCTGTTTAATTAAAATGGCTCTGGGATCGCATCTGACTTTATTAAATGGTTGGGGGGGGTGGCTGTAAAAGGAAGGTTGGGAAGCACCTGTTTTAGGCCATAAGGCTTGCATCCATGTCCAGCACCCAGTAACTAGGCCTTTTTTAGGTCCTAGGTGGGCAAGGG
>NC_034595.1:83735907-83738435 GCF_900095145.1 Mus pahari | reverse complement strand
GTCAGATCCTGTTATGGATGGTTATGAGCCACCATGTGGTTGCTGGGACTTGAACTCCAGATCTTCGGAAGTGCTCTTACCCACTGAGCCATCTCACCAGCCCTAGACTCTTTTCTTTTTTCCTGGCTTCTCGTTTGCCTTTTTCTGCTTCTGCTGCATGAGTCTTTACGACACTGTGGACATAATTTTGGAAGTCTCACGGGAACTGCAGTAGTTGGCCACAGGTGATTGGGACAATCTCTTTTAAAATGCCCAGCCTGGCCACAGGAAAACTTTTCTAACTCAGCAGCATACTTTCCACTTTTGTCTGCCAGGCAAGACTTAACTAAAATCCAAATTGCTAACAGCTGCACCAATGCCGCTCTTACTTTCATATTTGAAGCAATCTCCTCCTGCTCTCTTCACTTTTAACTTCGTCCCTGTGCCGGGAACCTAACTCGGTCCCATAACCCCGGGAGCTTAACTTGTCCCTTTACCAGGAACTTAACTCCGTCCCTATACCGGGAACTTCCTCCTAGCATACTCTCTACCACGGAACTCACCCGTAACTCTTGCTTCTTAATTCAGCTGCTCTTTTCAGAGTTCCCCATATGGGCCACCAGATGCCGCAAACCCCAGCCTCCGGCCAGCAGAGGTGGGGAAAAGACGACACGTACACCAAGGCAGGGTTCGAGCAGCTTCCACAGCTTCCACAGCACTTCTTGCTTCAGCTTTCTTTATACTCCTTCATTATCCTGCAGCTTCCTTTATTCTCTCTCTCATTCTCCTTTATTCTCCTCTTTATTCTGGAGGATCGCCCAATTTATCCCCATCCACCCTCTGCACTCGTCTCTCACCACTCTTCATCATCCAATCAGCATTCAGCACGCTCTGTACAGGAGCCATGCACTCAGACAGGGTGGGTGTTGATAGGTCAGTGACTGTATGACACTATGCATCAGGCAGACAGCACATGATCAGGTGCGCCTGATCATTCAGGTGCTTGGTAAACAAGCAGAGATCATGGGGCTTGGCAATGAGGCCACACCTGCTTCCCACAATAATGATCTGCCTCCTGAGTTCTGGGACTTAAAGGCATGCACTGCCATGCCTGGTCCCAGGTCAGTACTTCCGGAGGATGTGCTTCAGCCCAGGCTCTGTGATATTTCCTTAGTTAGATTTGGGTTGTGACTTTTGGGACAGGAAACCACTGTTTCCAGAAGTTGGGCAACTGGGCAGCCTGGTGGCAGGACTTCTGGGAGTGGCAGGAACCACAGGTGAACTGTTGGTTGGTCCTGGCAGAGTGATTGAGGGGTGGTGTGTCAGAGGGTCCCTGGACTAGTAGATCCTGGGGCTCTAATTTGGGAGAAAGAGTCAATGGTGCTACCCCAAGATGGAGAGACAGACTGGGTGTATGGGCTTGGAGCTACGGGGGAGGTGTCTAAGGAAAAAAAATTATGGAGTAGCTAAGTTAAAGACAGAAGTCAGGAAGTGGGAAAGCGCAGGAGTTGTGTGTGTGTGTGTGTGTGTGTGTGTGTGTGTAAGAATGTGCCCTGATTCTGTTCCCTGTGTCCCTTGTGTCACCATTTCTGCCCTCACTGTTCACATACTGTCATCCAGCCTCCATCCGTAGACCTTTAGTCTCAATGTCCAGACGCTGGCCAATCCCTGATGCCTGTCCTGGGAGGGATTCTGGCTGGGTTATCTGCAGAGCCTGGCCCCAGCACCCTCTCTCCCCATTCTTCCTCCCTCAGGCCTCTTCAGTCCACTCACCAGCCTGCAGAGCTACAGAACCCTAGAGGATCTTGTCTCTGCCACGCCCCAGAACTCCACCCAGTGGCCCATTTACTTCAAGTCAACTCAGAGAATTGTCATCGAGGCCAGGGTGGTGCCTGAGGATCAGCCCCTCAGACTTGAGGCTGTGGAAACACGCCATGGGACCCGCTATGCGCGCTGCGTCCAGGTCTCAAAGACCAAGGAGATCCTCCTTCATCTACCCCTTTTCCAGAGGGGACCCTTCTGGAGATGCAAGCCCAGTGCTCCACAAACCCTGCTCCAAATCCTGCAGGACCCAGTCCTGAAGGACTTCATGCTCAGCTGCCCCAGCCTCCCCTGGGACTCCGTGATCCTAAAACCCCAGTATATGCTGCAAGCCATCATGCACAGTAAGTTACCTGGGGAGGCGGGAGTGGGAGTGGCTGGGAGCTGTACCGTTGAAGATACCCCCAACTCTGGGGCTCCAGGTTGCTTACCCAATGTCAGCAATGTAACACAATATGAATGAAACCGGAAATGTGGTGTAAAAAGAGACAGGAAAAAGAAATAAACACATAAAGAGGCTATATCAAGGTTAGGTTCCATGACAGCTGCATAGAGGCTGTCTCAAAATTGAAAGGCAAAACAATTAATTAATTATTGAGGGTGGGCAGCTCAGTGCATAAAAGCACTTGCTGTAGCCGGGCGTGGTGGTGCACGCCTTTAATCCCAGCACTCGGGAGGCAGAGGCAGGCGGATTTCTGAGTTCGAGGCCAGCCTGGTCTACAGAGTGA
>NC_034595.1:83723552-83734037 GCF_900095145.1 Mus pahari | reverse complement strand
TTCAAGGCCAGCCTAGGCAATGTGAAATCCTGCCTAAAAAAAAAAAAAAAAAAAAAAAAAAAAAAAAACCAGACAAACAAACAACAACAATAATAATAACAGCTATTATTTTTTTTTAATTTGGTATATGGGTATTTTTTTGTTTTGTTTTTTTTAGATTTATTTATTATTATAAATAAGTACACTGTAGCTGTCTTCAGGCACACAGAAAGAGGGCATCAGATCTTATTATGGGTGTTGTGAACCACCATGTGGTTGCTGGGATTTGAACTCAGGACCTTTGGAAAAGCAGCCAGTGCTCTTACCCACTGAGCCATCTCACCAGCCCTGTGTACAGGTGTTTTGGCTGCATGTATGTCTGTGCAGCATGTGCATGCTTGGTGCCCATGGAGGCCAGAAAAGCATCACACCCCTCTGGAACTGGAGTTATACGTTAGGTTGCTCACAATCCCCTGTAACTCCAGCCCCTGCGGGATCCAACTGCTCTGGCCTCTGTGGTCACCTACACTTACGTGCTCACATCTATACACAGTTAAAAGAAATAAAGGCAAATTTAAATTCTTAAATAAAAAAATAAATTAAAAAAAAAAATAAAAGACTAAGCCAGGTGTGGTGGCACACACCTTTAATCCCAGCACTCGGGAGGCAGAGGCATGCGGATTTATGAGTTTGAGGCCAGCCTGGTCTACAAAGTGAGTTCCAGGACAACAGTCAAGGCTATACAGAGAAACCCTGTCTCGAAAAACAAAACAAAACAAAAACAAACAAACAAAAAAAAAACCTGAGCTAAAAATCTATAGAATAGAAAAAGGATGGCGGGAATGAAAGAGTCAGAGCTGAGGTTGGGGCTGTGACTGGGTGGTGTGTGCTGGGTTCCCGAACTGCCTTCTCCCCACAGTGCGCAGCAGCATCGTCAAGATCCCGTCTACGCTGGAGGTGGAGGTAGAAGACGTCACTGCCTCCTCCCAACACATCCACTTCTTCAAACCATTGCGGCTGAGCGAGGTGTTGGCCGGGGGAGGTCCCTTCCCTCTGTCGCTGGAGATCCTGGAGGTTCCTGAGGGTCCGCCCATCTTCCTCAGCCCGTGGGTGAGCTTCCTACGCAAAGGCCAGAGGCTCTGCATCTATGGTCCAGCCTCACCACCCTGGCGGGTTGTGGCCTCAAGCAAGAGCCGAAGGGTGCCCAGATACTTCCTGCTGTCTGGGGCCTACCAGGGCAAGCTCAAGCGGAGGCCAAGGGAGTTCCCCACGGCCTACGACCTTTTGGGTGCTCTCCAGCCAGGCCGGCCCCTCCGGGTGGTAGCCACAAAAGACTGTGATGGGAACGAGGAAGAGAATCCTGACTTTTCTTTCTTGACGGTGGGTGATCGGCTGGAGGTGCAGAGGGCAGGCCAGGTCTGTGGGACCAAAGGCCAGGACATAGATGTTCTGATCTGTCAGCGGCTGAGTGAGCAGTCTGGAGAGGAAGACGAGGACTTGGAGGAGGACGAGGAGGAGGTAGAGGACAAAGAACAGGTTCTGCTACCCCTCTACCTCTCTGGGAGCTTCGTGGAGGAGGTGAATGACAGCCGACGCTATTGCCTAGCGGATCTCACGGCCCAGTACTCCCTGCCCTGTGACGTCAAGGTGGTGGCCAAGGATAACCGGCATCCCACTGACCCTCTGGCTTCCTTCCCTGGCCTGCGGCTGGAGGAGAAGCTCACAGAGCCCTTTTTGGTGGTAAGCCTGGACTCCCAGCCAGAAATGTGCTTTGAGATCCCTCCCCGGTGGCTGGACCTGACTGTGGTGGAGGCCGAGGGACAGCCAGCCCAGGTGGCTCGGCCGCTGTCCGTCGCTCCCGTGGAGGAACTGTCAGAAGCTTTTTACTACAGCCTCCGGAAACTGCCAGCCTCTGAGAGCCAAGCCCCGCCGCCCAGGCCCCCGAAGAGCCAGGGTATCAATAAGAAGCAGCAGAACATACAGAGTTGTAAGGAGAGCAGTGTAAAGGTATGGCTAGAACCTCACGGGCAGGGAGGGGTCACCCGTTAGGCTCACCCTGGGTCCTTCCCTTGCTTTTTTTTTTTTTTTTTTTTTTTTAAGATTTATTTATTTATTATTATATGTAAGTACACTGTAGCTGTCTTCAGACACTCCAGAAGAGGGAGTCAGATCTCATTAAGGATGGTTTGAGCCACCATGTGGTTGCTGGGATTTGAACTCTGGACCTTCGGAAGAGCAGTCGGGTGCTCTTACCCACTGAGCCATCTCACCAGCCCCCTTCCCTTGCTTTTCACCTGGGATGATTCTCGGTTGTATTGAACTTGCAGCTCACTAAGTTCTATTCTTTGTACCAGTTATTCCCACTTGGACCTCATGATCTTTTTTTTTTTTTTTTTTAATCTGCATGTTGAGCATTCTAAAACACAACAGCCATTTTTCTATTTATTTATTTATTATATATAAGTACACTGTAGCTGTCTTCAGACACTCCAGAAGAGGGAGTCAGATCTTGTTATGGATGGTTATGAGCCACCATGTGGTTGCTGGGATTTGAACTCCTGACCTCTGGAAGAGCAGTCGGGTGCTCTTACCCACTGAGCCATCTCACCAGCCCTCATGATCTTTTTGTTTGTTTTGTTTTGTTGTTTTTTTCGAGACAGGGTTTCTCTGTGTAGTCCTGGCTGTCCTGGAACTCATTTTGTAGACCAGGCTGGCCTCGAACTCAGAAATCCTCCTGCCTCTGCCTCCTGAGTGCTGGGATCAAAGGCTTGCGCCACCATGCCAGGCTCAGGCCTCATGATCTTAAAGCTGATGTAGTTATCAGTATTTTATGATTGGGAAAATGAAGACCAAGATTCTGACAGGCACCTGAAGTCGGGGTTACTAAGTGGAAGGCCTGACTTTGAGTGTGGATATTGTGACTCAAAGTTCCTGGTGCTTTTCCTTTCTGTCACCTTCTGGCCACTTCCCTGTGGAGCATCGTCTGTTCTTCCCTAGACCTTTGCAGTCCTCCCCGGTAGCTCTTAGGATGGCCTCCTGACCTAGTTTGGTTTATGTTGCTGTGAGAAAACGCACCAACCAAAAGCCACTTAAGAGGAAGAAGGGTTTTGGTTCACAATTCCCGGTTACAGTCATTCACTGTAGGGAAGGCACAGAAGCAGGGGCTTGAGACAGCTGGCCATGGCACGTGGAGCAGAAAGATCGGGTGCATTGCTCTAGCTTTCTTGTTGACTTTCTTGCTTTCAGAGAATTCAGAGTCCAGCATAGGAAATGGTGTCGCCCACAGTGGGCTCAGTTGCCCTATGCTGATTGGCAGTCAGGAAAACCCCCCATAGTTAAACCCACAGACCTAACTGACCAAGGTAATTCCTCATCAAGACTCTGTCCAGGAGTGATAAGTTAACAGTTAACAATAACCTCCATAGCTCTAAATCCTCATCTGGTCACCTGCTGGGCACTGGGTTTAAAGCTTCAGTGGCTCCACATGGCATCGGGGTCCCTCATGAGTTGACTGCAGCCTGGCATTCCTGGGCCACCTCTCACCACTACTTCCTGCATCCCACTCCTACCACAGCAAGGCTCTGGTTTGGCCTGTTGCAACCCATTAGACCCATGGCTAGGACCTTTATTCCTTCTTCAAGCTCCAGAATAGGCGAGGCCGACTCCTGGGCCGAGTTGGCCCTGTTCTGTCACCTCACTGCTGTGTCCACTGCCATTTCCACTCACTATCTCTCTCCCTTCCTAAAAAGAGAGCCAGGCAGGATATTTTTTGGGGGGGGAGGTGGCAGGGAGGGGCAGAGAGCAGAAATCCCACCTCTCCAAGGGTGCTGCTGAATGAGCCAAGGGGAATCAAAGAGTGGGGATCCTGGCTTAGGCTACCTCTTCAAGCCTCCATCTGTCTTAGTGATTGACATGCTAGGACTTCTCCCACAAGCCCTTTAGTTACTTTCTGTTTGTCTTTAGCTTGCCAACTTGGTGGCTGACCCCACCTTACCCTTACAGGTCGCACTCCACATGCACGCACACACACAGACACACGCACCAGCATTCTCTTTACAGTTGAGATAATATGATTTCACATAGCTAGGAGGATGGCACGGCGGGTTTTGAACTCAGCCTTGACTCTCCAGCCAGTGTGACTCAGCTCTCCAAAGTATACTTGGTGAACTCAATAGGACAGGTATACTGTTTCGGGACCTCAGGAGGCCTGAACTTATTGTCATATAGTCACATGGCAGTGGATAATGAGTCCTTGAGGAGTTTCAGTCTCAAGAGGGACTTCTGTCCATGAGAAGCCTGACCCAGAAAAGCACACAGCCAGTTGTCGCTGTAGGGTGACTCGGTCTCGTGGCCTCAGCAGCTGATGCTTGAACCTTTACTGATGTCTGGTTTGATTGTTTTTAATCTTGCTCAGCCTCCAGTTGTAGAACCGCGGAAATCCTGCCCGCAGCCTCAACTCAAGGCCAAGGCGAACACCTTGGAAGCCCTTCCCAAGAACAAATCAAATGTCTACAGCAAGGTTTCTGTCCACAAGAAAGACCAGAAATCCAACCCCCAAATGCAGAGTCCAGGTGAGTTTGGACCATCAAAGCCATCTCCCATCTCTGATAGCTCTGCCAGGGGACCCTAGTGTGGTCCTAGTTTGAGAGCCAAGCTAATATGGAGTGGGACAGGTGGAAAGGTCTCGCTAGTCTCTCCTGTAGATTCCAGACCCCAGCGACACAGTCCAGTCCTAGACGTGATGCCCTCTGTGACAAACCGGACAGTAAAGTGGCCGCCGTATTCAAGGAAAGTGAACTGTGGTTGCTGAGCTAGTCAGGCCAATCCATTCCCTGTAGGAGATGACACTGAAGGTGGGAAGGAACTTGCCTAAAGATAAAGATTTGGAATGACCTGGACTGTCTTTTCTTCTTCAGTGCTGAGTATGAAACCCAAATCTTTGAGCTCCCTCGGCAAGCATTCCACCATGGAGTCCTATGTGGCTGACCCAGAGATGGATAAACACGACTATGAAGAAATTTGAGCACGTTCAGAAAAAGTCATCTAGGTGCTGGGGAAGCCACACTTCCAGTTGCCACCCCACGGGATTGGGATACTAGCTAACTCTTGGAGGACCTAGGGCAGAGTCTCAAGGGACTTAAGACTCCAACGGGCATGGGACCGATGCTATTCCTGCCTCTCTGGGTTCCAGGTCGGCTTGGTCCCAGAAAGTTGCATGTGACACCCTCAACCTTAAGAGCATTGGTGTCCAGAGAAGCCATTCAGGTTCTGGGTCCTCCTATGCTCATCAGTTGTCCCACTACTAGGCACAGAGAAGAAACAAAGGCCACCAGCTTCAGCATTGCCCTGCCTCTCAGTAAAGAGAACTCAGTTCTGATTGCAAAACCCAATGCAGGCCACCTCCTTTGTTCGCTCTGCAGAGTTGCAGGCCCTGCGCCTAGTGGCAGACAGTATTCTCTTGTTGGTAGAACTCGGGTCATGATCAATAATGCCCAGTAAATGGGCTTGTGTGACTGAATGTGGGAATCTGCCTCCAAGAATAAAATCCTAGGTAAGACACTAGTTCTCCAACTCTGTTAGTGAAAGTAAGAGAGCTAATTTACAAAGGTGGAGGGACTGGAGAGATGGCTCAGTGGTTAAAAGCACTTTGCTGCTCTTACAGAGAATACAAGTTCAGTCCCTGCACCTACATCAGGTGGTTCACGACTACCTCTCACTCCAGCTGCAGGGGATCCAACACCTGCTTCTGGACCCTGAGCACTCCATTCATGTGTACAGCCTTGCCCCTGCCACCCCCCACAATTAGACACAATTTAAACATTTACAGCTGGGTTCGGTGGTGTACACCTTTAACCTCTGGAGGCAGAAGCAGGTAGATATCTGTGAATTCCAAGTCAGCCTGATCTACATATTTATTTATTAAACAAGATCAAGAAACTCTGGAGACCCAAAGTTGTGGAAATCTGGCAGGCCTTGGGTGGTACTCTGACACTGTTAAAGAAAGCTGTTAGGTGACTGACTACCCAAGATCATCTTATCTAAAGCCTCAAAATAAAAAACGACACAGCGTCTGTATGAGTGACATTTATTGTCTTGTCTCTGCGCCAGACCCTTTAGAAACCACACCCAAACCTTGAACTTTTTTTTTTCTTGGTTTTGAGAGCTAGGCTTTCTCTGTGTAGCCCTGGAGGTCCTGGAAATCACCCTGTAGATCAGGCTGGCCTGATCCACCTGCCTCTGCCTCCCAAGTGCTGGGATTAAAGGCGTGTGCCACCACTGCTGGGCCAAACCTTGAACTCTTACAAAGAAACCGCTGCCTGATTTTTAGATTGGGCAACAGGCTTAGTGACCAATGGTCCAGGAGGTAGAAGAGACCAGTGGTTAAGGAGAGGGCTCCAAAGGCAAGTCCGGACTGAGCTTCCCAGCTCTCCATGGACCAGCTGCCGGATGTCAGCAGGTTATTTCATTTTAGGCTTTAGTTTCATGACTTGTAAACAATGATTTGAGGATTCAAGGATCAACTTAGGTATTTACAAGGCATTTAGTACCTGTACCTGGTACTCACTCTTAGTATCGCTGTTAATCAAAGTCACACAGCTGTGTCTCCCTCCAGTCTCTGGTTTCCAAGCCTGTCATCTCCTCATGGAAGTCATTGTGTTAAAAAACAACCCGATGGTTCCCTGGATTCTTTTTTTAAAAGATTTATTTATTTACTATATGTAAGTACACTGTAGCTGTCTTCAGACACTCCAGAAGAGGGCATCAGATCTTGTTACGGATGGTTGTGAGCCACCATGTGGTTGCTGGGATTTGAACTCTGGACCTTGGGAAGAGCAGTCGGGTGCTCTTACCCACTGAGCCATCTCACCAGCCCTCCCTGGATTCTTATCGGGGAGTCTTAAACTGTGCTCAGAGCTGGAGACAAGAGGACAAATACAAACTTTGTCCATGCAACTTCCAGGGTTGGTCTAGGCGAGTTGTGTGAAGCTATCTGTCACATGCTGGTTTGAAAAGTGAGAACGGCAAGCTAGGGAAGCCACAGACAAGACAGGGGACAGATCAAAAGATTACAGCTGTTTTGAGAGTGGGTCCAATTTGAATTAGATTCTAGACATTGTACCTGTGTGTGCTCCTGTTTGCCCCTCTCTGGGCTGCTTGGACCTGTCCTTGCAGGTCCCCTGACCTTTATACCTTGGAATAGCGTTCTCCAGGTGGCTCCTACAAGCTGTTGGCCAGTCCAATCTACGGGGATCTCATCCACCAGCTTCTGCTCGTCTCCCCAGAAGCCAGTGTTCACTGTCCTGTAAGATCCAGGGACAGGCCCTAGAGTAGCAATACGCAAGATCTTGAGGAAGTTCCTTCCTGGCTCTGAGCCACCAGTGGGTGAACCAATAGCCAAGGTGCCTCTGGCTTTCACTTCCGCGTATCTTGGCACACAGTTGAATACGCCTCAAACGGAGGGCAGAAAAGAGGGATACTAGTTCCTCTAAAATAGGATTTCTGGGTCTGGAGAGATGGCTTTCTTGTAGAGGGCTCCTGTTTGGTTCCTCAAACCCACACAGCCACTCACAGTTGCCATCAGTTCTTGGGACTCTCACTCTTCTGGCTCTGCACAAACATGCACACACATACATATTAGGCAAAATGCTCATACACATAAAAATAAAGAATTTTTGAGTAGTCAAGTTGCCTCAGTGTAGAGAAAGGAATCGATTTGCTTTTTTTTTTTTTTTTTTTGAGACAGGGCTTCTCTGTGTAGCCTGGTAACTAGAGGAAACCGGGAACCTGTGAAAGTACCCTGTCATACAATCCATACTGGAACATGTTTTTTCTCAGTCATTTCCGTTATCTAAGAATAGACCCATAACTAATAACATAACTGGTTAGCTGAGCCTTACCTAGAGGTGTGGCTGCTCAGAACTAGTCTGTCTAGTAAACAGCCAGATGCTTACCATCAGCACTCATGGTGGGAACTCAACTAGAAGCAGGCAGTTCTTATTTGCATGTTCCACACCACAAACTCCACTCCCAAATTGTTTCCATTCAAGACCTTTGACATCTGTGAGTGTATTTCCTCTTCTTCAAGAACAGCTGTTGTGACATCTCACGGCCAACTCAGCTCAAGAACACAGTCAGCACCAACATTTAAGGCCCAAGTCACCACTGCCAGGGGCTGACAGCCCTGTGGATGGCAGGCAAGTGCTTCACTACTGTGAGCTGTAACCCCAGCTCAAGGTCTGTTCACAATCTGTGGTGGCAATGGCACATGCTATGCACAACCACAAACCCCCGATAAGCCTGATGACCAGAGCTGAATCCCTGGAATACACAACAGAAGGTGACTCTACACTGTACATAGAAAAAGCAGAGCCGGGCGTGGTAGCGCACGCCTCTAATCCCAGCGCTCGGGAGGCAGAGGCAGGCGGATTTCTGAGTTCAGGCCAGCCTGGTCTACAAAGTGAGTTCCAGGACAGTCAGGGCTACACAGAGAAACCCTGTCTCAAAAAACAAAAAAATAAATAAATAAATAAAGAGAGAGAGAGAGAGAGAAAGCAGACTCCACCAAGCTGTCCTCTGACTTCCACACTCACAATAAGTAAGCGCTAAAAATAAAACCAACATTTCAGAAGCTACTACAATCGAACTGTTTTATCAAACATATGAACATTTATATTACAAACCATGCAGTAACATTTCTTCCTCTCTGCCTCATGGGGCCTCCAGGTCAGACCCTCATGCTCACTTAAACCTCCTTTTAATTTTGGGCAAGACAAGGGGACGGAAAGTGCAATTCTGAAAGTAACACCACAGACCCAGAGGGTGACACAAATTGGCAGAGGGTGGCAGGTCCTTCTTTGGCCCTTGGCCCTAGCATTGTTCACCCTCAACAGGAAGCCTCTGGAGAACAGAAGCTCCAAGCATGCTGCAGCCCTGCATCTTGGCGGTGTTCCTCTTTCAATTCTGACCACCCATCCTTAAGTCCTGACTAGCTTATTGGCTTACTTCCTTCTCAACTGTCTATCTCCCTCTGAACCTCTAAACAACAAGCAACAAAACAGAGAGCAATAAGTTCCAAAAGGACTTCAGCTGAGACCTTCTACAGTAAAGTTCTGTCCTAGAAGCCTCTGGCCAAAGCCTGCAGAGCTGGGTCCGACAGATGAACACAGGCCCAGCTGGACCGTTCCCAGGCACCCAGGCAACTCCAGTCACTCTGCATCTGTAGACTTAAAGTGATCGTCATCCACAGTAGAGTAAATGTGGCCCTCGTTGCACAGAAAATCCACTGCTTGCCTGAAAGGAAAAAAAAGAGGGGGGGGACACCCACATTAAAACCAGCGCCTTTTGAACATAGCTAAGTAAGCAAACATCACTTTTGTGTACTTCTTCTCTTAGCTATGACTTATTCAGTCACTTTGTTCATGGAAGTCTCTTACAGAGAAATGACGATACAACCCAAGGAATGAGGTTATCCATGCAGACCAGGGCTACCAGGGCTGCCTTGGATCCCGGCCTCAAATTCCAAAATAAAACAGGGCTTCACTTAAAATGCCAATCTAAGTTGACATAAGAACCTGAAGCTACAGTCAGCATGCACATGAGATGTACACAGGGGTCTTACATCTCCCTTCCCTGGATCCAGGCCCCAGAATCATATACTGAAATGCCTTTTGCTTTGCCTATGGGCAGTAAAGTAGAGGGGAGGGAAAGGTAATTCAGAAAGTGACTCCTCCAAATCCTTAGGTCCACAGAGACAGGAAGATGTTTAGTAAGAGCCAGAATTTACAGTGAATCTACCTCATCACCACAATGACTTTGAGATGGGCATTATCTATCACCATTTCACAGCACAGAATGGGGAACTTGCCTGGGCATTTATTCTATCTCAGCCTACAGTTAGTAAATGGGTTTGTTTGAGACGGGGTCTCGGTCTCTATGTAGTCAGAACTGTCCAGGAACTTGCTATGTAAATGAGGCTGGCCTTGAACTCATGTATCATGAGTACCACCTACACACACACACTTCTAGTCATAGCTGTTCAGGAACTTGCTATGAACACACACACACACACACACACACACCCCATCTCAGTTCACTGCAATGGAATCAGGAGGAGTCTGGGGTAAGAAGGGCTGCCCGATGCCTTCAGGTCCCAACAAATCAGCAAGCGGTGCAACAGCGCCACCTGTGAGTGCTTTTCCATTTCCTTCCCAGCTGCTGGCCTTCTCCCTAAACAGGCTGCAGCTGACTTTCCTGTGTGAGTCTCAGGCAGACCAGGCTGGCTCTAAACTCCCAGTCCTCCGGCTTCTATCTATCTATCTATCTATCTATCTATCTATCTATCTATCTATCTATCTATCTATCTATCTATCTATCTATCTATCTATCTATCTATCTTTCTTTCTTTCTTTCTTTCTTTCTTTTCTTTCTCTCTCTCTTTCTCTCTCTCTCTCTCTCTTTCTTTCTCTTCTCTCTTTCTTTCTTTCTCTCTCTTTCTTTCATTCATTC
>NC_034595.1:83711586-83722902 GCF_900095145.1 Mus pahari | reverse complement strand
AAAAAAAAAAAAAAAAGACTTTAGCAACTAACTTCTCTGCATCAGCTTACTTATGCAAACCGCCGTCACTTCATAAACAAAAACGAGCTGGAAAGATGGCTCAGGAGGAGCACTTGCAGACACATACATCTGTACAAGCAGGCAAGCACACACAAGTTAAAAAGGAGTGGGGTGTTGGTGTGAAGCAGGCTGCAAGATAACCTTCCATCATTTGGGAAGAAACAAATTATCAGCCAGACTGCCTTGCTCTGCAGGGGTAAAGAGGCAGCTTACCTGGTTTTGGACCACAGTGAGGCCATTTGTTGGCATGAAGTTATTCCCACTGAAGCTTCCCGGCTCACTCATTCCTGGGTTGCTGATAGATGGTCTCCCTGCAGAGGCCTGAATTAAGAACAAGATCAGAACATTAGAAGTCACCACATCAACCCTACTTCACATAACTTACTAATAAACCACAGGAAACGATTTAATCAGTTTTCCTAGTAACTATTTACATAGGAAAGCTCTAACAAAGAAACCTCCTAAGGAACATAAAATCACCCCAAGGCATGCATTCCCTGTCCCAGGAAAGGAGGCTCTGGCACTGCGATTTCACATGCAAGCTACAGTGGTTTCCTTGGGGCTCGCTCAAGCAAGCATTTATTAACGTGAAACCCTGCTGGGAGAGAAAAGGGCCCAGGTTTGCCTGTGGGCACAGATCCCTGGCATAGGGCTAGCCCACTATGGATAAGGCTGAGAGAAGCACAAATGCTCCACCCTCTTTTAGGTCACTCCATTCTCTGCCTACCACTATCTGGATTATCTCAAATCCTCCTCTGAATCAAGTTCTACCAACGTCTCAAGTCCCTGGCTGCTCCAGGCTTTTGGTCGTTACAGCATCCGACCTCTTAGCAGACAATGCTGCCCACTGCTCCCCAGTGTGCCCCTCCAGGGTTCTTCTCTCGTTCCCACTCATTCCCACTGCACCTTCTCAGAACCCTTCCTCTTTGCAGTGCCTGATGAACAGGACATCCTATAAGTCTTGTACCTACTGTACTGAATGACAGGGTCACACATATCCTGTGAGGTTTAACGCAGTGTGAAAACACAGCAGGAGAAACTCTATTCTATTAGACCATCCAGTCAAACATCCATTAGCTGTCTGTTGTTTGTATGGCGTATAGGTTGGATACAAAATGCTGTTTGGCTTTGAAACTTTTGGTCAGCTATCTTGGTATTGGGTGAGAAACAACTTGCAATTCTGAGAAACTGAATGTTTCACTTAGACTAAAGGACAGTGGTGAAGCTCAGGGAGAGAATGTGTTGAGGACCACGTGATGGCTCAGCAGCTGGAGCTCTTTGAGCTCTTCCTGAATTTGGTTGCAGGTGGCGCACAGCTTGTAGCCCTACCTGCAGGGGATCCCTCACACACCACACAGAAACATGAAAATATAAATGTTAAGTTTGTTTTCCCAGAAAAGGGAGGAGTTGGCTGCAGCTGCTCACCTGGCTGTTGGACTTGCTGAGCATCATGTGTGAATTGACCACTTCCAGGATGTGTGCGGTGAACTCATTCATGTCTTCCAGAGGAATGATCTTAAAGGCCACCAAGCTCTTTTTGTTCTATTATAAGTAAGAGGAAAATATAAGTAAAAGACAAACATATCCAAGTGTCGTTCTGGGCAAAGCACTGCCTTTTTCCTTGGTTATATTTCTCAATATGGGAAAAATGCCTGTTAGACTTAAAAAATGTGAATGTGGGCACATGTACCACTGTATGCAAGGGAAGTCAAGAGGGTAGACTTGGTGTGTTGATTCTCACTTCCCACCTCAAATAGGTTGTCTTTCTACTATACACACCCAACCAGCGAGGCAGCCCCAAACCTTCTGGAGACTCCTGACTAGCTCCCAACTCCTCAGAGGTGCATTACAGAGGCTCAGGTAGTCACCTGGCTTTTACACAGCTCCTGAGGATTTGAACTCAATAACTCAGTTCCCTATCATTTGCACGGCACGTGTTAGCTACCCAGTGGGCAATCTCTTAGCTTTACTTTTTTTTTTTTTTTTTTTTTTTTAAAGATTTATCTATTATATCTTAAGTACACTGTAGCTGACTTCAGACACACCAGAAGAGGGCATCAGATTTCATTACGGATGGTTGTGAGCCCCCAAGTGGTTGCTGGGATTTGAACTTAGGACCTTTGGAAGAGCAGTCAGTGCTCTTAACTGCTGAGCCATCTCTCCAGTCCCTCTTAGCTCTACTTAATTTTCTTTTGTGAGGCAAGGTTTCACTATGTAGTCTTAGCTCTCCTGGAGCTACACCATGTAGACCAGGTTGACCTAGAACTCATCAGCCTTTTTGAGGCAGGGCCTCACTATGTAGCCCTGGTTGTTTGGAACTCACTATGTAGACTAGGGTGTGCTCAAACTCAGACATTTATCTGCCTCTGTGTCCTGAGGAAAAAGGAAAACGCCTATGTGCCACCACACATGGCTTTAATGTCTATTTTAAGATAGAACCTAGATATGTCCTCTCAATGAAGAGAACCAAATATCTTCTCATTTAATATGCAGACTTGATTATTACGGATAATTACTCATTCTTCTCATGAAGACATAAATTCAGAAATTTATAATTCTTTTTGTTTTTTTCTGACAGCACTTGTATAATAGCCCAGCAGTCCTGCAATTCGCTCTATCCTACAATTCACTCTATAGACTAGGCTGGCCTTGAACTCAGATACCTGCCTGCCTCTGCCTCCCTCGTGCTGGGGTTAAGAGGGCACACCACCACCACAAGTCATGTGACAGGTTCTCTTCTTGTTCACCAATGTGTGTGTCAAGGCAGCGTGTCTGTGAGCTTCAGGGGTTGCTCCACCTCTCTCTCTCCAAAGGAGCACTGAAGTTGTTTATAAGTATGCGCTAACAAGTCTGGTGAACCTCATGTCTTCATCTCCACCATCTCCCCAGCTCTAAAGCTACTATCTTACTTGACATTACCTGGAAAGACCTGAGGTGGCCAGCAACTTTGACGTATGTTTCAGGAGGAACCACGGTGTTCTCACCACTGGCATCCTGACAGATAAAATAGAAACACATCACTGGTTTTTTATTTACTTTTAATTTTTTGATAGGGTTTCGTGTAACACAGGCTTATCTTCAAACTTAATACATAGCCAAGGATGACTTTGAACTTCTTCCTGTTTCAAGAACTGGATTACAGCCCTGTAAGTGTCACATACAACTTATTTGGTGCCAGAGATAGAACTGCCTGTTATTTTGTTACTGTTTGGTTTTTGTTTCTTTTGCGCCCCCCCCCCCAGGTGTGAGAGACAAACAAGAGAGAGACAGACAGAGGGTCTTCTAAATGCAATCTACATCTCTTGGAACTATGTAATAACTCAGGATAGTTTAGAACTTACGGCAAGCCGGGCGTGGTGGCACACACCTTTAATCCCAGCACTCGGGAGGCAGAGGCAGGCGGATTTCTGAGTTCGAGGCCAGCCTGGGCTACAAAGTGAGCTCCAGGACAGTCAGGGCTATACAGAGAAACCCTATCTCGAAAAACCAAAGAACTTACGGCAAAATCTTCTGATTTAGCTTCCTCACTGCCAATATAATACACACAATCCAAGCACACCAGGGTGGTCAACAGTATTTAATCATCCCCCCCACCCTGACATTTTGTGCGTGTGCCCCTTGGTGAGTGAATGGAGGTCAGAAGACATGTGGGAAGTTGGTTTCCTCCTATCACATAGATTATCATTAAATTTACCAGCTGAGGGCTGGAGTGATGGCTCAGCGGTTTCTCTATGAAGCTCTGGCTGTCCTGGAACCCACTTTGTAGACCAGGCTGGCCTCAAACACAGAAATCCACCTGCTTCTGCCTCCCAAGTGCTGGGATTAAAGGCATGCGTCACCACCGCCTGGCAATAAATCCTTTGGGCCAGAGCGATCAGGGCCGGAACAGGGCTGGAGCAAGCAGAGGCCCTGAGTTCAATTCTCAGCAACCACATGATGGCACACAACCATCTGTATAGCTACAGTGTACAAAAATACATAAATAAATAAATAAATAAAATCTTAAAAAAAAAAAAAAAAAAAAGTAAGTTCACCAGCTTCCAGCTAAGCCATCTTATTCATCCCTGGTCAATACTTTTATGTGTTACAGGTATAGGAGTATGTCTGTGTGCTAGGTGTGTTCTTGGTGCCAATGGAAGCCAGAAGAGGATGTCAAATCCACTAAAACTGGGGTTACAGAAGCAGTGAGCTGCCGTGTGGATACTGAGAATTCTCTGGAAGAGCAACCAATGTTCTTAACTGCTGACTCCTCCAGCCTGCCTGGTCAATACCCTTAAACTAAATCTTGGTCCACATCCTTGTTTCCTGACTGTCCAGGAACTCACTTTGTAGACCAGGCTGGCCTGGAACTCAGAAATCCACCTACCTCTGCCTCCCAAGTGCTGGGATTTGAGAAGAACAATGGCTTTTTTTTTGAATTTTGGCCTAAAAGGGTCAGAGCAGTCAATTAGGGGAAAGTTCAGGAGCCGTCACTCCTGGAAGGGAGACATGTCCTAACATAACTTTCTGTGAGCCAGTGTTTTTCCTTGTTCCTAGTTAAGAGTTAACATCTGCCTGAGAGGAGGATGTCCTTGGGATTGATGATAAACAGTCCCTACTTCTGAAGAAGTTCTTATTATGAGAAAATGAATCAAAGTATAATAATATTGTGTTAAGTCTGAGTAAAGGTATTGTTTTTGAGCAAAAATTGCAAAGTCATACCCCATGTTTATAAGCTGAAAAAAATCAGTAAAGCTTTGCTACTTGCCACCAGAGCAATAGTCAGTCTGTCCCTTTAAGGCGTTCCCGAAGCTGGTCTTCGTCAAGGATTAAAGGCGTGTGCCACCACTGCCTGGTGGTACACATCTTTAATTGTTTCCTTTATGTAAATCTGTAGTTCTGGGGTTTGTTTTCTTTTTTTTGAGACAGGTTTGTGTGCCTGTGTGTGTGTGTAGCCCTGGTGGTCCTGGAACTCTCTCTATAGATAAATGAGTGTGGCCTTGAATCCAGAGATCTACCCGCCTGTTTTCTGAGGGCTAGGATTAAAGCATGTATCACCAAGCCCACAAAGGTCAATGTTTTTTGTTTTTTTGTTTTTCTTTTTTCTCTTTTTTTGAGACAGGGTTTCTCTGTGTAGCTCTGGCTCTCCTGGAACTCACTTTCTAAACCAGACTGCTCAGCGGTCAATGATTTTTAACTGATGATTTCAGTACATGGTGACTTTTGGGAACACACACTAGAGTTTATACTCTATTTTATTTTTTAAACATTTATTTATTTATTTTATTTTATATGAGCACACTGTAACTGTTTTCAGACACACCAGAATAGTGCATGAAGATCCCATGACAGATGGTTGTGAGTCACCATGTGGTTGCTGGGAATTGAACTCAGGACCTCTGGAAGAGTACTCAGTGCCCTTAACCACTGAGCCATCTCTCCAGTCCAAGTTTATACTCTTACTATCAGGGTTGAATGGTAGCGATTTTCTTATTAAAAGGTGGCAAGTCAACAAATGATCGTTTTCAAGATATCACAAGCAGTGGGTGAAGTGCTACTCTCACATAACTTAGAAGCTCTCATTTTCTTTCTTTCTCTCTCTCTCTCTCTCTCTCTCTCTTTCTTTCTTTCTTTCTTTCTTGGTTTTTCGAAACAGGGTTTCTCTGTGTAGCCCTGGCTGTCCTGGAACTTACTCTATAGACCAGGCTGGCCTCGAACTCAGAAATCTGCCTGCCTCTGCCTCCCGAGTGCTGGGATTAAAGGTGTGTGCCACCACACCTGGTAGAAGCTCTCATTTTCAATGCTTACTAGGTGTACTGGCTAGTTTTGTGTTAACTTGACACAGGCTGAAGTTATCACAGAGAAAGGAGCGTTAGTTGGGGAAATGCCTCCATGAGATCCAGCTGTGGGGCATTTTCTCAATTAGTGATCAAGGGGGGAAGGGCCCCTTGTGGGTGGGACCATCTCTGGGCTGGTAGTCCTGGTTCTATAAGAGAGCAGGCTGAGCAAGCCAGGGGAAGCAAACCAGTAAAGAACATCCCTCCACGGCCTCTGCATCAGCTCCTGCTTCCTGACCTGCTTGAGTTCTAGTCCTGACTTCCTTGGTGATAAACAGCAATGTGGAAGTGTAAGCTGAATAAACCCTTTCCTCCCCAACTGCTTCTTGGTCGTGATGCTTGGGCAGGAATAGAACCCTGACTGAGACACCGGGCCTACCTGCCTCACTGCCGCCCTTTTTACAAGTAACCTGTTTATCTTTCTTTGTCCGGTTCTCTAAGGTAAAGCTACTTGTTTTCACTTTGCAGAGCTTTGTATTAAAGAGACTGAGTACGTCCCAGTATGATTCCCATTCATACAGTATTTAAGCAGTATTTATTCAAGGCCCACTATGTGATGGGGACCATTCTAGGTACTGGGGGCAACAGTAACCAAAAGAACTGTTCTTAGAGAACTCACTTTCTATTCTCCTACACAATATTTTAGGTGGTTTTAATTTTTTTTCTTTAAAGATTTATTTATTATATGTAATTGCACTGTAGCTAACATCAGACACCCTAGATTTGAACTCAAGACCTTTGGAAGAGCAGTCAGTGCTCTTACCCGCTGAGCCATCTCACCAGCCACAGTTTTAAGTTTTTATGAATCAATTAAGCTCTCGCTTTATGGTTTTTACCTTTGGTATCTTGCTTATGAAGTTTTATACCAAGAGAAACCTTTAACAGGCTAAAACGGAAAGAGCTCAACATCCAAAGCCCCAACGTAGCCCCCCCCTCGATCCAAGAGAAGACACTTACGTCCGTGTCAACCCACTGCCGAACATCCATGGGCGCAGCCGTCATATCGTCTATCTTGTAAACAATGTTGGTCGGAGCCTTCTCCGCATGTCTGATTATCCCCACGATAGTGACCTGGGATAGAGAAAGAACATACACAGTCTGATTTTCCTGGAAATCAAAGCAAGACGCACATATGTACACAATTAATAAAACTTTTTTTTTTTTTGAGATAGTCTGTTTATATGGGCCACGGTGCAGGGGTCGGAGGACATTTTAGGGAGCCGGTTCTTTCTCGAATGCAGAACGTGGGGACTGAACTCAGGT
The DNA here is from genome assembly GCF_900095145.1 of Mus pahari. Taxonomy (NCBI): domain Eukaryota; kingdom Metazoa; phylum Chordata; class Mammalia; order Rodentia; family Muridae; genus Mus; species Mus pahari. The sequence continues at coordinate 83,715,763 of NC_034595.1, read as the reverse complement.
CATCAGGCTTGTGCAAAAGGCCCAAGCACTTTCGTTACTAGTTACTTACTTTTCAATTAAGGTTTCCTTGCATATGAGGGAAGGGTATGCACAAATGAGCAGACAGATGTGCAATGCCCTTGCTGGAGGACATTGGTTGTCCAGGTCTAGCACTATTGCTTTTATTCCCTTGACACAGAGTCTCTCAGTGAACCTGGAGCCAGCAAGGACCCAGGGGAAGCAAGCCTGGCTTTGTACATGCATACGGGTCTGACACTGGTCCTCACGCTTGCGCAGCCATCTTTCCTCATTTCCTATCCCAAAACGGTTCTTCCACCAAATCTTACAGACCTGCGAAATCTCAACATCTCCAATTCTGAACACTTCATCAGTCAGAGTAGCAGAAAGCAGCTGAGATATGGTACAGGGCACAATGTGCTGGGCTCGGACTCTCTGAAAAGAAAAAGTACGCACAAAGTCAACCCAAGAGGTAACAGTCACTCATTTAATCTTTGCATGTGCCAAGCACTTTAAATATACCAGTCCTGGAATTCCAAAACCAAGTTCTCCTTACTTCAAAAGAGATAGAAAACAAGGCCAGAAAGTTAACATTTGATTCATCTTCCTCTCCCTCCTAAGTGCTAGGACTCAGAGTGTGTGCTACTATACACAGCAAATGCCACACTTCTGAATTCAAGTCCACAGGGATCTGATGCTAGACCTCCAGGTGAATATGACTGTATCGTATTAGAGTCAGGACAACATAGGATAGCCTGTCTTTAGAACGCATCGCAGGGCTAGGCAGTGTTGGCCCATGGCTCTAATCCCAGCACTTGGGAGGCAGAGGCAGGTGGACTTCTGAGTTCAAGGCCAGCCTGGTCTACAGAGTGAGTTCCAGACAGCCAGGGCTACAGAGAGAAACCCTGTCTCAGAGAGGTGGGGGCAGAAAGAACACATCCCAGACATAGTAGGAGCAAAGTGTTCAGGGCACCATCGAGACCACGGGGTGTTGTGGAAAGGCTTGAGAAATGACAAGCATGAGAAATGACAGGCAAAAAAAGACTTAGAAGATGCTCTAGGTTTCTTGATAAAATGGAAGAAGTTAGAAGTATAGCTCCTTTTAGGAGATATTCTGGCAACCAGACAACAGTCTCTGTAGAAAACCTGTTGAGTATAGCCAAGCTGGGCATCTTTGGGCATCTTAAAGGGAGTTAGATGGAGTGGGCAGAAGAGCATCTAAAGAAGACACTCAATCACCTCTCAGTCTACAAGCAATGTAGTTTGTTCTGTTTTTTTAAGACAGGATTTTTTAGGATGGAGTGATGGCTCAGTGGTTAAGAGCACTGACTGCTCTTCCAGAGGTCCTGAGTTCAATTCCCAGCAACCATATGGTGGCTCACAACCATCTGTAATGAAATCTGATGCCCTCTTCTGGTGTGTCTGAAGACAGCTATAGTGTATTTAAATATAATAAATAAATCTTAAAAAAAAAAAAAAAAAAGGACGGGATTTTCTGTGTAGTCCTAGATGTAATCCCAGCACACAGGAGACAGACAAGGCACTAGGGTCACCACAAATTCATGATCTACACATCGCAAGTTCCAGGCCACACACAAGTGGATAGTAAAAACTTATCTCAAAAATGAAACAAAGGAAACATCACAAAAGCCTTCAACTCAACATTATTTCTGCCTTAGCATTAGTACTAATGTAAACAAAAGACCTCATCTGATACATTATGGACGGAAACGCCCCTATTTGGGATCTCAGAAATGTTTATGGGCAATTTCCAACATCAGAACCATACCTACATATATACATGGGATCTGATGCCCTCTCCTGGTGTGTCCGAGGACAGCTACCGTGTACAGGCAGGTGGATCTCTTGAGTTCCAGGCCAGCCAGAGCCACAAACACCTCCAAAACACTTGGTCATACAATGAATATGTACAAGGCAAAAAAAAAAAAAAAAAAAGCCAGCAGATTAAGGCTTATAGTGTCCTTCCTGTCAGATACCAACAGGAAATAACCCCTAACCTGTTTTGAACACAGTGGACTCTTGTTCTTCAGGGATTTTAGTAGTCCCAGCTGAGGCCTGAGGACAACGACATTAAACCCTGCTAAAGCACATTCCATGGCAGCCCAAGGGTAGTCAGGAAAATGGAGGCTGGGCCAACCACCGCACGTTTGCCAAACAATAAAAATAAAAATAAAAACAAAACCCTGTTCCCCACTTGCCATACAAGACAAGGTAGGCAACGGACAGCGTCTGACACCTTGGGGTGTGCCACCCTCCCGCACGAAAACACGTTCCCTCCCGGCCAGGACACCAATGAGAACGGAGCCGTCGGTCTACGTACCGATTTCTTCTCCGCCTGCGACGGTGTGGGCGACCCGAAGCCACCGGGGGACTGCGTGTAGCCGCCTGCTCCGCCATAGGAGGAGCTGCTGAAGCTTTCGAATCCGCCTGGCGGGGAACGACAGTGGTCAGAGTCTGCGCTGCGCTCCCCAACTCTCTAGCTGGCGACCGCTGTCCCCGCCGCCCCAGCCGCGACCATCCCCCTGCCACCCCGCGAACGCCGCCGATCCCGCCTCGGGCCTCTCGCTCCGCCCCGGCCCTCCCGCGCGAGACTCGCCCGCTCCCGACACCCTCGCGTGACTCTCCCCACGCCCGCCATTACTATTCCACATCCTGGTCGCAGTTCTCCCGAGAGAGCGGCCCCAGAAGCTCGGACACGAGAGCCGAGAAGACTCGGGAACTCTGTGCCGCTCCGGCGTGGCAGCCTTGTGGCTACTTTGCACTGGCGCCACAAACTCCTTCCCGCGAAGGGACAGCCAATCAGCGCCCAGGACACATCTACCTTCAGCCAATCAGAACTCACGAATCCCCCCTCTTTTTTTTCCGGTATCAAGGCCAAGATTAGGAAAAACACACGGCCCCAAGAAGGAATGGAAGCTTGCGCGGCCATCTTTACTGAGGGCAAATTTCCGCTAGGGCAGTATTCAAGCAAACAACCAATCAAAACAAGACTTCCGGGGCCATCCTAAAGCATTCCTCACCCCCCCCATCCCCGTCAAGGGTGCGACCCTACGTCACTTCCGCCGCTTGCTACTCCCCTTTTCCCGCCAAACTGCTAATTTTCTTATCTTCCAGTAGGTCCTGAGTTCAATTCCCAGCAACCACAAGGTGGCGCATAACCATCTGTAATGGGGCTCTGATGCCCTCTTCTAGTGTGTCTGAAGACAGCTACAGTGTACTCATATACCTGAAATCAATAAAATAAGTCTTTCTTTGAAAAAAGAAAATCGCCAAGTATTGCAATTCAATTTCAGCACTCAGGGCACAAGCAGGAGGATCTCTGCGAGTTCGAGGCCAGCCTGATCTGCATTGCAAATTCCAGGCTAGCCAGGGCTACATGATGAAACCCTGTCTCAAAAAAAAAAATAAAAGAAAAGAAATGAAATTTTTCCTGTAGGGTCACAGATTGTCTCCATGATCATTGAGCCTGTAAGAAACCTTATGGTGTGGGGGCTGGAGAGAAGACTCAGCGGTTAAGAGCACCAACTCCTCATCCAGAGGTTCTGAGTTCAATTCCCAGCTCACAACCATCTGTAATGGGATCCGATGCCCTCTTCTGGTGTGTCTGAAGACAGCTACAGTGTACTCATATAAATAATAAATAAATAAAACTTAAGAAGAAAGCAAGAAAGAAACCTCACGGAGACCAGCGAGATGACTCAGCAATCTTGAGGCTATCTGAGGTTGATCCTCAGGACCTGTGTGGTAGTGGAAGGAGAGGCTCAACTGTTAGTCCCACTGAAGAGAGTAAAGATGATTAACCAATTTTTGGTCAAGTTAAGCAAGCTTTATTTTGTCTGAGAAGTCTATCTCTCTAAATTGGGGTTTGAGAAAACAGCATGGAACACAAAAGTTGAGCAAACCTGCAAGAATATGGGCATTTTCAAGGGTTATGTAGGCACTTGGATGAACATTTCAGTATTATTTGGCAGAACATCCATTAGACTGAAATCAGGGTGTGGAACCTGTTGAAATTCAGAAAGTTGGTCAAGACCTTGTCAACTTAGCCTGGCATGGTGGCACACCCCTTTAATCCCAGCACTTGGGAGGCAGAGGCAGGTGAATTTCTGAGTTCGAGGCCAGCCTGGTCTACAGAGTGAGTTCCAGGACAGCCAGGGCT
>NC_034595.1:83709745-83711361 GCF_900095145.1 Mus pahari | reverse complement strand
TTCTACTTTAATTTCTAGTCAGCAATGTTCCCTTTCGTAGACAAAAAAAAAAAAAAAAAACAAAAAAAAAAAAAAAAAAAGGAAAACAAAAGAAACCTCATGGGCACAGTTAAAAAGATTCAAAGATGTCCTGCTGTCTTGCCCTGAGCTTTGTCTCCCTCCTGGTGCAATCAGGGTTTCTTCTCTCCTGTGACTTCGACTAGTCATTATATGAGTCACACACCTTGGTCTAAAAGTTGATAGAGCACTAGAGCATGTGTTTAGTTTTCTAAAAATTATGTGGCTACGTGCACATGAGTTTAGCTGCCTCCAAAGCCAGAGGAGGTCCTGGGGTTCTGAAGATGTGTTATAGGCAGTTGTCCCCTGGCCATGCCCATGTCCGGTCTGTAATGCTAACTCCGGTGATTGGCAAGAACGACATGCCCTCCTAACCCCTGAGCCATCCTCCAGTCCTATACAGAGCTATACAGAGAATCTTTTAATTTTTTTTTTTTTTTTTGGTTTTTCGAGACAGGATTTCTCTGTATAGCCCTGGCTGTCCTGGAACTCACTTTGAAGACCAGGAACTCAGAAATCCACCCGCCTCTGCCTCCCAAGTGCTCAGAGAATCTTTAAGAATCATTTTATTATAATTTGAGAGAAAAATTGGAATAAGGCAAACAAGTTAAACATCTCAGCCGCTTTAAAGAGGAGGAGAGGCATAAGAGGAAGGGAGGCAGTCATGCCTTTTGAGTTAGGGTTTGTTTTTCTTTTTAAGGAATTATTTATTTTATGTATATGAATACACAGTAGCTGTCTTCAGACACACTAGAAGAGGGCATCAGATTTCATTACAGATGGTTGTGAGCCACCATGTGGTTGCTGGGATTTGAACTCAGGACCTCTGGAAGAGCAGTTGATGTTCTTAACCACTGAGCCATCTCTCCAGCCCCTTGAGTTAGGCTTTAAGAAAGGTTCAGCAGTAAAGGTTGGTGGGCAGCTGGATGGGGACAAGGCCTTCAGAGAAAGAATGTGACTGTCCAGAGGATCAGAGCACATGGTCCCAGGGGTCTGGCCAGTAGCCAAAGAAGACAGAGTTAGGTGGAGAAGGTCTACACTATTGTTAGAGCACGAGGAGGCAGGATTTTCTCAACTTTTGATTGAGCAAATATTTATGTGCCACATATTGGGCCACCTGGGGATGCTTGGTGAGCCAAATCAGTTTTCTACCCTCCAGGAACTCAAAGATGGAACAAAGTCCAGGCGATGGTGGCACACGCCTTTAATCCCAGCACCTGGGAGGCAGAGGCAGGCCGATCTCTTGAGTTCGTGGCCAGCCTGGTCTATATAGCGAGTTTCAGGATAAGCCAGAGCTATGTTGAGAGACCTTGTCTCAAACAAACAAACAACCCCCAAATTTATTTTATGTGTAGGAGTGTTTTGCCTGCACATGTGACTGGTGCCCATGGAGGCCAGAAGAGGGCATCAGATCCCCAGGGAGTGGGATTACAGATAGTTATAAGTCATCAATCGGGCCGGGTGTGGTGGCACACGCCTTTAATCCCAGCACTTGGGAGGCAGAGGCAGGCAGATTTCTGAGTTCAAGGCCAGCCTGGTCTACAGAGTGAGTTCCAGGA
>NC_034595.1:83708196-83709585 GCF_900095145.1 Mus pahari | reverse complement strand
GCCAGCCTGGTCTACAGAGTGAGTTCCAGGACAGCCAGGGCTACACAGAGAAAACCTGTCTCGAAAAACCAAAAAAAAAAAAAAAAAAAAAAAAAGTCATCAATCAGATCAGTGCTAGAAATTGAACCCAGGCCCTCTGGAAAAGGGGCCAATGCACTTAGCTGTGGGCTCCCTTTGTAGGCCCCCTAACAATTATTTTATGATCACTTCACTTCTGTGCTCTAAGAGCTTTAGTGTCTCCTTCCTATGGCTTAAAGAGTTCAAGATCTTTAGAGCAGCATCGTAACCAGGGACATGGCCGCTCTAAGTCTACGCGGAGCTGTAGGAGTCAGCGCAAAGCCTACGTCTCTCCTACACTGTCAGCTGTGTTATCGTTTCTCCTGCACCGGCAGTGTCTGGCACAAAGAGGCCGAAGAGGCCGCTTACTGAATGCTTATCAAATGAGCCAGTGAACGCAGTGTTTCACAGATGAGTGCAGAAGGGCAACTTCCCCATGGTTTTCATCTTCCAGGTTAGATAACGGCTCTTGTAAGATTCAACCCTGGCACCATCATCATTCATCATCTCTTCCTGGACCAAGCTGTCTGTGGACTTGATCCCCAGATCGGAGGCCACATGTGACCAAAGGCCACTTGCCCCTGAGGGCTGCTTTCTCTCCGTGTCCACAAGGACGTTGTCAGCAGCTGTCAACTTTCTATGCAGAGTTCAGGTTCTAGGCTTGGGGGTGAGTGGCAAATGTCCCTGGAGAGTACTTAGCTCCTAGCTGCTGCCCAGGCTCTCTCTAAATCCATGCCACAGACTCCCAGATGCTGGGATTATGGCATGGGCCACCATATCTGACTCTTTTGTCAGCTTTACCCAAACAAGCTCCCCCCCCCCCCATAGCATGATGAGGATTGCAGAAATTACAGTTGCTAGGAGTCACACACATACTTGGGAGTCCTTTTAAGAGCCAGTGTTAGGGCTGGTGAGATGGCTCAGTGGGTAAGAGAACCTGACTGCTCTTCCGAAGGTCTGGAGTTCAGATCCCAGCAACCACATGGTGGCTTATAACCATCTGTAACAAGATCTGACGCCCTCTTCTGGAGTGTCTGAAGACAGCTACAGTGTACTTACATATAATAAATAAATAATTTAAAAAAAAAAAAAAAAGAGCCAGTGTTAAAAAGCAAGTAAAATAGCAGCAATAGCTTGGTCCTCAAAGGAAAGTCGATGTGTAAGTTCCCTTCGGAATGAACTTTATCAATGAAAGGGCTCATGGTCGTGATGCTTTGAGTTAGGAGAGAGCACTAGACAGAAACAATATAAGCAGGGTGGCATGGTGGTAGCTTAACGAAAGACAGATTTAGCAAGACAGATTTAGCCAGGAGAGGAGGGGAGGGGAGACGG
>NC_034595.1:83694671-83707446 GCF_900095145.1 Mus pahari | reverse complement strand
AGCTCTGGCTGTCCTGGAACTCACTCTGTAGACCAGGCTGGCCTCGAACTCAGAAATCTGACTGCCTCTGCCTTCCAAGTGCTGGAATTAAAGGCGTGTGCCACCAAACCTGGCCTTTTTTTTTTTTTTTTTTTAATTCATATAAAAGCTTAGGGAAGGTGGGCTGGAGAGATGACTCAGTGGTTAACAGAACTGACAGCTTTCGAAGAGGACCTAAGTTTAGTGTTCAGGACCTGTTTTGTGTAGCTCACAATGCCTTAACTACAGCACCATCTGCCTTATACCTCTGGCCTTGGAGAACACTAAAAAACAAAAAATAAGGCCTGTTCTATGTGCACATGATGTCTTATGGGTAAGTGGTGAGGGCCATGGGGCTTTGTAGGGGAACTTATACAAAAGCCCTGAAGCCCCTGCACCTGGCTAGAAGATTCGTGGGTCTCTAGCACCCCTCCCCCAAGATGGGTTGAGGAGGAGCTGTCCCCATTCATTTCAGTTCCAGCCCTAGTGGTTGCTAACTCCCTGTGAGCCCTGGAGGAAGTAGTTCTTCCTTGACTCCTTGGTCCCTAGTCCCATGTCACAGCATGCTTCAGTCCCTAGTCCCACATCCCAGCATGCTTCAGTCCCTAGTCCCACATCCCAGCATGCTTCAGTCCCTAGTCCCACATCCCAGCACGCTTCGGTCCCTAGTCCCATGTCCCACCATGTTCGGACACCTGCCAACACTTTGACTCAAAGGAGAGCCACACTGCTTCGATGAGACTAAGTCATCAGCACTCACTCTTTGAATTCCATTCTTTCTTTTCCCTGGCAGAAAATTCAGATTTGGTAGTCATTTTGACACCTGCTTCCTCTGGGTGACTCAGGGCTCTGAGTGGGGACAGCACTTAACCCCGTTGGTGCTCTACTCACAGGACGAAGTCTGAACCATTCCAAGGGACAAAGGTTGTTTTCCCTCCTCCCCTCCCCCTTTCAATTCCTCCCTCCTTGCTTCCTCCCCTCACTTCCATTTCCTTTCTTCCTTGCATGTATAATGCTAAGGATGGTTGGTACCCAGGGCCTTGCACAACCTAGGCAAGCAATCAGAGCTACATTCCTTGCTATCTACCTTGCTTTGCTTTGACGGGGTCTCCTGTAGCCCAGGGTGGCTTCAAACTCTCTATGAAACAAGCCTTGAACTCGCCAGGGGGTTGTTGGTTCATCTAGGCAAACCCATCCTCCTGCTGGAACTTCATTGGCATTATATATACATTTATTTGTTTGTTTATTATGTTTTTCGAGGCAGGGTTTCTCTGTATACCCCTGGCTGTCCTGGAACTCACTCTGTAGACCAGGCTGGCCTCGAACTCAGAAATCCGCCTGCCTCTGTCTCCCAAATGCTGGGATTAAAGGTGTGTGCCACCATGCCGGGCTTAGTGGGTGTATTTTACAAGGGAGTTTTGATACAGCCACCCCAAAACTTTGTTATGAGAATTGTCATGTGAAGAGTTTTTTTTTTCCTTCCAAATTTTTACGGTGTTTAAACGTGTAAGAAAATCAAACCATAGTCTGAGACTCTCTAGTAGTTTCGATGCAGTCTCATTGACCAAATCTGACTGTACCGAGGTTTTGTACCTTTAAGGTTTGGTTCTCTGCCACAGTAATACCTGCAGACACCCCAAAACACGTGAGCACCCTGAACATAGACTTCTGAGATTCCAGGAATGGGAACCAATACTTTTCTTTTCTTTTCTTTTTTTTTGGTTTTTCGAGACAGGGTTTCTCTGTATAGCCTTGGCTGTCCTGGAACTCACTTTGTAGACCAGGCTGGCCTCGAACTCAGAAATCTGCCTGCATCTGCCTCCTGAGTGCTGGGATTAAAGGTGTGTGCCACCACGCTCGGCTACTTTTCTGTTCTTTACAACTATCCAGTCCCAGGTCTTCTGTTATAGTAACAGAAAATGGGCCAAGACAACTTCTGTACCTCAGACCCGTGTCCTTGTCTACCCCTATTCATCCTTCTGAGATGCAAATTGGGACTGTCTTTTTTCTTTTCTTTTTTAAGATTTATTTAGGCAGGCATGGTGGTGCACAGGAGGCAATCCCAGCACTCAGGAGGCAAAGGCAGACAGATCTCTGAGTTCAGGCCAGCCTAGTCTATGGATGGAGTTCCAGGACAGCCACCGCTGCTACAGAGAAACCCTGTCTTAAAGAAAAGGAAAAAGGGTTGGTGAGATGGCTCAGTGGGTAAGAGCACCTGACTGCTTTTCTGAAGGTCCGGAGTTCAAATCCCAGCAACCACATGGTGGCTCATAACCATCTCTAACAAGATCTGATGCCCTCTTCTGGAGTGTCTGAAGACAGCTACAGTGTACTTACATATAATAAATAAATAAATAAATCTTAAAAAAAGATGAAAAGAAAAGAAAAAGAAAAAATTATGTCTTATGTGTATGAGTATTTTCCATATATATATATATATATATATATATATATATATATATATATATGCACTGTGTGTGTAGTGGCACTGGATGCCCTGGAACTGGAGTTAAAGACCACCTTTACCCTCTATGTAGCTGATGGAAACCAACCTTGAGTCCTCTGCAATAGCAGCCAGTGCTCTTAACTGCTGAGCCATCTCTCCAGCCCCAATTTTGCCTCTGATCCTCTTCCTGGCTCCCCAAAGCTCCCAGTCAAACATCTGAGCACAGCCTGGCTCCTGCCTGCTTCAGAGCCTCAGAAGCCCCCATCACTCCTTTGCAACACGGTTCCTCCTCCACTCCTCCTCCTGCTGCACTAACGCTCCCCTCCCACCCCCACACAACCTGTTTTCTCCTGGATTCATCAAGTTCAAGCTGGTTAGGCGTGGGAGTGTGGCGGTGAGCTAGACAGTTTGCCTTGCTTGAGTGAAGATCTGGGTTTCATCCCCGTGCAAACGACAACAGGAGCAACAAAACAAAAAGAACAAAAAATAAATAAACCACAAAAAGACAAAACCCAAACCATCCCTAACTGCAGGGGGAAAAAAATCAAAACAAAGGGAGTAAGTTTAGGTCGTTGCCTCCCAGAAACCTCTGTCGCCTCCCTCAGACTTGAGTCACCGCTCTCTCTGTCTTCTCAGGTTAGGTAACTTGCTAACACCATCTTATCTTCCTTTTGCCCAGTTTCTGGTAGTCCTCAGATCCTGGCATGATCAGCGAAGAACTCTGTTGTTTGTTTGTTTATTTGTTTGTAATATAGTTTCAAGTAGCCCAGACTGGCCCCAAAGTCATCAAAGTAGCCGAGGATGGCCTTGAACTCTTAATCCTCCTGCCTCCCCCTCAAGAGTGCTAGGGCTATCCTTGAGTGAGGGCTTGCATATCTGGTTTTAAGGCTAGCTTTTTTTTTTTTTTTTTTGGTTTTTCGAGACAGGGTTTAGCCCTGGCTGTCCTGGCACTTTGTAGACCAGGCTGGCCTCGAACTCAGAAATCCGCCTGCCTCTGCCTCCTGAGTGCTGGGATTAAAGGCGTGCGCCACCACGCCCGGTTTAAGGCTAGCTTTTAAGGCTCTTTGGTTGCCACAGGCAGCTAATTCATCCATCCGTGTTGCAGTTCTGCAAGAAGACAATGAGTCGACGGTGCTTGCTGCATCTTCGCGAGGCTGACTGAACCGAAATGCCTTCAATTAGACTAGAAAAAACTTGCTTTAGCATACCTCGAAGATACTATCATTTTGCTCCTAAGTACTTTCGAAATTCTTTGGAAAAGTCGGGGGACTCCAACACAGCATCTTGCAACACAGATGCGGTTTCCACAAGAGACCTGCAAGCTATTCCAGCGCTCACTGGAGCGTCCCCCGTCCAATCAAGCGCACGCCCTGCTGGGCAAGGGAGGAAAAGCAAGAGCAGCCATCCGCCAAGGATAACTTGGAACGCTGGAAGCAGCCAAACGAGAAGTTCTGCCCAGACACGTGGCTGGCCACAAGGTGGGAGCCTGCGGCGCAGACGGACTTGGAGGAGCTTCGGCCGCCCGCCGTGGGGGTGATCCAGAGGATGACGCCGCTCGGGTGGCTGATATTCCTAGCCCCCTGGGGAGTAGCAGGGGCTGAACTAGGTAGGGCTGCGGGGAAACCTGCTTGATCTTTGTTTCCTACTAGGGTCTGGGGCTGGGGTCTGTGCTGCCGGGAACCGTTCACAGACCGCGGCTGAAAAAGGAAAGTCGCTTAGAGGTTGAAGGGCAGAGACTTAGCCATCAAGGCTGTTTGTGTGGTGTAGCTCAGTTGGGAGACAGAGTTCAAGGGCAGCCTGGGATACATGAAACATTGTTCCAAAAGCAAAACCAAACCAAAAAGGCTCCTTGTGCCTAGGGGATTTTTAAGTGCCAGGGACAGGACTTTGCCAGGGGGACAGAGTTGGCTAAGGGATCTAGTATATGAAAGCTAGCCACTGCCAGGAAGCCGTGGCCGGAAAGATTCCCCGAACTCAATCAGGACACTCAGATTGAAGGCTCTGAGGTACAGTGGTTGTTCAAATGAGTGCGTCCCCTCTCAGGGAGTCCAGAAAAGTAACATACAAAACATAGCCACCGAGACTGACAGACAGAGGTCCAGTTCCCCAAACCCATATGGTGGAAGGAGAAAATCTTATTTCTGCAAATTGTCTTCTGTGGTGTCTGTCCACCTGATAGATAAATGTAAAAGAAAACAAAACCAAACCTCACACAAAAGCATTAGTTAAAAGCCCATCTCTGTACCCTGGGTGGGTATAGGAACTAGGAAGGCAGAAAGAAAGCTGAAAAAAAAAAAAAATCAGGACTTCAAGGAAGAAACATTCCCTCAGCTGGGATGACACAATAATTTGTTTTTGTTTTTTTAAAGGCATAGTATTCCAAGGTGACCTTAAAGGCTTTCTTTTCTTTTCTTTTCTTTTCTTTCTTGAGATAATGGTCTAACTGTGTAGCCCTGGCTAGCCTAGAACTTACAATGTAGATCAATCTGGCTTTGTACTCAGAGATCCACCAGCTTCTGTCTCTCAAGTGTTGGGATTGAAGATGTGTACGCCATCACACCAGTCAAAAGTTAGGTTTGCTTTTTGAATTACAACTCAGAACCAGGAGGTAGATGTGATCTGGAGGATCTGTAAGCCACTGCTGAAGAAAGTTTATTGTTTTTACCTGTGTGAGTGTTTCGCCTGCGTGTATGCACATGTGTGCCTGCTGCCCCATGGAGCCCAGAAGAGCCCATCAGATGCACTGGGACTGGAGTTAAAGACAGTTGTGGGTGCTGGGGAATTGAACCTGGGTCCTCTGTGAAAGCAGCCAGTGCTCTTAACCACTGAACTATCTCTGCAACCCCTGTACACTGACTTTTTACATAATGTCGTCCCAACAGCTTAGTTTGTGAAGTTTTTCTATCTCCATTTTACCCAGAAAAACTGACCTTGAGAGAGTAACTAGCCCAGGGTTAGACAGCTGCTAAGTCTGGCCTGAAGCAGGCTATCCAGCTTTGCTCCGTGTATAATCTGGTACTTTGCAGGAGTAGCCCACTAAGGAAGGCCAGGGGCACTTAACAGTTGTTGAGCACTTTCCTTGACCCTAGACTTGGCATTAGGTTCTTGGAAAATTGTCTCTTTAACACTTATTTGAAGCCGGACGTGATGGTGCATGCCTTTAATCCCAGCACTTGGGAGGCAGAGGCAGGCGGATTTCTGAGTTCGAGGCCAGCCTGGTCTACAGAGTGAGTTCCAGGACAGTAAGGGCTACACAGAGAAACCCTGTCTCAAAAATCAAAAAAAAAAAAAAAAAAAAAAAAAAAACTTATTTGAAAATGAAAAAGTCTTGATCATGTACACACACACACACACACACACACACACACGAATGATGCCTACACACACACTCACACTGTGTGGAGATCAGAGGAGAACTTGCTTGGAGGAGTTAGTTTTCTCCTTCCACCTCCTGCCTAGTGGGTCCCAGGGATGAAACTCAGGTCATCAGACTTGATGGCAGTTCCTTCACTGCTGGGTCATCTGGCTGTACAGTTTATTCAGTCTCAGGAAGCTCCCTGTGTGGCTCAGGCTTGCCTCCCTGTGTTGCCCAGGTTTACCTTGAACCTCTGAGCTCAAGGGGTCCTCCTGAGCCCCTGAGAACCTCCTTAGTAGCCAGTACCATTGGCACATACCACAGCAGGCTTCACCACATCTGGATATTGCCAGGAGGCTGGGTGCTGTTACCACCATATTCAGTTCACAGGAAGCTTGAGGGACACAACACCTGTCTGTAACCCCACAATCAGAGCGAATTCTGCTTATTTGCTGTAAGCTGAATGCCCTTCCATACTTTTCCTGGAACTGTGGACTGATATTTCTTTTTTCTTTTTTTAAGACTATCTTTTCTTTTCTTTTTTTTTGAAGGTTTATTTATTTATTATATGTAATTATTATACACTGTAGCTGTCTTCAGACACTTCAGAAGAGGGCGTCAGATCTCATTACGGATGGTTGTGAGCCACCATGTGGTTGCTGGGATTTGAACTCAGGATGGTGCTCTTACTCACTGAGCCATCTCACCAGCCCTTTTTTGTTTTTTTAAAGATTCATTGTATGTATATGTCTATATATGAGTACACTGTCTTCACACACACCAGAAGAGAGCATCAGATCTCATTACGGATGGTTGTGAGCCACCATGCGGTTGCTGGGAATCGAACTCAGAACCTCTGGAAGAGCAGCCAGTGCTCTTACCCACTGAGCCATCTCTCCAGCAAGACTATCTTTTCTATTTTCTTCAAATTCGCTGGAATGCATACATGTATAACTTTAAAACAGAAAGTAGATTTAAAAAAGAATTCCAGGGCTGGAGAGATGGCTTAGTGGTTAAGAGCACTGACTGCTCTTCTGAAGGTCCTGAGTTCAATTCCTAGCAACCACATGGTGGCTCACAACCATCTGTAGTGGGGTCTGGTGTCCTCTTCTGGAGTGTTTGAAGACAGCTACAGTGTACTCACATATAATAAATAAATAAATCTTAAAAAAAAAAAAAAAAAAGAATTGCTGGAGCAGGAGAGATGGCTCAGCGGTTAAGAGCACGTGATTGCCCTTGCAGAGAGGACCACAGTCCACAGTTCCATTCCCAGCACCCATGTTGAGAGAGGCTCACAATTGCCTGTTAACTCCAGCCCCAGGGGATCCCACACCTCTGGCCCCCACAAGCATTTACACTCACAAGTGAACAAATACTCTCATATACACATAATTAAAAATAACAAAAAGAAATTTATAAGGAAAAACACACAAAAAAGCAGAATCCTATAGCAGCACCTGCCTTCAGGATCTTCGTGGTGCACCGGGGACTGCTGAGTCACCGATCAGTCTGCCGCCATCTCCAGGTTGTGCGCAGCTGTGTGGTCTACCATCCTTACCCAAGAGTCGGGGTGCTGTCCCATCATGCAGCTCCTTGTCCCCCATTGCAGCCCATGTAACACACCACCTATTCCCCTGCATCATGTGACACAGAGAAGGACAAGTCCCACCAGGGTGGGTCAGCAACATTGGGAATGTCCGGATGGCTGTGTCCGGGCTGAGGGGGAGGGACTGGTTAGTGCTGACCTGGGCATGGTAGCAGCTCCCTTACCAGTATGACAGGATGCACACTGAAGTGGGGAGCTGTTTGGGGGTGGCTATGTAGTTAGCACAGAAGCAGGGAATGTTAGTGTTAGCAGAGGACCCTCAAATATTTCATTTGTTTGTTTTGGTTTTTTTGAGACAGGGTTTCTCTGTGTAGCCCTGGCTGTCCTGGAACTCACTCTGTAGACCAGGCTGGCTCCAAATTCACAGAAACGCGCCGACATCTATCTCCCGAGTGCTGGGATTAAAAGCATGCGCCACCACTGGCCTGTTTACCTCAAGTCTTAGTTTATAGAGAAGGAAATACAACTGAGATACTTAAAAATGTATTACATTTATTTATTTGGGGTGTGTGTGTGTGTGACACACTTGAGCTTGTGTCAGGGTACACACATAGAAGTCAAAAGGCAACTTACAAAACTCAGTTCCCTGCCGTCT
This sequence comes from Mus pahari, assembly GCF_900095145.1. Lineage (NCBI taxonomy): Eukaryota > Metazoa > Chordata > Mammalia > Rodentia > Muridae > Mus > Mus pahari. The sequence goes on along the minus strand of NC_034595.1, from coordinate 83,699,426 downwards.
ACCATGTACAATCCTAGGATTGAACGCAGGTATTCGGGGTTGACAGCGGGTGGGTGTCTCTTGTCACCCATGATGACTGCTGCTGAATGTCAACAGCAAAAGACAGAAGTCAGAGCAAGGGCACTTTGTGCTGTGGGTTACCATGGTGACGGACAGATCTTGGAGTCAGAGGACCTAGAATTGCAGAGGAACCTTGTGCAATGTTATTATCTTACACTGTGGGAAACAGACCTGAGAGGGAAGAGAGTGGAGGGGAAGGGAGGGGAAGGGAGGGGAAGGGAGGGGAAGGAAGGGGAAGGGAGGGGAAGGCCCACTTCCAGAGAAGTGTGGGCCTGGGAATGGTCATGAGGCTGGTGTCTTAGCCTCCACTCCTACCCCTACCCCAGGTTTCTCGGAAGAGCACTTTCATCTGTATCCTTTCCTCTGGGCTTCCTTATGCTTGCTTTCCCAGAGAGGAAACCAAGGCTCAGCTAGGGAGGTTCCTAGTTCAAATCTCCACTGCCTGTGTGGATGAGCCTGGCTTCAAAAACAAAGGTGCGTGATTTCCAAAAACAAAGGTGCGTCATTTTCCCGATTCCAAACGTCATTACTCTCCTTTCAAAAAACAACCCCCTGCCTCAGAAAACCTGAGTCATTGGTGTGACCTTTACCTTTGAAAACCTATAGGACCACGAGCCCCTCTCACGATCGAAAAGTGGGGTGACAGTAGAGGGGGAGGTTAAATGTGATTGTTAAGGGGCTGGAGAGGTGGCTCAGTGGTTAAGAGCACTTGCGGCTCTGGCAGAAGACCTGGGTTTTGTTCCCAGTCCCCACGTGGCTTCTCACAAGCAGTGGTAACTCCAGTTCCAGGGGAGCCACACCCTGTCTTTTGGTCTTGACAGGTTCCTGCATGCATGTGGTACTGATGAAGTCATGCAGGCACACACACATACACACGGCAGAAGAAAGTCAACTATCATGTTAGAAATGTGTTAAGGGAGGCTGTGCTTGTGCACGGGAAGTGCTAGAAAACCTTAAGGAGAGCCAGCAAGATGGCTGAGGGTAAAGTCGCTTATTGTCAACCTGAACTAAGTCTGGACTCCACACGGTGAAAGGGGATATCCAATTTCTGCAAGTTGTCCTGTGGCCTCTCCGTGTAAATAAGGGGCAGATGAAATGACCCTGGGTAAAAAGGTCTTTGACTCTGATCCTGAGGACCAGAGTTCAATCCCTGGGATCCACCCACATGATGGAAGGAGATTCTTGAAGGTTGTCCGTTGACTGCCACCATGCACTGTGACACACACACACACACTGATATACAAAATAAACAAGTAATATAATTAAAATAATTTGATAAAAGAATTAAGGGATGAAACTGGGCTTGCCTTTTGTAGTTCTAACACTTGGGGACTTAGGCAGACAGGATCAAGATGGTGAGGATTGCTGAATGTGGTGGCACAGTCTTTAGTCCCAGCACTCAGGAAGCAGAGGCAGGCAGATCTCTGAGTTTGAGGCCAGCTTGGTTTACAGAGTTCCAGGACAGCCAGGGCTACATAGTGAGATTCTGTCTTAAAAATAAGCAAACAATAAACCTATCCCACAATATTTATGGTTTCAATGAATTTTTATTGTTTTTGAAGTGAAATTTTAATTTTTATAGAGTAGTTTCCATTTTCTTTTTTTTAGGTCATAGATATTTTACTATGCCCTGGGCTCTGGGTCTATGCTCGGTAATGGCTAAAGGAGCCTGGAGCCCTGCGGGTCGATAGGAGAGGGTCAGGAGCTGAGCTGGACTGAGCCAAACTTTCTTTCTTTTTCTTTTTATCTGTTTGTTGGTTTGTTTCCAAGACAGGGTTTCTCAGTGTAGCCTTGATTGTCCTGGACTTCACTCTGTAGACCAGGCTGGCTTCGAACTCACAACAGAGATCTGCCTGCCTCTGCCTCCAGAGTGCAGAGATTAAAGGTGTGAGCCACCACTTCCCAACTCTTTCTCTGTTTTTTAAAGATTAATTCTATGTTTCTTTAAAAAATGATACTTATTTACTTATTTATATGCATGTGCTCACATATGTGCCATCGCATGTCTGTGGGTGCCGCAGGACCATCTTGGGGAACTGGTTCTTTCCTTCCACCATGTGGGTTCTGAAGATTGGTTTCCAGGTCTTTAAGCTTGGTGGCAAGTGCTCTGTCATCTTACTGGTCTAAACTTTGAAAGCGAACATGAGATGGTCTATTAGGCCTGTAGGCCCAACCAGAATAAGACAAAAATCAGTCTTTCTGTTGTCCTCTTTCAAATAGGCCTCATTACCTGCAGGGGACAGTCCCAAGGAGACACCCTGGGGAGGCAGGATGTGCCTTTTTCTGCCGTGAGAGGAAGACTTTCAGACGCCCTTAAAGACTGATGCAAAGTAACTGACTCTTCCCGCTTGCTGCATGCTTCTCCCACCTCCCTTGACGCCATCTTCACATTCCTCCCCTCGTCCATGCGGCAAGCGAGCAGCAAACCTAGAATTCGTACCTCCCGCACCTACCCTCAGCTTCTCAGTGAGCCAGGCTCACTTCTATCTATAATAATTAACTAACAGTATCCGTGAGCAATAATGACTCACGAACAGTAGCCATGCGTGGTTTAGTTTTGGTTGGCTTGTTTGAGACAGGGCTTTGGAATGTGGCCTGGCCAGCCTGGAAATCAGAATGTAGATCGGGCTAACCTACAGTTCTGTGTGGTCTTCCTTAGTCTCCTGAGTGCTAGGATTACAGATGTTTGCCACTGCATAGGATAGTTGCTTTCCTTTTTAATAGTTCGTTCTCTAGTCAAACAGTGTATGTCTGTATAAAGCATCTGAATTCTAACAAGATCCTTGGCCTCAGGCCTCTGCTCTTATTTATTTATTTAGGTTTTCTGAGACAGGGTTTCTCTGTATAGCCCTGACTGTCCTGGAACTCACTCTGTAGACCATTCTGGCCTCGAACTCAGAAATCCACCTGCCTCTCTGCCTCCCAAGTGCTGGGATTAAAGGCATGCGCCACCACCGCCCGGCTGCTCTTTTTTTTTTTTTAAGATTTAATTAATTATGTGTGTGCCTATGTAAGTGCAAGTGTGTGGAGGCCCTAGGCAAGCATCAGGTGTCTGCATCTGTCACTCTCTGTTTATTCTTTTGAGGCAGGGTCTCTCCTTCAAGATGGGGCTTGTGGGTTTTTTCACAAGCCCCAGACATCCTCCTGTCTCTACTCCCGACAAAGCTGGGGTGATAGTAGTAGGATGTCCAGCTAGTTATTTGGGCACTAGATCTAACCACTGAATGATCTCTTTAGCCCTTTAGCCCAGGATGGCCCTGAATTCCTGCTCTTCCCCTCTCTGCTTCCCAAGTTCTGGGCTAAGAGGTGGGCGTGACTATGGTTGCCCCTCCCCCCACTTTCTTATGGTTAATGCATCTTTTTTTTTAATGATTTATTTTATTTTTTTTAATTTTTATTTTTTAATTTTTATTTTATTTTATTATTTTTTTTAAGATTTATTTTATTTGTGAGTACACTGTAGCTGTCTTCAGACACTCCAGAAGAGGGCATCGGATCCCATTACAGATGATTGTGAACCACTATGTGATTGCTGGGTATAGAACTCAGGACCTCTGGAAGAACAGTCAGTGCTCTTAACTGATGAGTCATCTCTCCAGTTCTTTGGGTAATACATTTTAACAGCCAGTTTCCTGGGATTAAAGAATAACAATAGTCCCATTTGCCACCTCTGAGTCAGAGAGGTTGACTTTGAACTGGTGTTCCCTCATCTCCCAAATCAGCATAAGAATCCTTACTTCCTGCCAGGTGGTGCACACCTTTAATCCCAGCACTTGGGAGGCAGAGGCAGGCGGATTTTTGAGTTCAAGGCCAATCTGGTCTACAGAGTGAGTTCCAGGTCAGCCAAGGCTATACAGAGAAACCCTGTCTCGAAAAAACAAAAACAAAAACAAAAAGAATCTGTACTTCAGGGAGGAGGTGGTGGCGCACGCCTTTAATTCTAGCGTTCATGAGGCAGCGGCAGGCAGATCTCTTGAGTTTCAGGCCAGCCTGGGCTACAGAGTGAGTTCCAGGACAGCCAGAGCTCCATAGGAAAGCCCTGTCTTAAGACCCCACCCACCCTTTAACCCCCTCAACAAAAGAGTCTTTACTTCAACTGCTTAGTGGTGGCACACACCTTTTGTACCAGCTACTTGGAAGGCCGAATGGGGACAGGATCACCTGAACTCTGCCATCTGTCTGAGTACCATAATAGGAAGGATTCTTCTCAAAACAAGGCAGTGGGGGGAGGGCTAGGAGTATGTTCAGTAGTAGAGCATGCAAGATGCCCTGAGTTTGATACACACACACACACACACACACACACACCACACCCAACATACCACACACACACACCCCACTCAGAAGTGCTGGGGCCTCTGGGTGTAGTTTCATTTTTACTAGTTACTGACAACTGGTATGGCCTCACCACTAGCCAGGACTTTCTGGAATGAAGAAATGTTCACTGTGGCTGACATCAGAGAGACCAAGTGGTTGGTGCATGTGGTTAACTGAAGAAGATCATCCTTGAGGCAGGGCAATGCCTCTGCCCGGGTCCATCGGGACACCAGACAGAAGTTGGTAGCATTAGGGTGGCCAGCTTGGCCTAACGCATGGCCACAGGCATGAGCTAGCAGATGCAAGGGCACTGGGAAGGTACACTAGCCCACCTACTTGCTGATTAGAGTGAGGTACTTTTTTTTTTTTTTTTTTTTT
>NC_034595.1:83688007-83694461 GCF_900095145.1 Mus pahari | reverse complement strand
CTTAGGATTTTGCTCCTGTAGGAATTATTTCAAATATATTAGGGATTGAAATCTGTATGGAATAGTTAAATCCCCTCCCATCATAAGCAGAAATTTCATTTGGGTAAAAAAAAAAAAAAATTAAAATGTAGGCTCACACTGTCAACTGAGACACCCATCTAAGACAGTAGGGTACTGGGCTCCCCAGACAGCAATCCCATCTCCTTAGAGAGTCTGAGCCATAGGACGGGACCCACTGGCCACATGATCTCAGGTAGGTTGACCTCTGAACTTTGCTTCCTTATCAGGAAACTGGACATAGTAATCCAAACTTTCCAGGACTGTGGGCAGGGCAGCAATACAGCACACGGGAGGGGTAATGATTTGCTTAATCAGACATTCATACCTTAGTGTAAGCAAGTTTTAGGTCCTTTCCACAAATCAGGCATAGGTCAGGAAAGGCAGGCAAGGTTTTTTTCCCCCCAAGCTTGTAAGAGCACCTGGGAAGAAAGTTTAGGAATGACGGGAGCCAGGGCCTGTTTTGGTTTCACATTTATGTTCTGGTCCCAGCTTCAGGCTCGGCTTCCTGTGGGGAAAGATGCAGGTTGTTCATTCGGAGTTTGAGGAAGTGGAGGAGGAAGTTACATAGGCGGTGGCTGGTGAGGTAATCCCCCCAGCTTCTCCCTACACCAGCCCAGAACACTGGATAGAGGGCGGAGGCTGGACCTACTTTCAATATGCTGTCATCGAGAGCTGGGTGCTCTGGTGTGCACTAGTAGTCCTAGCAGTTGGGAGCCTACCTTGCCGGCATCTATTTCCTTTCTCTGTATTACACTAGATCCTGACAACCACTGCAACAAACATGCCTCCCACAGTGCATGCTGACCTCCTGTGGTGGTGAGCTCACCCATGCGAGGAGCACCATCCCACCAGACAGTCCATCTTTCTCCGCTCTGCTCCCCTCTTATCCCCACACATTCTCCCCAGGGTTTCAAGGTCTCCCAACTCATTTGTGTGTAAGCCTTTTCCCCTAGGCCAGATTTTGATTTTTTTTGCTCCTATCTTACAGAGGTGCAGGGTCTGGACCTTGCGATAGGCTGAGTGGCTGAGTTTGCCCAAGGCCATCCAGCTCCTAGGTGGAGCCAGAGGCTGAGTGTTCAAACCTATATACTTTTCTCACCTTAATTTGCAACCCAGCACCCGGCTCAGCACTTTGAGGGTCATGTGACCCCATCTCTTATGCAGCTTCTGTGGGTACAGGGATGGGCAATGGTAAGAACCTTGACAAAAAGACACTGGCTGGACAGAGTTGGTCGGCAGAACATTTTCAGGAAACCTGGTGTCCAGAGGAGCCTGCGTTTATCTCAGGGCCACCTCCTCGTCCAGTACTGAGGGAGGTTCTCTTTTCCCACAGGGAGGTTCTGGCACATCTCCGACCTGCATCTGGACCCCAACTACACCATGTCCAAAGACCCCCTCCAGGTGTGCCCGTCAGCCGGATCCCAGCCTGTGCTAAACGCTGGCCCCTGGGGAGACTACCTCTGCGATTCTCCTTGGGCCCTTATCAACTCGTCCTTGTATGCCATGCAGGAGATTGAACCAAAGCCAGACTTCATTCTCTGGACAGGGTAAGAGCAGTCGCATTTCACCTTTGAGCCGGGCCCCTCACCTCCTCTGTCTCTCTCTCTTTTTTATTATTATTTTTTTTAAGATTTATTTATTATTATATGTAAGTACAGTGTAGCTGTCTTCAGACAAACAAGAAGAGATCTCATTACAGGTGGTTGTGAGCCACCATGTGGTTGCTGGGATTTGAACTCGGGACCTTTGGAAGAGCAGTCAGTGCTCTTACCCGCTGAGACATCTCACCAGCCCCCTCTGTCTCTTTTTGTTGTTGTTGTTTTTTGTTGTTTTGAGGCAGGGTTTCTCTGTGTAGCCCTGACTGTCTTGGAACTCACTCTGTAGACCAGGCTGGCCTGGAACCCAGAAATCCACCAGCCTCTGCATCCTAAGTGCTGGGATTAAAGGCGTGCGCCCGCCCGGCCCTCTGTCTCTTTTAATCTTTTTCTCAGGTGAATATCCAGGATTTAGAGAACTTGGCCAATCAGCCCGTCACTTGCTCAGTCCTGGGGTAGACACTGGGGAACTGAGATGGCAGAGACAGGGCCTGGCCCTCAAAGGGCTTTCAGACTTCCAGAGGATCCAGGTGAGCCCAGGGACCATAACTTCCCAGCCAGCAGAGGGTCACCTGTGGGAGTGTGCGAATTGCACAAGGTCCCTGATCCTCATGGCAGCATAGGAAAGGACTTCCTACAGAACGTGGTGACCCAGGTGCAAGGACAGTTCCAGGTGCTCCCTCTGCCAGTCTCAGTGGATGATTCTAGGAGGTGGATGAACCCATGACATTCTTGACTGTCCCCCATTATGAGATGGGGGTGACCATGCAGGAGGAGTGGAAAGGCTAACCTCCTTAAGGAATATGCCAATATGTCAGGAGGACCTGGTCAATCCTCAGTTTCTTTGTTTTTGTGGCAGGTGCTGGGGTGGGGCTTTATTTTCAGACAGGGTCTCTCTGTGTAGCCCTGGCTTTCCTAAAACTCTCTTTGTAGACTAGGCTGGCCTTGAACTCAGAGATCTGCCTGCCTCTGCCTCCGGAATGCTGGGTCTAAAGTCGTGCCACCACTGCCCAGCCAGTCCTCAGTTTCTTGGGCCCTGAAATCAATAAAGTTCTTCAAGGGGTCTTGCTTTGAGGGGGGGGGGCTCTGATATCTTTGAGGAAGGGCCCTTAAAAATTGTGTAACACTGTGAAATACAGACTCCGGGAGAGATATTGGGAAACCTGTGATCCCTTCCCAGGGGCAGCATTTTTCTAGAAGCCTCTAGGACCTTGCAGCGCTGAATGCCTCTGGAAGATGACTTCTAGGGTTCTTTATAGCTCTCTTGTTATCAAGACATCTCCCAGAGAGTTGTGTAGAAATCAGATGTTTTATTTTTATTTAGTATATGACTCTATGGTTAGGTACCCGTTATTATCCATTTTACAGAAAGCCAATAGCAGCTCAGACAGGCTACCAACCTACCCAGGATTTCATAGCCGGCATTGAAATGGCAGATTGTAGGTTTTAATTCTATCCTGCCTGGCTGCCCTGTAGCTTGTCTCTCTTTGTCATGTGGACGTGTGGGGCTCATAGCTACAGCTTTCTTCTCACGTACTGTCATCTCTTTCTCCTGTGTCTGTCCCGATCCAACTGTCTCAGTGTTGTTTTACAGGGACGACACACCGCACGTCCCCAACGAGAGGCTAGGAGAGGCAGCTGTGCTGGCAATTGTAGAACGCATGACCAACCTCATCAAGAAAGTCTTTCCAGGTAGGACTCACTGTCTGATTGCCAGTGTTCCCTGATTCCCTGGGCGGGGGCTGGCGCAGGGGTAAAGCAGTGATAGGAGAGCTGGAATGTGGACCTTCATTGATAACAAAGTTTCAAATGCTTGACAGCAAATGTTTCTTACACAGTCGCCTCAGTTCACTGGTCCGTGGAAACACAGGCAGCCACTTAAGAGGTGCCTGCCTGACATTTCTGACTTACACTCTTCTCTAATGACAGTTTTTTGTTTGTTTTTTTTTTTTTTTTTTTTTTGGTTTTTCAAGACAGGGTTTCTCTGTATAGCCCTGGCTGTTTTGGAATTCACTTTGTAGATCAGGCTGGCCTCGAACTCAGAAATCCGCCTGCCTCTGCCTCCCAAGTGCTGGGATTGAAGGCGTGCACCACCACGCCCGGCTTCTAATGCCAGTCTTACACCTCACGGTGTGTACAGGTACACACAGGTGTCCCTGGGCAAGCTTCACCCAGGCTGACACAGGGCCTCATGTCCTGCCCTGACACTAGCGCTGGTGTCTGCTGTCCTCACACAGTCCGGCTGCCAGGCATCTGGGAGATGAAGCTTGCCCACCAAAGTGCTATTGCTCAGTGCTTCCTAAGTGTTTCGAGCAAGGCAGAGCGGGCAGGGAATAGGAGCGTGTGAGCCACCCTAAGGGACACGACAGGGAAAAAAGGCTCTGTATGCTCCAGCTATTGGCCCATGAAGATGTTTTAAACAGGCCTTGCAAGACAGAAGGCCCTGAGGGCTGAATCAGGTCCACAGGCTACCACCTGGGAACCTGAGATAGCGGCCTGTCAGTACCCACCCCATCTCCCTCTGTTCCTTCTAAAGGTCATACTCCCGAGCCCCCAGGACCCACGAACAGAATCACATCACGATGCTGAAAATAATCAACAGCTATGTATCTATCGAGTGCTAGGGACCAGGAACTGCTATAAGGATTTGGCAGACTTTAGTGCATCCATTGTCATGACAACCCATAGACAGGAGCTGTTATAGTTTTCCTAATGAGGAATGTGAGTCTTGGCATCAAGTCAACTGGCCAAGGTCATGAGGAAGCGTGGGGGCTCTGTGCTCCCATCCGAGCTCTTGTTCCATGGTTTCTTCCCTTGACAGCAAGCAGTGTCTACAAAGACACCTGGATCTGTCTCGCTTATCTGTCTCAGCCCGGCACGTTCCACAAAGATAGGGCTTGTTCATCTTCCAGCAAAGGCTGCTACTTAGGATCCAATCCTCCAGCTCTAGGTATTATTACCCACAATGCAGTTAGGGATTGGTGGCTCAGGAGTCCCTTTCTAGTGATTAATTCAGACTCATAACCAACCCCAAGCCTCTTTTTTTCTGGTTCACACAGCACTTCTAGAATAAATATGAAATAATGGATAGGGAAACATTTCCCTGAGACCCAGTAGATAGCGAGGGGGTACCTTGTCACACAGGCATGAAGACCCGAGTCTGTTCCTACAAAGGCATTAAAGTTAGGGTCAGCAGCAACATCGGTAGTGCCAGCACTGGGGGACAGAGACAGATAGATTTAGAGGGCTTGCTGACTAGTCAGTCTGGCCAAGATGACAGTGAGAAAAGTAAAAAAATAAGGTAAGGTAGAGAAGTGTCTGGTGAAGGCATCCACTGTCCACCTTAGGCCTCCATCCACATGGGCAAGTGTACCCATGCACACCTGTGCAGACACACACAACACACACACACACACACACACACACACACACACACACACACAATCAGAGAACACTTTACTGGCCATGACTTGACACGTGTGTGTGGACATTACAGATTTTTATACAGTCTATGTGACATCTATTAAAACTGCTAATGTTGAAGGTGCTGCTGACTGTGATGTGGCCCTGAGAAAAAGTGCTCCCGCTAAAGAATGACAAGGTACCCACTTACAGCCTTGGTGGGAAGACACAGCTCGTTTGGAAAGATGTTAAAATGAGACCATAGCGGAAGATACGAGAGAGAGTTGAAGTGTGGTGAGGTGGCGCCTTTAATCCCAGCACTCGGGAGGCAGAGGAAGAGGCAGGCGGATTTCTGAGTTCGAGGCCAGTCTAGTCTACAAAGTGAGTTCCAGGACAGCCAGGGCTATACAGAGAAACCCTGTCTCGAAAAACCAAAAGAAAAACAAAGGACAGTCTCATTCTGCAGATGGAAACTGTATTATAGAGAGGTCAAAGAATTCATTCAAAACCAGCAGTGTGGCTCTGTGGTAGAGGGCCTGCCTGCCAGGCACACAGGCCCTGGGTTGGAGAAGGAGCGGCCACCCTGGGGAGTTTTGCTTCTCCAGTTTGGATGCACCTGTGTTTCCTACCTTCACCTGGCACATTGGCCTCGCCTCTCTAGTGTATTGGGGAGGCCAAGACCAGGAGGGCAGCAGCCAAACAGACCTCAGATTTTCCTCTGCCCTCAGCTAGGTGAGCTCATTCAACAACTGTTTTCTGCTGCCTGTGCAAATGGGGAAATGGAGCCGCCTGCCCCTGGGCTTTGCTCTGAGGATGAGATAAGCTAGTCTATTCAGAGACCAGCTAGTTTATTCAGTCATTCAGTCAATCAACAAACTTACTGAGCTAACAGTATTCTTACTGAACAGAAAAGGTCAAGCCTTCACACAGCCTTTGCGTCTGTGGAACCTGGCCCACAGTGGCAGTGGAGGACAGGGTAAAGGACTCTTCCCTTCCCCATAAGCACTTGGGTTGCCAGGGGTTCGTGTTTTTTATCAGATGGGTCCTCCTCCTCATTCTGAGGTATTAGAGCTGAATCTAAGGATTCTTGCTAGGTGAGGCAGACACTCTGTTACCTCTCACTTCAGCCTCTTGTGTAGCTATGATGATGATAATAATAATCTCATAACTAATTGTATTAATCATTAAATAACAATATTTAATAATAACCTCTTCCTCCTCTCTCCTTTTCCTCTTCTCCTCCTCCTCTTCCTCTTCCTCCTCCTCCTCCTCCTCTTCTTCTTCTCCTTCTCCTTCTCCTTCTTCGTTTTTTTGAGGCAGACTTTCNGGGGGGAGGGGTATGGGAATCTTTCGGGATAGCATTTGAAATGTAAATAAAGAAAATAATAATAATAAAA
>NC_034595.1:83673974-83686279 GCF_900095145.1 Mus pahari | reverse complement strand
CGAGACAGGGTTTCTCTGTGTAGCCCTGGCTGTCCTAGAACTCACTCTGTAGACCAGGCTGGCCTCAAACTCAGAAATCTGCCTGCCTCTGCCTCTGCCTCCCGAGTGCTGGGATCAAAGGCGTGCGCCACCACGCCCGGCGCAATTTTTATTTTTTAAAGAAACCAAAGTTCCAGAATTCTCACTACAAGTAGGGTGTCTAGCAGTGTCTCTGACCTCTGTCTGCTAGATGCATCTTTAGTGTGACCAGTAGATGTGCCTCTGTGTGTTTATAGATGTCTCTTGGGGGCCACATTGCTCAGTTGAGAACGACTCGTGTAGAGACATAGCCAGGCCAACATTTTCCTGACCCTGGTCTCCTGTTGCTGGGACTCCTCGTTGGTCAGACCGTAACTCAATGGGCACAGAAGCCCATACATGATTGATTTAGTCTAAATAGGTCAGCTCCGGGGGCAGAGAGCTGGATGGAAGAGAATCAGCAGTGGCTAGAGACCACACATCATTGTTAGTCCATTATCCAGATGAGGAATACTGAGCAGAGAGGTGAAGCAACTTTCCCAAGTTGCACAGCTATATGATTAGAACTCAGCTCCAGAACCTTTGCTCTTATCCCCAGATGCCTCTCTTATGGGAAGGGAGGGTGCCAGGGAAAGAGCTCAGAATGTGAGGTGCAGGGTGGCTGAGGCACCCCCACTTCAGCCTGTTCCCAACTGTGACCTCCTAGGTGCCTTCTATTCTGAGAAGTTGCCGGGTTCCAGCAGGGTGGGGCGAGTTGTGGTCCTCAACACCAATCTGTACTACAGCAACAACGAGCAGACAGCTGGCATGGCCGACCCTGGCCAGCAGTTCCAGTGGCTGGGAGATGTCCTGAGCAATGCATCTCGGGATGGGGAGATGGTAAGTGCCCCTGCTTCTTCCTGTGCGCCCGGAATCTTCCTGATAGAAATCTTCCACCAGGCACAGACTTACAACCCACTGGGGACACTCACACCCCCGAGCATCCTGCAGCAGCCTAGCCCCAGGAGAGACTTCTGAGCACAGCCACCCTGTGAGTTGAGGCCCTGAAGCACACTGCATGTCTTGTCTTAGGGTCTCAGGGGGCTGTGATGGTCCCATCCCACCGTAAGCAAAAGCCTAGAACCTCAGTGAGACTTGCTCTAAATTTCGATGTCTTTCCATCATCACCACATGCACAGCAGTAGTGTGCACTGTGTACCCAAGGAGGTGCATGGATGTTAGGTGTGTCCATCTTGTCTGCTAAGCCAGCAGCTACTTAAGGACTGGCACAGTGGCTCCTGTGTGAGCCCATGCATCGCCCAGCAAACCCCAGGAAGGCTTTGTGGCTGGTATTGGTGAGCGCTCACCATGCCAACAGCAGGCATGTAGTGCTTTGGGTGGATCCCCCTCTTTTAATTTGGTAGCAAGCTCCACCAAGTGGAGACTCTTCCAAATGAGAAACTTGAAGCTCAGAGAGATGGCGTGCAGCTGGTGTCCAAGCTGAAGTTAGAGGCCAAAGCTCATTCGTGCTCTTTATTTTTAATATAAGCTCTCAGGCTGGAGGAATGGCTAAGCATTAAGAGCACTGACTGCTCTTACAGAGGTCCTGAGTTCAATTCCCAGCAACTACATGGTGACTTGCAACCATCTGTAATGGGATCTGATGCTCTTTTTTTGGCACACAGGTGTACATGCAGATATAGCTTTCATACATTAAACATACATTCACACACACACATACACACACACACACACACACACATGCACTCATGTTGACCAGGCTGGCCTTGAACTCCCAGAAATCTGCCTGCCTCTGCCCTCCAAGTGTTGGGATTGAAGGTGTGAGCCAGTTACCCCTGGCTAAGCACATGCTCTCAATTCTGCCCCTGTTCTACATTTTGCAGTGGAAATGCACAGGATCACGTAGTGTTCTCACACAGCCATGCCGGATCAGCCCCAGCTCTGGGAATCAAGGAGCAGTCTTTGAAGGACCAGGAAGAGTCTGGGGAAGATGTGTTCTAGGGCTCCGTTCAGAGGGAGGACATGGGCAGGTTTTGGAAATGGGGGCTGGAGAGAGCATCCCTGATCCCAGAACCTCCTCCTTGCAGGTGTACATTATTGGCCACGTGCCCCCAGGGTTCTTTGAGAAGACACAGAACAAGGCCTGGTTCCGAGAGAGCTTCAATGAGGAGTATCTGAAGGTGATCCAGAAGCACCATCGTGTCATAGCAGGACAGTTCTTTGGACACCACCATACCGACAGCTTCCGAATGTTCTATGACAACACAGGTACTCCATCCTGAGGGAACTGGCCACCTGCCAGCCTCTTCTTTCTTTACCCCTTTTCAGCCTGCTGTCTCTTTCCCCTAAAGGTGCCCCCATAAGCGTCATGTTTCTCACACCTGGGGTCTCCCCGTGGAAGACCACATTACCTGGAGTGGTGGATGGGGCCAACAATCCAGGGATACGCATTTTCGAGTATGATCGAGCCACCCTCAACTTGAAGGTTAGGAGTCTGGGTCTGCTGGGTTGGGGGAATCTAAGCCTATCGCCACCTTCCCTAAACTTCAGCTAACCCCGTGGCTACTGACCACTGACACTGGAGGATGTCTTACCTGGGGTTTCATTGCTGTGAAGAGACACCCTGTACAAGGCAACTCTTATTTTTTTTTTTTAAAGATTTATTTATTTATTATATGTAAGTACACTGTAGCTGACTTCAGACACTCTAGAAGAGGGCATCAGATCTTGTTACGGATGGTTGTGAGCCACCATGTGGTTGCTGGGATTTGAACTCGGTACCTTTGGAAGAGCAGTATGGTGCTCTTACCCGCTGAGCCATCTTACCAGCCCTCAAGGCAACTCTTATAAAGGACAACATTTAATTGGGGCTGGCTTACAGGTTCAGAGGTTCAGTCCATTTATCATCATGGTGGGAGGCATGGCAGAGCCCAGACAGACATGGTGCTGGAGAGAGCTGAGAATTCTCCATCTTGATCGGGAGGGGCAGGAGACTCTCTTCCGCATTGGGTGGAACTTGAGCACTAGGAGACCTCAAAGCCCTCCTACACAGTGACACACTTCCTCCAACAAGGCCACACCTATTAATAGTGCCACTTCCCATGGGCCAACCATATTCAAACCACCATGGAAGGGAATCTTGGCTAGGACCTTGGAGTCTCCTGGCACCAAATCAGATCTATTCTTCCCCCGAAGCCTGTCCTTCTTGTCTTGGGTTACTATGACTGCCTGGTCTCCCTACTGCCACATTCATCTTCCTAAAACATTGACTTCATTTTGCCTCTCTGCGACTCACAAACCTTAAAGATCTCCCGAGTGCCCTCAAGATAAAATTGTCTCTCCTGAGGCTGGTATGGAAGACTTCTTGCAGTCCGAGTTCAAGCCCATTGCCCACTTCCGTTCACCAACCAGCACTCAGACCCTAACCCCGTGAACACTTAGGATCACCTCCTAGGATGTGCTGGGATTGTAGAAATGGTGAAAGAGATACTACCTCCTCCAGTCAACAGAATGTACTAAGCACAGGCCACATACACACCAGGCTCTGTTCAAAGCTTAGGAGATGCAGAACCAAACAACAGAGTAACCACTCTCCTGCGCCAAAATCCCTACAGGAGGAAGGCAGTAAATAACTACATAAAATTTAACCTGGGAGACAGGAAAGGCAGGGTGGTAGCTGGGCCTGCTGGCACGGGACTGCAATACCAGGCACTTGGGAGGCTGAGACACAGGACTAAAATTTAAAACCAGCCAGGACCACATAGTGAGTTCAAGACCAGACAGGAACTTAGCAAGAAGACCCTGTCAGAAGGGGTATGGGGTGGGGGGCGGGTGGGGAGTTGAGGCTGCAGCTCAACAGCAAAGTGATTGCTTAGCATGGTGGAGGAGTGATTTCTAACACTAAAGAAAGAACAGGGAGGGAGAGAGGGAAGGAGGGAGGAAAGGGTGGGGAAGGAAAGTGCAGATGGTTTTGGAGTGTGTGTGAGATGTTAAGTAGATGGGAAATGTCCTCAGTAAGGAGGCATTAGAGTTCTGTGTAAACTGAGAAGGCAGCTGGGCTTGTAGGGAAGGCAGAGGAAGAGCAAGTCAGATGCCCCGAGGGGTGGGAAGTGGCTTGGTGTTCCTGTGGAAGAGCAGGGAGACCAGGTGACTCCAGAGAGCAGGAGGGGAGGGTGGAGGGCACCGGGCCAGGTCAGGGTCTGGGTCTGAAGAGCTGGGGACAGAAGTGCCAACTGTTCTGATTCACAGTTTCACAAAAATCACCTTGTCTGCTGGGCAAAGAGCAGACTGCTGTGACCAAGGTCTGGAAGTAAGGACACCTGCTGCCGCCAGAGGGTGGTGGCTGGGCCAGACTGCTGAGAAGCATCGGAACCTGGAGGTGGTTCAGAGGCGGAGGAGCCATCATGTGTTGGCAGATGCTTGGTACCACCTTTCTTTATATATATACAGCATATGGCACACCAGAAGAGGGCATCAGATCCCATTACAGATGGTTGTGAGCCACCATGTGGTTGCTGGGAATTGAACTCAGGACCTCTGGAAGAGCAGTCAGTGTTCTTAACCACTGAGCCATCTCCCCAGCCCCATCTTTTAAAAATTTTGAATGGTTATTTATTTAATGTGCATTGGTGTTTTGCCCTCATGAATGTCTGTGTGAGGGTTGTAGGACCCCCAGGAACTGGAGTTACAGACAGTTGTGAGCTGCCATGTGGGTGCTGGGAATTGAACCTGGTCTTTACTGGTTTGTTTACTGCTGAGCCATCTGTCCAGCCCTGATACATCCTTTCTGCCTCAGTCTCCTGAGTGCTGGGATTGCAGCTATGAGCCACAGTGCCCTGCTTGATCTGGGGGATGAGGGTGGGAGTGGGGGGAGCAAGCTAGGATAGAAACTAGGTTCCTCAGGGTTGTGCAGCAGTGCCCTTGGGAGGGGTGGCCCAGTGGTTAGCAGTATACACTGCTCTTGCAGATCACTCAAGTTCCGTCCCTGGCACCCACATCAGGTGGCTCACAACCACCTGTAGACCCAGTTCCAGAGAATCTGGCACCTTCCTCTGGCCTATGTGGGTGCCTGCACACTTGTGCATATACTCTACCTCACAAAATTAAAAATTAAATTGTAATTATATCCTGGTTCTTCCTCCCAACCCCTTGCTCCCAGAAACTCAGACTCAAGATACATTTACAAATGCCTTGGCTGTAGAGCTAGGCTCTTCTCTGACTAGATATAATTTAAATTAACCCATTTATCCTTTTTTTTTTAAAGATTTATTTATTTATTTATTTATTATATGTAAGTACACTGTAGCTTCAGACACTCCAGAAGAGGGAGTCAGATCTCGTTACGGATGGTTGTGAGCCACCATGTGGTTGCTGGGATTTGAACTCAGGACCTTCAGAAGAGCAATCGGGTGCTCTTACCCGCTGAGCCATTTCACCAGCCCTAACCCATTTATCTTAACATTCTGCCACATGGCTGGTTACCTGTGCTCAGGTACCATGTTATCTTCCTTGGTCAAACCTCTCCCGCTTGTCTTTATCCCAGAATTCTTTCTGCCTCCCGGATGTCCCACCTTCTATTTTACCCTTTCCTATAGGCCATAGGTCTTCTAATTGACAGGTGATACATCCATACAATATACAACATGTTCTCTCTACATAAAATAAATATTTTAAAAAATACTCTTGGCAGCCGGGTGTGGTGGCGCATGCCATTAATCCCAGCACTCGGGAGGCAGAGGCAGGTCGATTTCTGAGTTCGAGGCCATCCTGGTCTACAAAGTGAGTTCCAGGACAGCCAGGGCTATACAGAGAAACCCTGTCTCGAAAAACCAAAAAAAAAAAAAAAAAAAAAAGTACTCTTAAACACAAAGCCATCTCTTCTGCTCCCATCTGAGGAATGGAAAGAAAGAAAGAAAAGAGAAAAAACTGGTGTGTGTGCGTGTGTGACTTGACAAGGTTAGTTCTTGCCTTCTATCTGTCATGCCTTCCACTGTGTGGATTCTGGGGATCCATCTTGCTGGTCCCAGGCCCGAGGATTTGTAAGAGTCTAGCCTATTGTCTACATGCTCGCTTCACTGTTTCCTCTGTACCCTGGAAGTCACAGGACTGAAGGGACTTAGTTCAACAATGCCATGTGCCTGGCACATGCAGGTCCCACCCATTCACCCAGCTCCTCTTACGGGTCTGTCTGAAGGCGCGAAGGCACTACTGAGTCTTGTTTGAACCCTTATCAGCTACAATTTCCTAACATCTGCCAGCCAGGCAACCCCCACCTCTATCCCGCTGACGCCTCCCCAACCTTCCCACCTCCGCAGCCTCCATTTTTATTCCCCTTCACTCTGTGAAGATTTCCTGAGCCTCTGTGAAGAGCGTGTGGTGTCTGCCAGTTTGGCAGAACAGGAAACATATGCATAGTGAGGTGAACATTCTGCGTCCTAATCCTGCCCTGCCCCTGAATGCTCGCAGACCCCGAGAAGGCAACATTACTTTTGCAGTGCTGTGATTGCTATACCAACATGCAGTTAATGGTGGCGAAGCACTGTGGCAATGTTTCGGGTGCCCCTCATGTCGCCATTGGGCGGGATCCAGAACAGCTTCAAAGGTTTCCTTTTGCCAGCTGGAATCCACTACCTAAAAATGCTACAGCTGACCAAAATAGTGCTACCGGTTGGGGAACAAACATTCAAAATGAAGTGGGGGTAGGGGGGCACTTCAGATTCAAATCGTAACGACTTCTTTAAGGCCTCCATGTCTTCACCAGGAAAATGGGGGTTCAGATGTAGTTACCTCATTGGAATCAAGCGCAGGGTAACAATCAGCAGCTCTAGATCGATTTAGAGAGCCTGGGGAGAGGTTGGGTTGTGGGCAGAATGAATCAACTGCTCGTGGCTGACATACCCTGCGCCTCTAATCCAGGACATGGTGACTTACTTCTTGAACCTGAGGCAAGCGAATGTACAAGAGACCCCACTGTGGGAGCAGGAGTACCGCCTGACGGAGGCCTACCAGGTGCCGGATGCCAGCATCAGCTCCATGCACACGGCGCTGACCCGCATTGCCAGTGAGCCGCACATCCTGCAACGTTATTACGTCTATAACTCGGTCAGCTACAACCATCTGACCTGTGACGACAGCTGCCGCGTCGAGCACGTTTGTGCCATACAACACGTGGCTTTCAACACTTACACTACCTGCTTGCATGGTATTGGTGCCAAGGTGGTTCCTGGTTTCCTGCTCATACTGACTCTGCTGCCAAACCTGCACGTATTGGAGGTGCTATGACTGTAGGCACTGCCAGCCCACCCACTTACTTGGTTCATCTTCCTCCCGGTAAAATTGGGCAACATTACCCAATGAACTTTTGCCATCAGTCTCCCGCTGCTGCGGAGAGTAAAGTGGGATGGGACAACTTAGATTCACCAGAGAGGGCGCTAAGAAGCACATTTCTTCCAAGTTTCACGTTTTATCCACAAAACTTGTTTGCGGTGCATGTCTTGGTGCATTAGTCCCTGTAATACAAACATATCAAACCACCATGCACTTGATCACCACAGTGAAGTGAGCCGGCGGGAAGATGGGCCCTGGAGATTCAGTGCTTTCGATGTGGTCCCTGCTCAAGGTCTGAACCGGGAATGCACGTGGTGTGCAAAACTTTTGTTTGTTTTTGCTTTTTTTTTAAATTTTTTTTATTTGAGACAAGGTTTCTCTGTGTAGCCCTGGCTGTCCTGGAACTCACTCTGTAGACCAGGCTGGCCTCGAACTCAGAAATCCGCCTGCCCCTGCCTCCCGAGTGCTGGGATTAAAGGCGTGCGCCACCAACGCCCGGCCCCTTGGTGCTTTTAAATAAAAGACTTCTCTGATTTGGTTTCGCAACAGTGCAACCGTGAGGGATCACAGCTGCGGCCCGGATTCTAAGGCTCTAGTCTTTCTTAATGGGCCACTCTTGTTTCCTTGAGCCTGAAAAGCAGAATCCAAACCAGTAGAAGCCGGGCTCTGCACTGGGCGGGCTGGGGGCGGGGTCTGGGCGGTGGGACCAGTGTGGGGGGCGGGACCGCGGGCTCGCTCCACCCCGGACGGGGCGAGATGGGGAAGTTCCGCCCAGCAGCCCAGCCTCCGGGACGACTGCCCCGCCCCCTTCCTGCCGGACTAGCGGGGCGGGAGGGCAGGTCCGCGGTTGTGTGGTTGCTCGGAGAGGGTCATGCCTCTGTCCGTGCACCACCATGTGGCCTTAGACGTGGTCGTAGGCCTGGTGAGTATCTTGTCTTTCCTGATGGATCTGGTCGCCGACCTGTGGGCCGTTGTCCAGTACGTGCTCCTTGGCCGTTACCTGTGGGCCGCGCTGGTACTGGTCCTGCTGGGTCAAGCTTCGGTGCTGCTGCAGCTCTTCAGCTGGCTCTGGCTGACAGCTGACCCCGCCGAGCTGCACCAGTCGCAGCTCTCGCGTCCTTTCCTGGCTCTGCTGCACCTGCTGCAGCTCGGCTACCTGTATAGGTGAGTGCCCGGCCCTTTGAGAAAAGTGGGTTGACAGCCGTCAGAGCCAGTTGAGTCGTCTTCCCCTGGGCGGAGGTGAAAACACAGGGCCAGGAACAGAGGAAGGGAACGTCAGGGTCTTGGAGTCAGAGATGCCCGTCACCTTTCTTTTTCGTTTCTGTCTTCTGCGAACATTTGCTCCCCGTCAAGGACTGAAGAGGGTCTTGCCTGACTCATCCGTGTCCCCGGAGCCAGCCAGGACTAGACACAGACTGGTTCTTGGAAAATGTGTGTGGATGGTGTGTGCTTTTCTCAACTGGGGAGGACCCAGGGTCAGTCTAAAATGAGGACAGTGAGAAAGTCCCTGGCGCAGTGCTGGCCTGAGAATTTTTTTTTTTTTTTTTTTNTTTTTTTTTTTTTTTTTTGGTTTTTCGAGACAGGGTTTCTCTGTATAGCCCCTGGCTGTCCTGGAACTCACTTTGTAGACCAGGCTGGCCTCGAACTCAGAAATCCACCTGTCTCTGCCTCCCAAGTGCTGGGATTAAAGACGTGTGCCACCACGCCCGGCTCTGAGAACGTTTTCTTCCCCGCTTCCCTACCTCCAAACTGTGACTAGTCCCTTGAGTTGTTAGATGGGAGAAAGCGAAATCCAGGGGTCAGAATCTTGTGATGAAGGCAGGGCTTCGCGATGTGGGCGGGGCTGGACTAGGGTGGATGGATCCGGAATCTGTTGTGGAAGTCTTGGAAAAGCTGTATACAGTCTCCAGCTTGTGGGGAAGGACCTTTTGAATGTTTGCATTTTGCCTGAACAATTGTATCATCTTGAGTACAGGTCAGATGACTGCAAAGGAGAGTTATTACAGGCAGGCCCCAAGAGAAGAAGGTGTGGGGTCCCTTGGAGTTACAGGAAGGCACCTCATGTGGTGCTGGGAGCCAAACTCTGGTCCTCTTTAGGAGCAGTGGATGCTGGGGCTGGAGAGATGGCTCAGTGGTTAAGAGCACTGACTGCTCTTCTGAATGTTCTGAGTTCAAATCCCAGCANCCACATGGTGGCTCACAACCATCTGCAATAAGACACTGCCTTCTGGAGTGTCTGAAGACATCTACCTTGTACTTACATATAATAGTAAATAAATCTTAAAAAAAAAAGAATAATAAAAAAAAAAAGAGCAGTGGATGCGATTAACAGCTAAGCCCTCTCTCAGGCCCGTCCTATTTGCTTCTTAATTCCATCTCTCATCTCTGAAGTGGGGCTCTTGTGAGTAGGTAGGACAGGGTTGTGATGCGCCTGGGATCGGACCTGACTAGCAAGAGTGGAAGTTGAATTTCCCCCACTTTACGGATGAGGAAGCAGGTTCCATGAGGTTAGTTAGGTGGCTTGCTCCAGGTTCTGTAGCTTTTAAGTGGCAAGCTAGGATTGAAGTCTGCCTCTGTGCACTCAGCGGTGGGAGATGGACGACGTCACAGAAGGTTGACCTGGCCCCCTGGGCACCTGTGTGTTCTGCCTAGGTGTCTGCACGGAATGCATCAGGGGCTGTCCATGTGCTACCAGGAGGCGCCATCCGAGTGTGACCTGGCCTATGCAGACTTTCTCTCCCTGGACATCAGCATGCTGAAGCTTTTCGAGAGTTTCCTGGAGGCAACGCCACAGCTCACGCTGGTGCTGGCAATTGTGTTGCAGAGTGGCCAGGCTGAATACTACCAGTGTGAGTGCTGGCCCCTCGGCTGTCACTTTTGCTGACCCCTTCCTCTGTCCTCTACAGGTGTTCTCACTCTTAGGAGCCCTCCCCCTCCCCTCGTGCCCTCCCACCCCCCCACCAGGTGCCTGAGCGTTTGGCAGCTGGTCTGGATTCAAGCAGCTTGAGCTTGGAACAGTGACTCAAAACATCATCCGTTGGTTCTCATCCGAGCACTGGGCAGAATAAATGTGTCTGTCCTTTGGAGTTACGGGAAGATGAAATGTGGGAAATTGCATGCATATAAAGTCCAGGGTCCTGGCTGTCCTGGAACTCACTCTGTAGCCTGGACTGGCCTTGAACTCAGAAATCTACCTGCCTCTGCCTCCCAAGTGCTGGGATTAAAGGCATGTGCCACCACTGCCTGGCGAGGAGGAATTTTCTTGTTAAAGATTTAATTTATTTATTTTATGTTCATGAGTACACTGTAGCTGTCTTCAGACACACCAGAAGAGGGCATCAGATCCCATTACAGATGGCTGTGAGCCACCATGTGGGTGCTGGGAATTGAACTCAGGACCTCTGGAAGAGCAGCCAGTACTCTTAACCACTGAGCCATTTCTCCAGCCCATCCTATTTTAATTTTTCATCAGGCTCTCATTATGTAGACCAGGCTGGTCTTGAGCTCCCAGAAATCCTCCTGCTCCTGCCTCCCCAGCACTGGACTTTTTTATTATTTTGATGGTAATAAATAAAATATATAGATTACCTGACACATTATAGATTTGGTAGGTATTGGACGTTTTATTGAACACTACCTGAACCTGCTTAGTTTAGGGGTTAACCTACCATAAGGGAAAGCAACAGATACACGAAAAAGCTGGAATCAGGTGGGCCTTGGGCTCTGCAGTGGCAACTTAACACATCTGGAGGTGTCTGTAGGGGATCCATCTCAGGTCCATGGGAGGTGGAGCTGCAGTTGACAGTTTCTGCATATACTGGTTTTAGCTAAAGGACAGCCGTTTCTAAACACCTGTGCTTAGACCAGGGGTCTCTGTCATCCCCATGGGACTGAGGCAGTGGCGTCCTTGACATGGCCGTGCATGTGTCAGTAGTACACTTCTGCTCACGACTTCATTTGATGCCCACAGAGTACCGTCATATACTCATTTCTTCTTTGTTACTCTGCTGAGGACACAGCTGTGGACAAGATCTACAGATTCTCCACCCAGCCAATAGCCTTAAGATGTACACTAGGTGTACCAAGTGACCAGAGGAGGCAGGTGGCAGGGCCCCATAAACCCTACGAGGAATCTGGACAGTGAGAAGCCTTGGGAGAGACTTCCTCAAGGTCATGGGCCCAGCCTGAGTCTAAGCAACGGTCTGCCTCATGCCTTATTGAGAGCCCAGGCCACCTCTTTCTTGCCTGTCACTTCATTCCTCATTCTGCAGCGGCTCTCCAAGGATTCTGTCTTGTCATCACTTGCGGTGGGACTTGGGAGAACCCCTCATGTCACATAAGAGGGAGGTGTGCAGAAAGGTGGCTGCCCCTTTTCAGCACTTGCTAGGTACTTGACATTTGTCTGAGATTAGAGCCAGGTTGGGACGGTCTACATTGTTGATGGAGCATGAGGAGACAGGTTTTTCTCTACCCTGGATTGAGCAGACATTTGTGTACCCTGCTTCGGGCCACCTGGAGAATCCAGGTAAGAATAAGTTTCCTACTCTCCAGGAGCTCGAGGGTAGAGTAAAGGTCAGGCCGTCAAGGCGCACGCCTTGAATCCCAACACTGGGGAGGCCGAGGCAGGTGAATCTCTGATTTCTAGGCCAGACTGGTCTAATGAATGAGTTTCAGGACAGCCAGGGCTACACAGAGAAACCTTGTCTCAGGGATGGGGGTAGGGGGTGGGGATCACCAAACCAAAAAGGGAGGTAATTGGGTTAATGGGGTAGGTGGGTTGTTACAGGGGCCTCTGACAGCAGAGTGGAACCTAGGTGTGTGGGTAGCCCCAGAATTTGGGCTGGGGTTTGTAGGGTAAGGAGTTGGCAAGTAGTTAAAGAGATGGTGTCTTAGTCAGGGTTTCTATTCTTGGACAAAACATCATGACCAAGAAGCAAGTTGGGGAGGAAAGGGTTTATTCA
>NC_034595.1:83662112-83673854 GCF_900095145.1 Mus pahari | reverse complement strand
CCTTGATCACTAATTGAGAAAATGCCCCAC
This sequence comes from Mus pahari, assembly GCF_900095145.1. Classification (NCBI taxonomy): domain Eukaryota; kingdom Metazoa; phylum Chordata; class Mammalia; order Rodentia; family Muridae; genus Mus; species Mus pahari. The sequence continues at coordinate 83,673,824 of NC_034595.1, read as the reverse complement.
AGCTGGATCTCATGGAGGCATTTCCTCAACTGAAGCTCCTTTCTCTGTGATAACTCCAGCTGTGTCAGGTTGGCACAAACCTAAGCAGTACAGATGGGGATAGATAGATAGAGCTTTGATAGCAGGCCCCTCCTGCTGAGTGCATGCCTTAGAGGAGATGTGGGGAGACAGTTTGTTAGGTATGCCCATGTTACTCTCTTCTTGGAGGCCCAGGTGCCCTAGGCAGTGCAGAGCTGGGACAGGAACCCTATCATAAACACCCAGATCTTGGGAAGTCAGGATAATGGCCTAGGCTGGACGTGAAGGCGAGTGGAGAGGGGTGGGCTGGCCATCACTCCCAGTCCTGAGAAGAGCTGGAATTGAAGGCCTGTTACTACTCTCTGAGACATGTCGCATACCCTCTCAATCTTAAGAATATCACTGGGACAGCATTTGAAAGCAGAGCACTGTCTCCTCTCAATGTTCTCCCTCTCCAACTGTCTATTGAGCAAGTTGAGGCTTTTAAGACCTGCTTCTGGGTTTCTATGAAGGTTCCTGTGAGTCTGGGGGTTGACAGGCAGGCCACACACAGGCTGACTTCTTCCTTCTTGCTCTTGGTAGGGTTTGGCATCAGCTCTTCCTTTCTTGGCATCTCCTGGGCACTGCTGGACTACCATCGGTCTTTGCGTACCTGTCTTCCCTCCAAGCCAAGCCTGGGCCGGAGTTCCTCTGCTGTCTACTTCCTGTGGAATCTGCTGCTGCTGGGGCCCAGAATCTGTGCCATCGCCTTGTTCTCAGCTGTCTTCCCCTACTACGTGGCCCTGCATTTCCTCAGCCTGTGGCTGGTCCTATTGTTCTGGATCTGGCTTCAGGGCACAAAGTTTATGCCTGGCTCCAAAGGTGAGTGGCTATACCGAGTGACAATGGCTCTCATCCTTTATTTTTCCTGGTTCAACGTGTCTGGGGGCCGCACTCGAGGCCGGGCCATCATCCACCTGATCTTCATCGTCAGTGACAGTGTTCTGCTAGTCACCACCTCCTGGGTGACACTCGGCACCTGGCTGCCCAGTGGGATCTCATTGCTGATATTCGTGACTATAGGAGGAGTCTGCTTCTTCCTGGGACTGGCTTTGCGTGTGATCTACTACCTCTGGCTGCACCCGAGCTGCAGCTGGGAACCTGACGTCGTGGATGGGACCCTAGGACTCCTTCCTCCCCAACGTCCTCCTAAGCTGATTTACAACAGGCGTGCCACTCTGTTAGCAGAGAACTTCTTTGCCAAGGCTAAAGCTCATGCTGTCCTGACACAGGAGAATGGAGTCCTCTGAGGCAGGGTCTGATTCAGCCAGTGAGGAAAATAAGGCGAGTGGGGCCTTGCAAGGGACAAGGGGGGCCAATCATGTGCAAGCCATTTTTTCTTCTCAGTTGTTTGTCATTCTCACCTCTCAGGTGATTGGTGGTGTCCCGGTTCCTGGTTCCCTAGTCCGCTCTAGATGACACAGATTCTGGGAGAACTCTTCCCTACCCTATCCCATCCATTCACTTCAACCAACAAATGCTGAAGGCACTTTAAGTTCTGGGAACATCATCCTGGCTTCTGAACTGGCTGCCACCCTAGCTTCTTTCCCTGGCCCCCTGGACAGATCCTGGATAGACTCCTAAACAGTGAGATGTCCCTCCAGTGTCCTGATGCTCAGGCCACCTTTACACCAAGTGCCTTATGGACCTGTGGCTAGGCCATGTGATGCTCATTATTTTCATTCTCCTACCTCAATCTATGTGGAAGAACATGTGTGCATGTGTTTAACAGTATTAAAGCCTCATGAGGTTCTCCAGACCAGAATGTACCACTAAGTGTAGTCTATCACCCTTTACAGATATGTAGCAGGGGCCTGGAACCCCTTAAAACGGACACAGACTCCTGGCATACCAATGTGGGCTGTCTTAGGTTTGACTCAATCCTAAGACACAGGAGCTAGTGAGCCCAAGCGGGTTGCTCATTTGGCTGGCAGAACTCACGGGTGGATGCTAGCTAGTGCGTTCTTTTAGCAGCGCCATACCGAGTCTAAAGAGGACTTGAGGCGGGGAGGCTGGTTTGAGGGGCTGGATGGATGGTAAAGTATTGGGGGTTCTTTTTGGGTGAGAGGTGCGGTGGCTTCTGGGATGTGGTCGATAGTTCTGTGGAGGCGGGGTGTTCTGCTCTCAGAGGTTTGTGGTCTGGTGGAACAGGAAAAAGGGTCCAGGGGCCGAAAAAAAGGTTCTAGGTCCAGTGCCGGGACCTGGATAGTTCTACCAGTCATTGATTTGTGTGGAGGTGAAATAAACTGTGGCCCAAAAAAAAAAAAAAAAAAAAACAAAAAACTGTGGCCCAAACAAGCACCATCATGCCAAGTACTGAGAGAAAGACAGAGAGAGGTGAGAGGGAGGGGTGAGAGGGAGAGAGTGAGAGTGAGAGGTGAGAGGGAGGGGGGAGGGGGGGAGGGGAGAGGGAGAGGTGAGAGGGGGGTGAGAGGGAGGAGTGAGAGGGGGAGGGGAGAGGGAGAGAGAGGGGTGAGAGGGAGGGTATATGTTGTGGGTGGAAGTTGCAGCTTTATAAAAAACCGTTAGGGAAGACCCCTCTGAGAAACTGAGGCATTGACTGTAAGCTACTTCAGCAGTGACTGCAGCATAGAGTCTAAGTGATATGTTGGAGAAGGAATCTGCAAATGCTGTTCCGTTTGGAACAGCAATCCCACTGCAAGAGGACTGTGGGGTGCGGTTGGCTCACAGCCAAGGAGGCTGCAGAGATGCAGGTAGGGGCCTGGAAGAGGCTCTGGGAGAAGGTACTTCTTGTACTAAAATGTACGGCCTGACAATTATGGACAGAAAGGACCTCATTTCCAGACCTGAATTTTACAGACCAGTAACAGGAGCCAACGTGGTTGTTGATGTAAAAAGGGTCTGAAAAAGTCACTACGCCCGTGTTCTCTCTCCTGGAAAAACGGATGTAATTACACCAGAAGGTGTCATTCTATAAACAGATCCCTCCAGAGGTACACACCTGAAATCACCGTTCTCATTTATGAAAAGGCTAAGATCTATAGAAGGCTGAGCCAGTGTGACACACCTACCACAGTCTGGACAAGGACATCAGGAGTTCAGACTCCTCAGTGACAATGTCAGAGGCCAGCTTGGACTACATGAGACCCTGTCTCCAACAATTATTATTATTTATTTTGTTTGTTTTTCGAGACAGGGTTTCTCTGTGTAGCCCTGGCTGTCCTGGAACTCACTCTGTAGATTAGGTTGGCCTCGAACTCAGAAATCCGCCTGCCTCTGCCTCCTGAGTGCTGGGATTAAAGGTGTGCACCACCATTGCCTGGCACATTTTTTTTTTTTTTTTAAATTAAAAAAAGAAACACGTTACTACCTTGTTTTGTGACAATCTTTCTTAAGATGATCCCCAGCACATCCTCCTCCTCTTGCCTCAGCTTCACACTACCATGCTAAATTCCTAAAATTTAGAGAATTTAAAACCAGGTTAGTGACATTACCCATAGTTAGAAATGTCCTCGAAGAAAAATATACTTGTATAAAAATGTACATTTTTGGTCATTTGAAACAAAGCTCCACACTGTAGCTTAGGCTAGCCCAATCACGTCAATCCTGCCTCAGTTTCTGAAGATGATAAATGCCATACCTGACTGAAAACTTTAAAATATGAAGAAATCGGTTTTAGAAAAATAAACCTTAAAATTTACATGTCACTGAAAGGATTGCTGAAGAAACGTTCTTTTGGGAGATGGTTTGCTGTTTGGTTTGTTAGGGATTGGTTCTAATGTTCTGTCTTAAATCGGTTCCCAGAATCACGTGGAAATCTGCTCTCCTAAAGGAAGCATGCCCCTAGTTGGCTGTGATTGGGAAATAAAGTTGCCCAAGGCCAGGCAGGATGAGAGGTGGGACGTTTAGATTGCAAGAGCAAGGAGGGGGGTGGGTAGGGAGGAGAACGGGGGTGGGGGGTGGGTGGGTGGGGGTGACCTGGAAGCAGAGGGATTTCACTCCCTGTTGGGTCTGGTGTAGCAGAGATGAAATGATGAGTTAACTCAGGGAGGTTGGAAGGGAGAATGTATGCTAGCCTCACAGAGATTAGACATGTCCAGCCACTGAGCTAGTCAAAGCATATCAGTTAGATGGTGTGTGTCTCTCATTCACGAATCCAGGGAACACTTTGGCAGCCGGGAACCAAAGGGGTCTAACCAGGTCTAACCACTCCAGGGTTTGGAAAGCAGCCAGCACTAGAATCTGTCCTTGTGACTGAGCAAGGGTAATGGGTCTACTTCAGCTGCACCGTGGCTCAAAAGATCACCAGAGATTGAGACAACTTTCTACTTCCCGGAGAAAATTCACCTTGTAGTCCGACATATCTAATCTTTGGAAACTAGAAACAACTTCTAATTTCCTTCACTGGAACAATAGGTAAAAAGGCTTCTTGGCCCTTTTGTAAGCTGGTGGAGGCCAATCAGACCAAATGTGGCGGAATGAAGAAAAACTGGTTGATGGGACGTGAAATCAGGCCAGATCAGAGGTTTCAGATTAGTTCGTTAGCTTTATTGGGTTTCAGCTTAATGCTCAGCACAGACTGACTTCTCCTTGATAAAGTTCAGCACACTCGACAGCTCATGAAATCTATTCCATTTCTATACCTTAAAAAACAGTGTATTTTAGAAACAATTCAAATAAACATTTCTCTTGCAAACTTTGCAACTTTTTATTTTCCAGCATAGACCAAACGACTTTTTGTATGTGTGAAATGACTGACTCAGTTATCTGAAGGGTGACATCTTGATGAAGCCCTGATTAGGACCCTGCACGGCTTAGAAAAGACAAAGGAGAAAACTGTATAGAAAATAAAAACTTTATTTTTTCAAGTTTATAAGATAGTTCCCATTACATATAACATTATGGTCAAGGACTCTATAGCCACAAATGCCCTCAGTCACATAAATATATATATCCCACCCAACTGATGCCTTTTCCCGCTAAAGAGGCATCTGGAGTCCAGAGAGAGTGGAGATCCAAGTAGAAATGGTCCGTAACTGGGATGGTTCTGCTCAGTGTGAGGCGGCAGCCAGGGAGCCATGCTCACTAGAATTGACTCAGGGTAGAGGGAGGGCAAGCGGCCCACAGATGAGGCTGGGACACAGCAGGCTTCTCCCTCTGTGGTTAAGATGTTTGGGAAGCTCAGAATGCCAACTCAGCATCTACAATGGATGTGTCTGGGTAGTTGTAGCTGCTTCACAGTGAGCAGCCAGGAGCACACTCAGGGCCTCAGCCACACCCTGGGGAGAGAGAGGACCAAGGCCGGAGCTTGGCACTTGGAGGCTAGCCTGCACTCTTCCAGGACAGCACCGAGCTCTGCCCGGTGCGCCTGTCAGTTGTGTGACTCCCATTCAAAGCACTGTCTATGGAAGCGCCATGAGTTTGCTGCTGCAGCTTGCCAATCAGATTCTACTTGGAGCTGTGAAGTTGAGCTTGGGTGAACACGGACAAGCTGTGCCAAGTCTCTTGGGACACTAGCTCTGACACCCAACTAGCAGAGAACACCCCCAAATCAAAAGCCCAAGTAGGCACCTAAAATGTGGGGCAGGTATCCACTCTCTTGGACATCACCTGCTGCCCCAGGGGCACTGGACAGGGTGATGCTAAGGCACAATCACTTTTACATTCTAAAGTCAAGCCACCTTGTATCCCAGGACATTCCTGCAACTCCACAGATACTCCTAGAACTAGCTGTCACCATGAGATGTCCAGACTAATCTTCCAGAACACAGGACCCAGCAGGGGAAGGATTCACCGGCTAATTTCTTCAAGGTGTTTCTTCAGTAAGGAATGCCTTCTGATGATGGAAGGCCCCAGTCTCCTTCAAGTCTAACTTCCAACAGCTTTTAATATTAAAAGGAATTTTACTTTATACTTACGAGTGTTTTCTTACATGTATATAAGTGCTTGGTGCCTGAAGAGGCCAGAAGAGGGCAACGAACCCCCTGGAGCTGCGGCTAGAGGTTGTGCCTAGCCTTGTGGGTGCTCAAACCTTGGGCCTCTGCACAAGCTGCGGGTGCTATTACCACCAAGCAGTCTTTCTATTACTAGCAGCTCTTAATGCTGCCTGCTCATTCTCCTTCCTAAGCCTCTGTGGGAGGGAGAGAGAGTTGGCACAAAGGCAGCAGCCCCTGGAGCCACCAATGCACTCCTCCCTCCTGCCCTGACGGGGTAGCTGCTTCGGGAGCAGCAGCCACTCAGCTTAGCACACCTCCTTGCCTCTCCAGTCAGGGCATGAGGAAGAGAGAGTCTCCCCTGAAGTGTGTTTGTGGTGGTACCTGTGTGCAGAGGGGTGTGTCACCACTTGGCAGTCTGGTGAGCCTGAAACACAGGACTAATAGGTGGCCTTGTCCAGCACAGGAAACTACACTGTTACTGAGGGAAGGATTGAGACTGGAAAGTAAAAGTCATCCTGGAGTTTTCTGTGTGGACCACAAGGCAGGGCTGGCCAGGACTAGGGTAGCGTGCAGTGCGAAATGTAGCCTAGGAGGGTCTGGCTTAGACTCTAGCTCCGTGCTTCCACCCCATACCTCAAAACAAAGCTAAATGAATGGCCAAGACACCAACCTCGCCTCCTGTCTGAGCCCCTTCCTCAACTGCTGGTCTCAGAAGTACTCAGAAGTGTCCGACAGTTCTGAAGATGGTGTCAGCCTTTCTGTCGTTACCTGGTAGCTTAGCATGAAGACGAATTTTGCCTCTGGGCTGTGGTATCTCTGTGGACAGTGACTGTAGCTAAGGGTTGGTCAAGGACCTCCTGAAGACCAAGGCTGCTCATTTCCTCAACTCTAGGGACGTTTAACTCAATTAAACAGGCACCGACATTGGTCCTGAAGGGATAGTGCCATAAAAAACAAAACAAACAAAAAACCCAAACATAAACCAAAATAAACCCAAAACACAGCTGGGCTTGTGGGCTGGCACTAAGGCCCAGTTCCCCTCCTAACTGTCTGGGGCAGCCTTGAGAGGTGCTCTTGCACCTAGCTCAGGGTTGTATTTTTAAGCACTTAGTCTTTCTGGCCTGGTTTCCCACTTCAGCATGGACTCTGAGCAGTGAGATATTTCATGGGAAACTGGGTTTTGACTCTAGCTCTCTGCTCTCCATTCCTAGGCACAGATCTGTGTAAATACAAGGTGGGATCATCGGATGTAAGTGCAGGTGAAGGACATAGCTAGAGCCTGCCCTTGGCCTTTCTGACTTGCACTGAGTCGGTAGGGGCTGGCCAGAGCTGCACAGAGACAGGTACCTGTGAGGACAGGGCGTGAGGCCAGCATCTGACGACGGAGCCAACCACGGAGGAAGCATCTGCTGAGAACAGGTACTGCTCTGTAGGAGCACGAGGTGAAACCTTACCTCAGGAGCCCCTTCTCTCCAGTTTGGAGGCTGAGCTTCCTGGGACAGAGCTTCTGAATGACAAGCTAAAGGCTTAGATTTATTGTCTGTGGGAAGGAGTTTCCAGGTTGTGCCATTTGGTTACAGATGAAGAAAGACTGCCAAGGAGACCAAGGCTTACAAGATGGGAGATGCCACAGTCTAAAGTAAGTGACCAGGGCCCTGTAGATGGCAAGGAGCCTCCCCTGAGAGCAGAGCTCTCCCGACAGAGGCTCTGTCCTGTCCAGAAAAGAGGTCCTGTCACAGAGGTATTTTAGATATTTCCATTACTACTGTCACGGAAACTTTACACACTGCTTTCTTCATAGAAAAGTGGGGAGGCTGCTTTAGAGGCCAGACTCTCACCTATAAAAATAACATACCCATTCACTGGGAGAGACGTTCTATAGCTAAGAGAACAGAAGACGATCCCAAGGGTACACATTTTCCATCCACACGATCAGGAGCAGCTCCCAGTCCGTCATGTAGCAAGAGTACAATTGTGCCCCGAGCATCGGCTTTTCCTGTTCTTCCTTTTTCAATTCAAACAGAAAAATTAAAGCACGGTAGCTGCAGCCGGTCTGCAGCTCTATCCAGCCACCTCCTGCTGTACAGTGGACGTGGGCTGCAGCTCACTCAGAATCACTGCAGTTGTTGGTTCTGATTGTGTTCTCGCCAGCATTCCATGGAGGGAAGAAGAGCAGAAGAGAAGGGGAGGGGGTGCTGAGACACGGAGAGACAGACAGGAGAGAAGGGGTCTGGCTTCTGGCTCCTGTCGGAGGTAAAAAGAAGCTCACAAGGAAAGAAGGTTCCACATTCCAGTTCTTAGAGGAAGTCAAGCTCTAAAGCCTGGTGCAGGGACACCAGATCCCCGTGGTTTGTGATCCTCCAGAAGGGCATGTTGTGCTGGAAGAGAAGCAAGGATAGTTAGCTCAGCTTCTGGGACTCAACCTACAACCTCCACCACAGATACCTTGAGACTCTTGGCAACTGTCTATACTTGCCCAACTCACAGGACTGAAGGATCAAGTCATGTGTAATAACTCTATACAACACGGGATACTATCCTGACGTGAGGAATTTTTAGGTTTCAATGCTACCTGTACTTTTATATCTGTTCCAGCTTTTAAGATCTTTAGGATCAAATAAAATGGCTCAAATAAAAAATTTAATATTTCGGGCTGGAGAGATGGCTCAGAGGTTAAGAGCACTGACTGCTCTTCTAGAGGTCCTGAGTTCAAATCCCAGCAACCACATGGTGGCTCACAACCATCTGTAGTGAAATCTGATGCCCCCAGTGTACTTACATATAATAAATAAATAAATAAATAAAATTAATATTTCTGAATATGGTGGTGAATACTGTGATCCCAGCACTTGGGAGACTGAGGCAGGAGAATTATAAGATTGAGACCAGGCTGAGCAACAGGAGATCCTGTTACAACCGGTAGGCTGGGAAAGAAGCTGATACTAAGGTAAGTCTCACTACCTTGCAGATGGTCAGTTTCCTGTCAGCCTTAGCTCTAGTAGACTCAAATCCTACCGATGCCCCAGATGTAGGCTGTGCAGATGGCATGCCATCAGATTTGTGCCTCTTGGCACCATGTACAGTGCTAGAAGGGCCTCGAGTGTTGGAATCCCTGTCCTGTGAAGGGGAAACCGATTGGTTCCATTGACTCTGTCCCCTGTGCAGCAGTGCCAGATCAGGGCATGAATGCCTGGAAGTACACTTAACAGTTTGCTGACCCCATGGGCAGGCTGATGGGATTAGTCCCCTCGTCCTCGGGGCATGTTCAGGCAAGGGTTAGTTTTCTTTTGTAAAAGCTGGCAGAAAGGTTCCTGACAGTAGGTTAAGTGCCGCATAAAGCACTTAAGATTTTGGGGGGAGGGCAATGCTTAAGACAGGATCTCATGTATCCCATGAACTCACTATGTGGCTAAGGATGCCCTTTCAACTTCTAACCCTCCTGCTTCTACTTCACAAGTGCTGTGATTACAGGCATGCCCCATCCTGGTTTATAAAGTGCTGAGGGTTGAACCCGGGGATCTTACATCCTACACAGCACCCTGCCAAGTAAGCTACACCCTCAGACTTCTCTCCCTCCCCCCTCCCTCCCTCCTAGCCCTGCCCAACCCTTGAGTAGCTCATCCCTCCTACTGCCTCCAGAGTGTAGGGAGTCCAGATGTGTACCACTGTAGCTGGCTCTCCTGTGCAGTTTTTCTAACTGCTTCATGCACAACCACATAACTAAACGTTTTCATTCCAAGTTACCTGCTTGGCTGCAATTTCTTCATCTCGTCCATCTCCAATCACTACATATGTGACTTTTTTTCCAAACCTTGAAACAATTCTCTCAAAGCAGCTCTCCTTCCCTACAGAGAAAAAAAAAAAATTCCAATTAGGGCAGTCTTCTCTACCTTTTCTAATACCAAAGAAAAGGTCTGCTGCTTTGTTCATCTGCCTGAGCTTGGATGGGATAACTGACCCCATGTGCTGACTCCTAGGTCAGGAGCCCAAAGAAGGGAGTGCGCCATTACCAAAACAACTCCCTTTCATCTTCACATCAAGAGCAAGGCTCCCGGGCTGGTGAGATGGCTCAGTGGGTAAGAGCACCCGACTGCTCTTCCGAAGGTCTGGAGTTCAAATCCCAGCAACCACATGGTGGCTCACAACCATCTGTAACAAGATCTGACGCCCTCTTCTGGAGTGTCTGAAGACAGCTACAGTGTACTTACATATAATAAATAAATAAATCTTAAAAAAAAAAAAAAAAAAAAAAAGAGTGAGGCTCCCACATCTTAGCATGAAAGAGACAATGAGCTGAGGCTGAAGGAGCGGTGAGCAAGCTCTTCCGTGTGTCTCACACTTTTGTAGCTTTCAAAGCACCCATCTCCTCCATCGAACTCTCCTTCCTCAAGTTACAGATAAAGGCCTTCACAGGGTCAGTGACACACCCAAGATCCCAAGCCAGCCAGCAGCTAGATTTGGCTGTGTCTCTACTGTAAATCTATGCTTTAGTCTGGATCTACAGCAAATATTCTCTTTTTAAAGTTCTGTAATATTCTTTTATTATTAAGTTTGCTCTTGGAGAATTTCATCTGTATATAATAATGTGTCCTGGTTATTCCCACCCCACTCCCATGGGCCCCAAAGTCCCTTTTTTCATGACTTACTTTTTATGTGCCACCATGCCCTGCTGCTTCTACCTTTCAAGCATGGGGATTAAAGGTGTGCACCACTGCCTGGTTCATGTTCTAAGAATCATTTGGTGGTATTAAAATCAAACCTAACCTGGAGTCAATACCTAAAACATAAGCGGAGTACTGCTATGGGAAAGATTCTCTGTTGAATGAATAAATAAAAGAAAATTATAGAGGGGTTGGCGAGATGGCTCAGTGGGTAAAAACACTGACTGTTCTTCCGAAGGTCCTGAGTTCAAATCCCAGCAACCACATGGTAGCTCATAACCAGCTGTAATGAGAACTGACGCCCTCTTCTGGTGTCTGAGGACAGCTACACTGTTCTTCTGTATAATAAAAAATAAATATTTGGGCTGGAGCAAGCAGGGACTGAGCGAGTGGGGTTTACTGAAGCAAGCTGAGGCCCAAACAATTTCAATTCCCAACAACCACATAAAGGCTCACAATCATCTGTACAGCTACAGTGTACTCACATACATATATAATACATACATACAATCAATCAATCAATCAATCAAATTATAGCCCTTGTTTTTGGGTGGCAGTTGCGGGGAAAATGTCAAGGCATTGCAGTGCTACCCAGGCCTTCCTTGGACTGGAATCCTGTGCCTTAGCTGTCATGTGCTGGAAACTCAGGTGTGTGCCTTGATCTTCCTTGACCACTCACAAGTTATTGTCCCTGCTCAGTTAAGCAAGGTCTAACTTTGCTCTGTTAACCTCACTTTTCATTATTGCCAAACCCTGTGACTTAAGAGCCTTCGTCCACACACTTGCCTACCATCTGCAGGGAAGTGATTATGAAACACACTGAGAAGCCCCCAAGATGGCCCAGTGAATAAAGATGCCTCCTGCCAAGCCTGATCACCCCAGTTTACTCCCCAGTCTCCATCCACTGGAAAGAGAGCAGACTGACATCCACATGTGTGCCTGGCTGCTTCCCTGAATGAGCACATACACACATAAAAGTTAATTACATAAAAAGTTCTGAAGCGGGGCTGGTGAGATGGTTCAGTGGGTAAGAGCACCCGACTGCTCTTCTGAAGGTCCAGAGTTCAAATCCCAGCAACCACATGGTGGCTCATAAC
>NC_034595.1:83658747-83661841 GCF_900095145.1 Mus pahari | reverse complement strand
ATAAATAAATAAATAAAGAAAAAAAAAAAAAAAAAGCCAGGTAGTGATGGTGTATACTTTTTTGTTTGTTTGTTTGTTTGTTTTTCGTGCTGGGATTAAAGGTGTGTGCCACTACGCCCGGCAAGAGTTACTTTTAATTATGTGTACATGTATACACACGTACTCACATCAGTAGGTGCATGTGTGCAGGTGACTGCAGCAGTCAGAGGGCCTGAGCTGGAGTTCCAGGCAGTTGTGAGTCACCTGGATGCTAGGAGCTAAACTCAGGGAAGCACTGCTGAGCCATCAAACCCCCAGCGCCCCCCTCCTGACCCCCCAGTGCTGGTTCCTCTTGTCTCCCAAACAACCCCTCTCCACTCTTAAGAGTTCTTCCTTCTTCTCCTTGGAGGCCTTTTTCTCCCCGGCCCCAACCTAAACCAAAGTTTCATGTATGAGAAAGTATGTGGTATAGCTTTCTTCCTTCTTTCTTTCTGAGACAGGGTTTCTGTGTAGCCCTGGGTGTCCTGGAACTGACTTTGTGGACCAGGCTGACTATGACCACACAGACATTGGCCTGCTCCTGCCTCCTGAGTATGTCTCTATGAATCTGGCTTATATAATGATTTCCAGTCATAGATGTCATATTTTATTTTTCTATATGCCTAGCCCTGAATATTTATATTCAAAGTGTTAAAGAATTTAATTACATTATAGCCTCTTTAATTAATTCAGGAACTGCTTATGAAAAACAAATTGGTTCACATTTCAGACATTTCCCTAAGACCAAGCAAAAGGACCATCTTGTGTTCAGAAATAAGGATGAGGAAATCCCCATTGCCTCCACATGCGGGGGTATAAGAAAAGTTATCAGCCACAAGGGAAGGAGGAGAGGTGGATACAAAGAGCCAGCCGTAACAGACACCTCATTATACTCCAGAATACTCAGGTATGAGCTCTTCCCGGAGGATGTGGCCAGCCAAGTCTCTGCACAATACCAGTCCGCAGAGTTTCCTATAGCAAAAAATACTTGACATCTGGTGTGGAACAACTGCTTGTAACCAAGAACCTGGAAGGCTAAGACAGAAGGAAGCAACCTAAGCTAGAGACACCTAGACTCAAAAACCAAAACAAACCCCGGCTGCAAAGCCCACCTCTGGCATTTTCAGAAATGATCCTGAGAGTTCCATGTCCAAGGTTACCGAGTGACTATGCAGAATTTGATTTTAGCTGGGCATGGTGGCACATGCTTTAATCCTGGCTCTTGGGAAGCTAAGGATGATCAGAACTTCCAAATAATCCTTGGCTACAAAGTATGTCTGAGGCCAACCTAGGCTACATGAGATCCTGTCACAAAAAAATGTACAAAAAAAAGAAAAGCCCTAATTTTGAAACCAAAGAAGCCGGAGAAGAGCCTCCTTGACCCCATTTCACAGTTCTGTCAAGGAAAACTCAGGCTCTTCCAGTGGTTACACTCAGCACACCACAATGCAGCTTCTAACATGAGCTCTGGATGAGTTATGACTGAGGAAAATCACCACATGAGCTCCCTTTACTTTCAGAGAGAATAAAGCCATTCCATTAGCTGGGCTGATCCTACAGAAAACACAGCTCTTTGGTGTGGAAGGCTCTTAGGAAAGGTTCCCTTCGTCCAGAAAGCAGCAGAGGAAGCGAACGTGAAGAAAGCAGTTCCTCAGGGCTTACAGCCCTTGTCAATGGAATGCTTAACCTACGGGGAACGGCTAGTGAACAATAACACAACTCCCACTACTAACTCAGTTTTCTCTTAAAATTTTTTTGGGGGTGGGGAAGTTTGAGACAGGGTTTCTCTGTCCTGGAGCTCTGTAGACCAGGCTAGCTTGGAACTCACAAGTGGTGGTGTATATTAATTACATATAATTAATTAATTAATTAATTATATGTAAGTACACTGTAGCTGTCCTCAGACACTCCAGAAGAGGGCGTCAGATCTTGGTACGGATGGTTGTGAGCCATCATGTGGTTGCTGGGATTTGAACTCCAGACCTTCGGAAGAGCAGTTGGGTACCCTTACCCACTGAGCCATCTCACCAGCCCCCAACAGTTTTCTTGATTCTCAACACTTCGTGGTTGTTTAAATATTTTATTCTTTTAAAATTTTATTTATTTATTTATTTATTTATTTATTTATTTATTTATTTATTTTGGTTTTTCAAGACAGGGTTTTTCTGTGTCCTGAAACTCACTCTGTAGACCAGTTTTCCTCGAACTTAGAAAGGCATGTGCCACCACTGCCCGGCTTATTTAAAATTTTTTAACAATTCAATGTATTCATTTTATGTGTTTTGCCTACATATATGTATGTGAACCATCATGTACTTACTGCCCTCAGAGGCCAGAAGAGGGCATCACATTCCCCAGAACAGGAGTTAGGAGCAAGCCAACATGTAGGTACTGGGAACTGAACTCAGGACTCCTCTGCAAGAATAAGTGCTCTTAACTGCTGAGACATCTCTCCACCAGAGACACAGGTTTTTATTTATCTTGTGTGTGAGTGGTGAGGTCCATCCATGTGCCAAGGAGATCACAGGTGACCTGTAGAGCTGATTCTCTCCTACCCAGCTGGTCTCAATAGCAGGTTTTTAAAGGGAAAAATGACACTGCTGATGCTGTGGGAGAAAGGAACACATTTAACTAACTTACTAGTTCTTACATCCTAAGCAAACAAGGGTAACTGCTAAGCCTCAACCACCTCATCAGAAGACTGCTGGATGGTAACATATTTGCACTGGGTAGCTTGTGTACTGACAATAGCACAAGCCCCAGTGAAAATTTCCCTGAGAGAACACGGGAGAATAACACCATACCGATTTTGGTAGCACTGTAGATGTTTTCAATAGGAAATATTTCTCCTAGTCCATACAGAAGAACCTTGGCCAGGGCTGGAACCAACTGGGTGGTAGTGATTAGAACATTCACACAATTCTTTCTAAAAGGGAATAAGACGGAAAGAGAGTGGTGAAACTGAAGCAACCCAGAAGGATGAATTCAAACACGTCAGCTCTTTAGTATCTCACTTAAAAGGAAGTCTCAAAGAGCTGGATGCTACTGTTCAATGCCAATACTAATTCTTTTCTTT
>NC_034595.1:83586389-83658040 GCF_900095145.1 Mus pahari | reverse complement strand
GAGGGAGGGAGGGAGGGAGGGAGGGAGCGAGGGAGGGAGGGAGCGAGGGAACAACACACTACTGCAACTGCTATAGCTGCATTTACTTTCCAGCCTAGGCTTCAAGGTAAAAATCCTCTTAACCACCTTAACTTTTAAATTTCCATATATTCATTATGCATGTTGAATTTGTCATCAAGTTTGGTAGCAAGCACCTGCTGAGCTGCTGCTGGCCCCCTTACTCTTCTTTTTAAAAAATATTTATTTTCTATATGTGAGTATATGGTTACTCTCTTCATATGGCCTAGCTTGTTCTAGGACTAGAAAACACGGTGAGAAGATGGGCTAGAAAGACCATTTCCATACCGAGACTGGATGAGAAGCAAGGACTTGAGTGCAGTTCCTAACCAGGAGTCCGTCAGCACCTCGATCTCTGCTCTGAGTCTCTGCAGTGCTTCCTCCCTCTGGGGGCTGAGGAGGCCTTTCAGAAAAGCAGACCCACTGGTTATCTGACAACATGAACTTGGTATAACGGCCAATTTGATCATTAGCTTGATGGGATTTAGGATCACCACGGAAACAAACCTCTGGGTCATGTCAGTAAGGGATCATCGAAATTAGATTGTGGAGGTGAGAAGACCACCCTAAATGCAGATGGCACCATCCCATGGGCTGGGGTCCTGGACTGAATAATAAGGAGAAAGCAAGCTGAGCACCAGTACTCTTCCATCTTTGTTTACCGACTGTGGACTCAGTGTGCCCGGTGCCTCCTGCTCCTGCCACTGTATCCTGACTACAGTGTGGGCTGTGAGCCTGAGAAACCTTTCCCTTCCTTACGCTGCTGCTGTTGGGTGCTGAGCTGGAGCCAGATGGGTAACCAACGCACTTGCTATATGAAGATGCTGGAGACAAGTAACCTATGAATTCACTTGTTATATGAAGAAGCAATGATTCCAAGTACCCGTGTGTGCACGCCCATGTTTTAGAAAACTCTGAGAATGGTGCTACTCAGATGTGACTCCTTGGCAAAATGTTTGCTTTCCTGTGGGCACACCATAACAAGAGCAGTTGAAGGAAACTGTACAAGCTCCTTCTTTATTACCAGTGGGTGTTATCTACAGACTGATGGAACACACTTGAATAGCCCTACTCTACAACACAACACCAAGAACTCTACAGGGTTCTAGACTGTTAGAACAGTTTTTATCTCTAAAGACAAAGAACAAAGAACAAGGGAAGTTTCTTAGGATTCCACAGATAGTGGGAATACCCGCCAGCCTGGGTTGGGGATCCTTTCCCAGAAGCTGCCATTCCCCAGTGACAGCAGGAACATTTCAGCCAGGATTCCAGAGGGAAGGACCAACCCCTGTACTAGAATCACTTTTGAAGCAACTCCAGTGATAGCAGACTCACACACTGCTCTAGGAGTCTAATTGATTCTGCATAAAACATAACAGGTCTCATGTGGCAGCCCACCGTTAGATACTCTGAGGTAGTATATTCAAAGAGCAAGTGTGACCCAGAATTTTCTGTAGCAAAGGCTAAGTAAGTCCTACATTCTACTCACACTAAGAAACTTACAGGGAAGTATACCTTGGAAAGGGCACTGACCAAAAGGCAGGGAGTGTGGCCATCTTATTAACTCGATATGTGATTGTGTGTGCTGTTCCTGCCCACATGATGGATGTGAATTTCTCAACTGCTAAATGAGGTATTTAAAGAAGACTTCTAAGGTCTCTCCCATTTTGAACAATTCATGAATTTTAGGTATACTAACACCTACAATACTTCTGGACAGATTATCTCCCATGGACATTGTCACTATAATCCCAGGCCTCCGTCCCATCCAATGTAGCATCTGGGTCGATTTGACTTGCCATGATGGATATAGACAGCTGCTCTTCCAAATACGGCAGTCTATTAAACTAGTACCAACTGTGGTTGTAAGTCAAAATTAGTAACAATACTACACTATGTGATATATATTGAAGTGGGGATGGGGGGGGCATGTCTAGAATCCCAGTACTTGGGAGCAAGTTCAAGCATGGTTCTGGGCTACCTAAGAAGACTGTCTCAATAACCAACCAACCAACCAACCAAATAACACATCTAAACCATAACCCCCAAAGCTAATGTGGTAAAGCTTGTTGCAGGAGAAGGTACTACACATATGAGGTAGGGCCTAGCTGGAAGCAGTAGGCAGTGTGTTTTATTGTGATATTAGGAATCAAGCTGCCCTCTCTTCCTCCCTCTCTCTCTCTCTCTCTCTGTGGGCAACGAGGTGACCATCTTCTCCCTGCCATGATGTTTTGGTTTACCACAAGTCCAAGACAACAGGGCCAATGATCACATGATAAATAAGTCTTTCCTCCTGTTAAACTCATCGTTTTAGGTATCTTATCATAGTGATAAAGTTGACTAATATAGCACATTTTCTTTAAAAATGGTACTTGTCTAAAGTTGTCCACAGTGATGTTAAAAAGAATTAGGAATGTAGAGCGTATACCAAAATAACCATTCTAATGGCATCAATGGTGCAGAGCCTCAACTATTACCTCCACTTTTTTTAATTTTTAAATTTATTTCTATTTTATTTTGCTTGCATGTATGTATGTATACAGTATGCATGTCTGATGTTCACAGAGCTCAGAAAGCATCAGACACATTCAAATTGGTATTACAGATGGTTGAAAACTACTGTGTGGGTGCTAAGAACTTAACCTAAGTCCTCTGAGCAGCCAACAATTTAAATGCTGAGCCATTTTCTAGCCCTTCATGCCCTATTCTAACTGCCACCAACAGAACAGAGCCTTGCCCAAAGTCTTCCATTCTAAAGGCCATGGGTGGTGCAAATTTTCAAAGGGTTTCAGTCAAGTCTCTACCTTTTTAAAATGCAGAATTGACATGGCATAAATTCCTAGAAAGTTGCAAGGCAGACTAGGGCACTCTGGGAAAGGAACGCAGGGAAGCATCAAGGGTCAGGTTCAGAACAGCTGTCCACACTTACCACCCACATTGCTTTTATGCTTGTCGTAGATTTCCCTCACTTTCCGGTAGCGAAAGGCCAGTTTCCTCATCCAGTCCACACCTCCCTGAACACCCACAGATGAACCATGGCTACCACTGCCTCCTGAACCACTGAAACCATCTGTGGAGAAACTGTAGTTGCTGAAAGAAAAGAGGATAATGAAAATTAAGCTCAATACCCACAGGACTGGAGTGTGTCACCTGAGATTCTGTGGCCTGTTCTTGGTATCTGATAAATAGAGCTAATGCTTAAATAATCTTCACTAGTATTTGTTATTTTTCCTTTTCTTTTTTTTTTAGAAAACACTTCACATAGACCAGGCTAGTTTCAGCTTCACTATGTAGCTGAGGCTGGACTTGCACCTTTAATCCACCTGTCTCCACCCCTAAGTGGAGTATGTATGTCCAGCCTCTCCTTACCTTCTCAGGATGAACTGGTGGTGACCACTAAGGAAAGGGGGAAATAACATAAGCACTAGTACCCTATAGAGGCTCACTTGGGATGACAGAATGCTTCTATACAATGAAAAAAAAAAAAAGCAGACTACCCAATTAATACAACTATATAAGTATGATTATAGCTAAAAGAAGACATCTAGACATGGCCATGGTAGCCATGCACACACCTATAATTCCAGCATTTTGGAAACTGAAGCTAGAGGATCCTAAGTATAAGGTCAAATGGGCTACATAACAAGTTTCAGGATACCTTGAGATAGACTCTTTTTCTTTTCTTAAAGACTTATTTATTTTATTTATATGAGTACACTGTCTTCAGACACACCAGAAGAGGGCATCAGATCCCATTATAGACCGTTGTGAGCCACTTAGTGTTCCTAACCACTGAACCATCTCTCCAGCCCTAGACTCTTTTTCAAAAGAACCAAACATGTCAAAATAAGGTTCAATACATTAAGTGTAAGATTCTATGCTAAATAAAGAGGCCAAGAAGCTGGATGGTGGCAGCACATGCTTTTAATCCCATCACTCAAGAAGCGTAGGCAGGTGGATCTCCTGAGTTGGGGGCAAGTCTGGTCTACAGAGCATTCTAGGACTAAGGACTGAGTTTTAGGAAGTTATCCAGAGAAACTTTGTCTCAGAAAGAAAACAAAACATAACAACCCAAACAAACAAGAAAAGCTGCCAAGACATAAAATAAGAAATCTAGTCAGTCACATATATAAGAGAAAACAAACATATATAAGCTGAGAGGCCCTCAGATGCTTTCCTAACAAGGCAGAGAGTCTTGACCATGAAAGGCGTAACACATATGGAGGAGCTGCTGCTCTGCAGGCAGGGGTTCCTTCTTGGTTCTAACAAGGACGGTGTTCAGCTCTGTTATATATTTAAGAAATTATACATGTTTTTCATCCTAGCACTCAGAGCTGAGTTTGAGGTCAGCCTGGTCTACATAATAAGTTCTAGGAAAATCAGGGCTACACAAAGAAACCTCGTCTCTAAAAACAAACAAACAAATAAACAAACATCTATCGATGAAATGCTTAATTCTATGAACTCACAGGGAGAAATATTTACCTATGAGGTTACCTATAAAACATTAACATTAACATGAAATGATAGTACATTTTTCCCCCAAAGTCTTTAAATGTTTGGGTACTTTTAAAAAAAAATTGATTGACTGACTGATTGATTGTATATGGGTGCTCTATCTGCATGTACATCTACATGCTAGAAGAAGGCATCAGATCTTATTACAGATGGTTTTGAGCCATCATGTGGTTGCTGGGAATTGAACTCAGGACCTCTGGAAGAGCAGCCACTGCTCTTAACCGCTGAGGCATCTCGCCAGCACCTATGTGTGATACTTTTTAGTTAAGGCCACTGAAATGGCTCAGTGAGTAAATGTGCTTTGCCACACAAGACTAGTGACTGGAGTTCAATTCCTGGATACCAAGTAAAGGTAGAGGGAAAGAACTGACTTCACGTTCTCTGACCTCCATGCATACACATGTGCACAAGTGAACACCCACCCACCCACACACCTATATATTTTTTTAAAGATCATCAGGTCAGGAGAAACAGTAGCCAACCGAGGAATGAGGAGACCAAGCTGACAATGAGACTGCCCTGGTGTAGTCTTCACTGAAATACAACCGTCAAGACAACAACAGTTCATAGGGATATTCCTGACACCATCAAACCTTCACTGGGTAAAATTCCTGATGTTTGTGTGCAACTAGAAGGACCCAGCCTAGCAGCGTGCTTTCTCCCAGCAGCAAATCTACATAAAGGGAAGCCGCAGCAGAGTCCCCCTTCACTCTGAGATGCTGCTCCATCTCCCAGTACAGTTGTCACCTGGTAACTCTTGAGGCTTGGTCAAATGCTACACCACTGAGGTCTCTCTAACTGTGCCATCTGCTCCCTTTACAGATCAGCACCACGTCACTTCCTCCTTTCCTTCTCATCAGTTTTCTATCACTGCGCCACTATACTCTATGTCACGGTTAGTTACACTGTTTCAGGCTCTTCTAGCAGTACACTGTGAGCACTGTAATCTTTCTTTCTCTGAATGCAGTGTTCTGCACATCCCGAGTGTACTGATGTTCAAGGATCATTGTGTTTACCACACCTCAAATCCTGGCCATTGTCATCAGAAGCCACATCTTCCACATGCACCTGGTCACACTCCTGTTAAAAAGACAAAATGCACATTTTTATTCGAGGGAGCAGAGATGCCCTGACTACCATGACAATGTATAAAAAGACCTACCTGTTCTGGAATTTGTTCTGGGTAACAGGCTGGTCTTGAACTCAGAGATCTGCCTGCCTCTGCCTCTCAAGAGCTGGGATTAAAGGCATGTGTCACCACAGCCCAACTTGTTTACAATTAATTTTTGACTTGTTTACAATTAATTTGGGAAATTAATTGGGAAAACAATGTTAGGAAAGTATGATATCAAAATTAGGAATAGGGGTCTGGAGAGATAACTCAGTAGTTAAGAGCAGTGGCTGCTCTTTTAGAGGTCCTGAGTTCAATTCCCAGCAACCTCATGGTATGTTACAACCATCTGTAATGAGACCTGATGTTCTCTTCTAGCATGCAGGCATGCATGCGGAGAGAGCATATTAAGTACACACATCTTAGTTAAAAACCAAACCAAACCAAACCAAACCAAAACAACAACAAAAAATAAAACAAAAAACAAACAAAACCCCAAACAAAACAAAACAAAACAAAACAAAACACCTGATCAGAACAGTCAGAAGCAAAATGCATACCTAAATTTTAAGCATAAAGCACTGGTCATTGAAGTCAATGCTTGCATCTAGATCATTTTCTTTGGTTCTTTTTTTTTTTCTTTTTCGAGACAGGGTTTCTCTGTGTAGCCCTGGCTGGCCTGGAACTCACTCTGTAGACCAGGCTGGCCTCGAACTCAGAAATCCGCCTGCCTCTGCCTCCCAAGTGCTGGGATTAAAGGCGTGCGCCACCACGCCCGGCCTAGATCATTTTCTAAGTGTAACAATACTGTGAGTGGAAGAGAGAGGAGCCCAGATGCACCAACTGCCTAGCTGGCTGCTGTCTTCCCTGCCACCACGAGGGCACTGACACCAGAATCCTCTGGGAAGGTCTGTAATATCCATATTCTTGGGTCTACATCAGACCTACTCGAACTTCTGGAATTGAAGTACTAGGCTCTCCAATTTTAAGACACTCCCCAGGGGACTCTTAGGCCCCTAAAGTTGAGAACTACTGACCTGGGGTCAGGAACACATTCAGGTCAAATTCTTCCAAAACTTTCAGTCCTGAATTCGGACTACGTCTAGAAAATCATTACAAATACAATTTGGGAATAATTATTGACACACAGTAGGCTCTCAATGTTTACTGATTAAAAACTATGCTGTTTGACATTGTCAACAAGTGTAGTTGAGGGAAGACTAAAGCTTTGTACAGCTGGAGTTTACCACAGTCATCTGGTTTGCTGAAGAACTGTGCTTAAACACAAGTGGCCTTACTTTGTGTTTGTAAATGTTCTCTTACTTTACTTTTTAATTGCTGCTTTAAAAAACCCATTGATGCAGCACACAGTACAGAGTGTAAAGATATCAAGTGGTGACCCTGCTCCCTCTCAGCCTCTGTCCTGTTTCCCAGCAGCCCTCTCTCTATCACTAGTTTCTTCAACAGGATGCCTGCTCAAGCCTAGGTTGGGAACATGTTGCACCCAGCCGGAGACTCCCATTTTGAACTTCTCACAGCCCCAGTCCTATGATCTATTATACCATGTTTACCCCAAAGGGAACCTCAAAAGGCAGAGTGCCTCACCTGTACTTTTGGTGTGTTCTATTTCATAAGAGCTGAGTACATAAGCCTCACTTACACGTGGATGATACACTTGCACAGAAATACAATCAGAGTCAGGAGTGCTACTGTGTGCCTGTAATATCAGCACTTAGGTAGCTGAGGCAGGAGTTTAAAGCCATCCTGGGTAATGTACACTAAGGCCTTGTCTCAAAAAACGTCTCCAATCCAAAACCAACCAACCAACCAAAAACCCAAAACAGAACAAAAAATACTTAAGTTTCTACAAGAAAATACAGAAGAATATCTTGCCATTTGAACATAGGCAAATAAACTTGAAATAGGAGTCAGAGCATTTTAATATAGAAGAAAAATATAATAGATTCATATAGATCAGGGTTATCTGTGTCATGTAAGGACCTTTGACAAATTACACTGAAAAGAAAAAATAGTCAATGAAAGTGGAGAAAACCCATTTGATAGCAGTTAGATTAGTCATCGATCAATTAAGAGACCATGCGGGTAAATTAGCCAGCTAACTAACTAACTAACTAACTAACTAACTACACACACACACACACACACACACACACACACACACACGCACACGTGCGCATGCTGGGCACAGGGACTGAAAGACAGCTTAATGGTCAAGTGCACTGGCTTCTCTTCCAGAGGAGCTGGTTTGTTTCCCAGCACCCACAGGGCATTGGTAACTCAAGTACCAAGGGGATCTAATGGCCTCTTTTTGGCCCTCTATGGGTACTGCACCTATGTGAGCTTGGAAAAACATGAACAGAAAACACCCCCACACACTTAAAAGCAGCAGCAGGACATGACAGCACACACTTCTGATCCCAGAACTGAGGAGGCAGAGGCAGGTGATCTCTCTGAGTTTGAACTGATCTACATAGTTTGAGGCCAGCTACGGCTACACAGTGAGACTGTCTCAAAACAAAAACAATTAACACTACAAATAATAAAACCCTTTATATATTATTTAATAACATATTGGATTACTGACTTTTTTGGGGGGGGGAGAGGGCGTTTCGAGACAGGGTTTCTCGGTATAGCTCTGGTTGTCCTGGAACTCACTCTGTAGACCAGGCTGGCCTTGAACTCTGAAATCTGCGCTTGCCTTTGCCTCTCAAGTGCTGGGATTAAAGGCGTGCGCCACCACACCTGGCTGGATTACTGACTTTTATATTAGTGTTCCTGTACTTTACTTACAAATAAACTAACCAAAACAAAAATCAATTTTTATCTTATTTTTTGGAAACAGGTCTTCCTACAGTCTCTTTAGGCAGGGGATTATAGATGTGTGTCAGCAGACCTGGCTGCTGTCAGAGGAGCCATTCTGAGAAACCCACATACTTTTTTTCTTACTGCCACTCTTTGTATTACCTCCAAGCTGGGCTAGCTTAGCTGGCACAGTGGTTGCCTAACACACACCAATGGTCTTTACTCCCCAGTTCTGTGTAAACGCTGGCATGGTGGCACACTGCTAACTCTAGCACTCAGGGAACAGAGGCAAGAGTGAGTCCAAGACCCTTCTAGGCTCCATGAGACCTTGTCTCAAAACAAAATGAAACAAAACGTCCCACCTCCAACTCTGCTTTAAAAAAAAATGAACTAAGTCTAAGCAAGAACTCCCAAGATGTGGAGACTGAACTGTGGCACTGTTCTTCCTGGAGCTAGAAGCCTATGGAGATCTTGTCAACAGAACCCTTCCCCCGTTACCCCTGTTTTACCCAATCTCTTATCAGGCACTAGCAAACACCTTATAGAATAAAATACTTCACAGGGTAAAAAAAAAAAAAAACAACTTAAAATACTTACCTCTAAGTCATTGAAAAATAGATGTGTATCAGCCACTTCAAAAATCATTTCTTCCATGGTTAAACCTGAGCCAATTACTACTGTTGGGTCCTGGAATTAAGAAAAAAAAGAAAAGAAAAGAAAAGAGGAGAGGAGAGGAGAGGAGAGGAGAGGAGGTAAGAACAGGTGCTTGATGCAGCTCACAGCACCGGTTCTAATGTTCAGATGTTTAAAAACTACTTTGAGCCTAGTCCAACACAACAGGACTTCAAATCTTACCGAGGCAATTCCACTCACATTTATAAGAACGTGGGCTTATAAAATACAGAGGTTATGGGTAGTTATTAATAAAAAAGTCAAAGCCAAGGAATGGTGGCACATGCCTTTAATTCAAGCACTCAGGAGACAAAGGTAGGTGGATCTGAGTTTTGAGGCTAGCCTGGTCTACACAGCCAGTACTATACAGAAATCCTGTCTTGAAAAAACAAAACAAAAAAAAACCCTTGCTGATGTAATACGCACAGTCCCTTTCCTGCTTCTGTGATTCAAGGAAAACAAGACACTCAACAGTCCAATCAGCCAGGAAGGAAAGAAGGCCAGAGTCTAAGTATGTGCAGGGCAACCAATGCAGGCTGCTTTAAAGGAAGCATCAGGCTTAGGGATATAGTTTTGAGCGGAAGTATTTAGCTGTTTTAGGAATGTAGTTTTGGAGCTTCTGTCAGCTGCTCAGCACTCACTCACAAAAGTCTTTTCTGACAATCCTAGAAAACCACGAATAGCAAGACAGCAAACAGTTATTGTTATAATTTATTTATAGAAAAAAAAAATGATCCTGGAGATTATCTGTGGCAAAGCACAGTTCTGCAGTCAGGAGGCTGAGGCAGGAGTTCAAGAACAGTGAGATCCTGTCTCAAGACAAAGAAATACAGAGTACTATTAACAACTCATTCTGCTAAAAGTACATTTACACTGAAGAGTAAACACATTGAATTTTGTCTGGCACAATTGGATATTTAAAAAGCACATCTATTTTAGATCTGGGGCAGTGGCTCACACCTGTAAACCCAGCATTTGGGAAGTTTAGAGGCAGGAGGATAACAGATTTAGAGGCCAGCCTGTGCTATAGAGTAAGATCGCACCTCAAAACAAAATACAACATAACAGAAGTCATGTGATGACCTATTTTTAGAAATAGTACCTATAAGATTAATTTACTTATCCCTAACTCATTTTTGGCTAAATGAAATTCTTAGAAATATTTTTAGTAATTTAAGGCTTAAGACAGTTATTTGGAATATATAATCCTGAGAGTTCATTCAATTTTGAGTTTTTCTACACTTTAATGCTTATGAAGTACATTAGAAAGTACACTTATTTGGTGTGTGTGTGTGTGTGTGTGTCTGTGCTCGTGCACGTACACACATCCTATCAGAGGACAACTTGAGAGGAGTTGCTCATCACATCCACTGTGGGTACTGAGGACCGAACCCAGGTCATTAGGCTTGGCAGCAAGCACTTTTTCCTGGTAAGTTATCTCATCAACCTGAAAACGAATTCTTGAATAACTTTAGAGTCAGTACTGCTTCTACATCAGTTGTCTCGTGTTACCATCAAAGGTACCTAGGTATGTAGCCTGCCAGACATAAGCCACGTAGTTAAGTTTTATACATGAGAAATTCCAGGCCAACAGGATAGGACTAGGAACATAGCTCAGTGGTACAATGCTTGCCTAGCATGTGTGAGGTCCTGGGTTTGATCCCAAAACTTTTTTTGGTTTTGTTTCAAATGTTTATGGATATGGGTGTTTTTCTTACATGTTTTGTCCTTGTATCAGATGCATACAATGTAAGGAGAGGCCACAAAAGAGTGTTGGATTCCCTGGAATTGGAGTTGTAGATGGTTGTAAGCTGCCATGTAGGCACTGGGAACCAAACTAAAGTCTTTTGTAAGAGCTGTAAGTGTTCTGTATTACATGCCATCTCTTGAGCTCTAATCCCTAATACTGTCAACTATATATATGCAAAAAGTCAATAGAGCAAGAGAGGCAGCAGAGAAAATGGACTTTCAGGGGAGGGACAGTTACAACAGAAGACTCCAGTTACCTTTCCATACTTCTGAGCATAGGATCCAGTAAGAAGGGAATGAAATATGATGATGGTTTCATCCAAGTCCCAGAGAAATACCCGCTGAGGGGGGAAGACAAAAAAATGAGTTATCTGTCAATCACAGTGGAATGAGAAACCAAAACCAAGAAAAACTAAACAAACAAACAAAAATCTACAAATATGTGAAAATGCAATAACACAATTTTAGAGACTCAAAATTAAAAACATTAAACATTAAAACATTAAAGGAGGAATGGCATGGGGGCATGACTTTATTCTAGCAGTTGGGAAGCAGAGGCAAGGGGTCTCCCCAAGTTTGAAGCCATGTAAATTTAGAGAATTCCAGGCCAGACAGGGCTATCCAGTAAGACCCTGTCTCAACAAAAACCAGGGAAAAAAGAAAAAAAAAAGAAAGTCAGAAAGCAAGCAAGCGAACAAGCAGGCAGCTGGCCGGGGTGTATGCCTGCAACCCCCAAACTGAGGAAACAGAGACAGGGATCACTAACTGCTGAGGCCAGCCTCAGCTGCACAGCAAGAGCCCATCGTAAGAAAAGAGGGAAATAGAAGCTTCAAGCCTCAGGACAGAGCTCACATTCTACAGCCCTAAGGCTCTGGGTTAAAGCCCCAGTTCAAGAAGACGAAAAATCTCAAATCATAGCCATATTATACATCTGAGGACTGTTACACATGGCGGGCAAACTCAAGCTACGGCTAGGGAAAGGGAAGAAGACATAAAGTAGGAAGAGCCAAGAGAACAGAATAGAGAAAAGACAAGGAAAGCAACAGTGGGTTCTTTGAAAATCTCAACAGAACTGACATTTACCAAGGTGGACGAAGCAAAGACAGGGACTCAAATGAGTAAGACCATCAATGTAGGTGGGGACAGAGCCGCCAACATCACAGGTGTAATGGACCCTGCCGGGGACTCCTCAACAGTTGTATGCCAACAAAATGGAAAACCAGGTGGAATAGTCTAATCTTAAGAAACACATAACACAACCTAAATTGTCTAGAGAAAAAGCAGAAAATGTGGTAAAACCTGCCACCAGTAAGGAGGTGGATCCAGTAATTTAAAACGTCCCTAAGAGAAAAGCCTGAGATCCAGTTCTGTCACTGGTGAATTAGAGCAGACATTTAAGAATTAACGTTACTCTTCCTAAATGTTTCCAAAAGCACACTAAAAAGGAACACTTTCTAACTCATGCAGGGAAGCCAGCATCTCTAAGAGCAGACCATGGAGCAGACAAGACTAGGGCGGCACGGAAGACGACAGCCCTCAGGAAAAACAGCGCACACATCTCAACCAAGCCAAAGTCCCCAACACAGAAAAATAACTGCATATCATAACTGAGTTTAATCAGTGCTTGGAATTTTAGAATGGTTCTCTCCATAGACAAAATTAATCAGGGATTATATAATAATATATAATACTTAAGAATTAATTTTAAGAGAGGGAAAACACATGCCAACCTCAACAGATAAAGAAAATGCACTGTGTGTGTGTTAGGAGTAGAAGATAATGTGTTCAATACATTACTAAAAAAAAAATATTCTGATGTTTTAATGTAATGAGTGATCTGAAAACAAAAAATATAAGAATCAATCCCATCAAAAGTTAACGCTCAGGAGGCTGGAGAGATGGCTCAGCCCTTAAGAGCACTGGTTGATTTTCCAATGGTCCCAAGTTTAATTCCCTTCACCTACATAGCAACTTACAGCCATCTGTATCTGTAGTCTCAAGGGTCTCATACCTCCTTCTGATGTGCAGACACATGCAGACAAAATACAATATACATAACAAAGTAACGCTCGGGAGCAAATTTAACCAATGAAACAAAAGATTTGCACAATATAGGGAAAACCCTAACATACTGCTGAAGATGGAAAAACAGATGTAATATCCACAGATTGAAAGACAATGTTACTAAAATGGCAAGGCCAAAGCACATGTGACCAAATCTCCAGTGTTATCTAACATTTTTTTCTTTAGACTCGTTTATTTTTATCTTAAGTGTGTGGCTGTTTTGCCCACATGTGTGTGTCTGTGCACCATGTGCATGCTTGGTGAAATCATCTCTGAAATCAGAAGATGGGGTTGGATCTTCTAGGAGTAGAGTGATGGACAGTTGTGAGCCACCAGGTGGGTGCTGAAAACCAAAACTTGGTTCTCTGCAAGAGCAGTAAGTACCCTTAACCCGCCTCTCCAGTCCCACCATAGTGCTTGTTAAACTTGTTAAAACAGTGTTTTACATAACACTGGATTTAATTATTACCAATTTTAAATAAATGTTAAAAAAGGAAGAAGAATAAAAAACTGTTCAAAAAATTCATAGGGAATCTGAAGAGATTTCCAAATACCAAAACAACCTCAAGAGAGGACAAAGTTAGAGGAGTCAGGCGATTCAACTTAGGACTCAGTGTCATGGAA
Source organism: Mus pahari (assembly GCF_900095145.1). Taxonomy (NCBI): domain Eukaryota; kingdom Metazoa; phylum Chordata; class Mammalia; order Rodentia; family Muridae; genus Mus; species Mus pahari. Next base: position 83,644,422 of record NC_034595.1, on the reverse strand, counting down.
AGATGTTCACTGTCATTAGTCATTAGGAAATGCAGTGAACAACTACAGTGAGATGTCACCTTACACACAATAGGGTAGCTTTCATTTTTAAAAGGTGTGGGGCCAGGCATAGCTCTGTGAGTTCCAGGCCTGCCTAATTTACAGAGCCAAGTTCTAGCAGCCAGAGGTATAGAGAGCACCTTTCTCCTCCTCACCACCACCACCACCACCACCACCACCACCACCACCAAAAATACAATTTAAAAAGGGGAGAGGAGAAATAAGCATCAATGAGAATGTGGTCAAAGGTAGCAATGTAAGAGTGTAAAGTGTAGAAGTCTGGTGGCTCCTTATAAAGCGGAACACACGAAGATCTAGCAATCCCATTATTTACAATGGCCTAGAAGTGAAAGCGTTCTGTAACATACACAAATTCAGCAAGATGCAGTACGTATGTACATATATAGTGAAGTACCATTCAGCCATTGAAAGAAATGAAATTAGGATCAAATGCTGCAACACAGATAAAAGAGCATAATAGTGACTGAAATAAGCCTGGTAAGAGTACACATTAAATATAGCCAGACCAGGCAAGTTCACAGTAGCAGAAAGCAGAGTTGTAGTTGCCATGAGCTAGCAAAGAGTATGGGGATTTACTGTTTAATAGGGAGACAGTCTGTGTAGGATCAAGAAAAGGTTCTTAACAAAGGGCAGAGTGGCTCACAGCTGTCATCTCAGCACTTAGGAGTGTGAGGCATGATTGCCCAGGAGTCCAAGGCAAGAGTGAGACTGTCTTAAAAAGAAAACCAAACATAAAACCACAAAAATGTTCCAGAAATACATAGTGCTAATAGATCTAACAACACTGAATAATGCTCTTAAAATGGTAAAGTTGGGGCTAGAGACACAGCTGAGCACTTAAGAGCACTCTCTGCTCACCAGAGGTTGGACTCCTAGCACCCAGCGACCTTAATTAGGCTCACAGGTCTCTAACTCCAGTCTCAGGGGATTGAACACCCTCTTCTGGCCTCTGGACACCAGGTATGCACACGGTACACAGACATACATGCAAACAAAACACCCACACATTAAAAAATACCCATCCATACTCATAAACATTTTCAAATCTTAACAAAACAGTACAATCCTTTTTAAAAAGGTTTTTAGGTTGGAGTCTCAGGCAATTATGAAGCCAAAAATAACCCTTGGACCCCTGATCTTCCTGCAGTTTGAAGTCATAGGACGCCAGGTGTGTAGTATGTCCAGCAAAAATAGCAAAGTTTTATGTCATGTGCACTGTGGTACAAATGCTAAAAATGAGAATTGTCAGTTTTCCTAAGAATGATATTAAAACTTTAGTTTCCTTATTTCTTGTTACATTTGCTCCCCAGAAAGGAAGAAGACAGATTCTATGTACAGCTTCAACTATCTGTGTCTAAGAGCATTATTTAATTATATCTTTTTTCTTTATTAAGTATCATCAAAGAAAAATTAAGGTCAGAAAAGTAATGTGATGTAAAATTCTATCATTCTTTACTTTTTCTATTCTTTCCAACCGTGACTGCAGTCTATGGCCGCACTACATCCCGCAGTGCTCACAGCACTGTGGTGTGCTGGCACGCTTGTCAGGCAGTCAGCCAACTGTGTGTCCCACAGATGTACTCACACTATCCCCACACTTTCGATTTCTTTTTTTTTTTCCCCGTTTTTCAAGACAGGGTTTCTCTGTATAGTCCTGGCTGTCCTGGAACTCACTTTGTAGACCAGGCTGGCCTCGAACTCAGAAATCCTCCCTTCTCTGCCTCCCGAGTCCTGGGATTAAAGGCGTGCGCCACCACGCCTGGCCTACACTTTCGATTTCTAAATGGAAACACTATGACGTCATTCAGAGAGAACAATTTGTTCCTTCTGTTAAAGTTACCTGAATCAAAAAAGGTGAAATGGTTGGAAGGGATATATAAGCTAAGTTGTGCGCATGGAGGGATTTTCTTGTACCTGGATTCTTTTCCTCTTGGCCAATTAAATGCCCTCACAGGAATACAAGCAGACACAACATACAACAACATTATCTCTGAAAATCCCAGACAGAGGTGAGAAAAACAGAGTAGGTTAACTCAAGTGAGTTTCTTCACGTACTTCTAATTCACTGTCCTGGGAAGAGCTGGCATCAGCTTTCCTCTTGCCTCGGTTCTTGACAGTCATGTTTTTCCTGGCCGGATCATCAGCATCTTTATTTGGTGTAGTCTGGGACAAAGGTGGGCTTGCAGAAGAGTCTGTTCAAAGGAAAAACAAGATGTACACTGTCAGTAGTCTCAGGCTGTGAGAACCACAACAGAGATAGGGGTCTGCAAGAGGAGTAATAAAAGGGGGGAGGGTATAAGGGACTTTTGGGATAGCATTTAAATTGTAAATGAAGAAAATATCTAATAAAAAATTGTTAAAAATTAATAAAAAAATGGGGGAAAAAAAAAAAAACAGAGTCGTTATTTTAAAAATAAAGGAACCTGGAAGAAAAAGGAGTCCCTTACACCACAATCTGACCAGGATTCCGCAGTGTCATCTTCTGCCTACAGACAACATGTGCCTTCCTAAAGACATCCAAAGGACAGTCTAAACAACAAATTATACCTATTTATGGCCAGAATGTTTGTGACCCCCAGTTTAATTATACTAGCACCCCGCTCTCATCCCTAAATGTACCTTATGAAAAGCACCTCATAATTTTATTTATGAAGTAATGTTCCTGAAATGAAGCAAATGTTCCTGACTGAGAGATAGCTCTGTGGATAAGAGCACTTGCTGCTTTTGAAGAGATAAATATGGGTTTAAGTGGAGCCACCTCTAACTCCAGTTTCAGGGTCCAAAGCCCTCTCGTGATCTCTGAGGGAAGCAGACAAACAGTGGTATACATACATATATATACATACATATATGCACACAAAACACATGCAGATATAAGTACATCTAAAAACATGCAAAGGAGAAATACATCAGATTTATAGTCTTTTAACAAACTATTATTATTGTTATTTTACATGAATGAGTATTCTGCATGCAGTGACACAGGAGGTTAGAAGAGGATGTCAGGTCTCCTGGAACTACTGGAGTTCCAGACAGTTGTGAACTTCCCTGTGGATGCCTGGAAGTGAATCCAGGTCCTCTAGAAGAACACTCTGGGCCTTTTTTTTTTTTTTTTTTCCCCCCCCGGTTTTTTGAGAAAGGGTTTCTCTGTGTAGCCCTGGCTGTTCTGGAACTCACTTTGTAGACCAGGCTGGCCTTGAACTCAGAAATCCACCTGCCTCTGCCTCCCAAGTGCTGGGATTAAAGGCGTACACCACCACTGCCCAGCCAGTCTGTGCTCTTAACTGTATAGTCATCTTTCTAGTCCAAAGCTGAAGAACTAATCTCTAATCTAACTTTTTTTTTGAGACATAGCCCAGGCTGGCCAAGAATTCACAAATATCTACCTGCCTTAGCCTCCCAAGTGTCAAAGGTGTTCACTACCATATTCAGATTTTTTACTTAGTATTTAAACTTTACTTAAAATTTAAGCTGTTTATTCTTTAAACTTTGTTGTAAATTACATTCTTCTGAACAATGTAACTTAGACACAAAATCATACCTGTAGCCACTGTAAAGCTCTCTAAGTGCAATCCCTCTTGAGAAGCCCCAGCTGCTGAGGGCCGTATCATCTTGACCAAGAGTTCTAACTCCCACACTTGTACTTGGAAAGCATGTACTCTCCCTGATATTATTAACTCACTAACTTTGTTTCGCTCTGGCTCATCCTGAAACTCTGTGGTATAATCAAGGACTAGGCTTTCTTAAGCGGAAGGGAACTCCTTGGGCTGCTGGTGACAGTGCAGGCAGGGCCAGGTCTTCCAGTACCACTCACAAGCAGTCTCTGGTCTCCCGAGTCAAATGTTAGGATTGCTGGGAAAAGATTGTAGCTGTACTTAGAACCTTAAAGAAGTTTAAGACACAGAAAGAGCGCCTGCTCTGAGTTCCTAGTGGGGTTTAAAGTCACACCTATATTAAAACTGGAGCCCTGCAACCAACCTTCAACAAATAAGCTCTTGGTCTGAATATATGGGACAGCAGAGTGCACTAGAAACATATCTCGCTGTTGGCACTTTTCTGCTCTAAGCATGTACAAATATTCACACATAGTTTCTTACCACAGTCTGTTTACATAGTTTAAACTTAGAAAGGAAAACCAACAGCATGGTGAAACTAACTCATCCCAGAACAAAACCCTTTACCGTCCCTTAGAAACACTGTTGGATGAAGTCGGGTCCTCTGTACTTACCAGAAGGAAGCCTCTGTGTGGCTGGTGTAGGCACCATAGCACTAGGCTTCTCCGTCTGGTATGTTGTAGCTGCTAATGCTGTGTTCTCAGCATCACTGTTAGTCTGACCTGTGACTCCAAAGCTGGAACTGGGGTAGCAGGCCTGGTACTGATTCTGTCCAAGAATAGTATAGGTGGGATAATCCTGTGGGCCAAAGGGAGGAAAACAAGACTATTACAAGAGGTCAAAATTATTTTCATAAAACATCTTATTTTCCAGCCGGGTGTGGTGGCGCACGCCTTTAATCCCAGCATTGGGAGGCAGAGGCAGGCAGATTTCTGAGTTCGAGGCCAGCCTGGTCTACAGAGTGAGTTCCAGGACAGCCAGGGCTACACAGAGAAAGCCTGTCTCGAAAAACCAAAAAAAAAAAAAAAAAAAAAAAAAAAATCTTATTTTCCACCTACCTAACATTCCCAAGTAATCAATGATTTTCAAAGTGCAGAAACCTGAGTACAGATGCATCATCTAAGTGGACAATATGAATTTGGTTAAACCTGCTTCAGGAGTAAGTTATAATGTGAAAAACTACAGACACTATCCTTTGAAGATCAAAACAAGGGCCATGAAAGGAAGAGAGCCTATACGGGGCTGCACAGCATGCAGCTGGGAACATACCAGAAACACCGGGCCACTGTGAACTCACATGAACTCAGCTCAGGAGTCAGGCAGGAGGATGAATGCAAGTTGAGAGCAGCCTGGTCGGTGGTGCACCCCAGGACAGCCAGGAGTACAGAGTGAGGCCCTGCTTCAAAAAAACCAACCCTCCCACCCAAAACAGAACAGCCCCCTATGAACCCCAAGGTACGTGTGGACTTAAAAACTAAACACAGCACCAATGAAACAGTGAGGCACAGAAGGTCAAGGAGGAGGTCCACGGAGACAATAGCAGTCACAGAGGTTGCTGTAGAGAAAGTCTGCACATGTTAAAAACAAACCAAACCCTAAAACACTGAAGACATGATAGTGATCATTTAAGCACACATGTAACAGTGATCAAAACAAATCACAGCGGGCATGGTGGTGGTGGTGCACACCTTTAATCCTAGAAATTGGGAGGCAGAGGCATGAAAACCTCTCTGACTTCAAAGCCAGCCTGGTCTACAAAGCAAGATCCAGGACTGCCAGGACGACACAATGAAATCCTCTTTCAAAAAACATGGAAAGAAAAACAAACCAAACCATAATAGTAAGGAGGTAGGTGGAGGTAGTATTTACTCATGCCACAATAGTTATCAGTTCCTTCCAAATGAGAGCCAGACATTTGTTAGGCTCTGGGAATATAAAACTGATCAAAAATAGAAAAATAAATCCCGGCCCTTTTTGGAGTGCACACTCTAGTGAGAGCCCTGGGGGAGGCTGGGGTTAACATAATAGATGATGCCTCAGACAGAATCATATTCCTGGGAGGATTAGCAAGGAACAGGAGAAACAGGAGAGCAGCCAGAGTTCTGAGGGCATCCAGCAACAGGGTTCAGCAGTCTACACTATTCCTAGTCATTCCTTAGATGGGCAAGCTGACCATGGAAAGAAGAGAGGAAGTGAAAGTTGGGTGAATCATCTCAAGGAAGATGAACAAAGGGGCACAGTACCTGGTTTGAGATGCTGGCCACGGCTGCTGCTGGAATATTGGCAATTGCAGATGAAGTGGGTATCAGGCTGGCATTTGTGCTTGAAGCTACAGGATTGAGAGGATTAAGAGATGTTAAATGTAATTAGATGTAAATGGCTTAAGGATATGGAAAATAACCTGTTTTAACTGAACACATTGGCAAGGAGACAAAGAATCCTGGGTAAAGAGGCAATGCTGGAAGCCGAGAGATGGCTCAGGTCTTAAAAAGAGTTCAGGCTGCTCTTCCAGAAAACCTGGGTTCAAGTTCTAGCACCCATATGATGACTCAAAATCGCATGTAACTCCAGGCCCTCCTGGCCTCTGTGGTACCAGGCATACATATGATACACAGACATAAAAGGAACAAAACATCATATACATAAAATCCATTAACAATTTTTTAAAAAAGCAAACACTTGTTTTGCATGCAATACCACAGTGGGGCTTGATTACAAACAAAACACTGGAGGATTTGTTTCAATTTGAGTCTATGGAAAGTCCTAGAAGGATGCATCACAGCTCACACTGACACACCACAGCAGTAAAGTCAGCACTAAGCCAAACCACCCGGGTCGTCTCCAGAAGCTGAAAGCTGACTCCCCGCAAGTGACCAGCAGAGCTCTGGGGAGCCCTGTGTGGTGGTACGAGTTATGGCCATTCGCCCGAATTATGTCTCTCCTGAGGGACATACTTACATTGAGAGAAATAAAGCTAGTTCCCCTCAAAGACTCAGAAGATAATAAATCTCATCTGGTCAGGTAAAAATGTATTCTATCAAACAACTTCTTAGAATGTGTTCAACTTTTACATCTTTTTGTAAAACATAGTCTATCAGGTTCTAAGCCCAAACTTCAGTGATTAGCAAATACAACAGGGCTTTGCCCAGGTAGACAGGGTGGTAGTCAGTATTACCAGACACCTGTTCTGAACTCTTCTCTCTCACTTATGACAGACATAGAAACATGGTTCCTGCTGCAGCCACCCACCAGAAGGACCAAACTGAACAGCACAAAGTTCTCCAGGGAAAAGGCAGCAAGAAAACCTCCACTAAGAACAGAATTCGGGGAAAATGAATTAGGAAGCATGCAGGGCAAACCAGAACCAGGTTCTGGAGGGACAGTTACTGCTCCTGCCGCAAGCTCAGCCCGCTGAAGAGCTTGAGCCAGAGAAGTGTGTTCAGTCCAGTTGATAATCCCAGTGGTCAAAAATCAACTGGATCTCCTAGCTCCTCCCCTAGGGTCCTTTCCTCAGTCTCTGGCTGAACTGAGAACCTGGTCTCCTGAAATCTACAGTGTTCTGCACCAGGGCTACAACAGGGCTCTTATTGGCTTCTTTCCTAAACACAAGTAAATGAAATGCATTTGCTTCCCATCAATAGTCACTGCTATAGTTTACTCCATTCACTTTCCTAAGAGGAAGCATCAAACAGCAGTACAGCATAGGTAACTCCTAAGCAATTTTCATCATTTTGTGGGAAAAGACTTTCTGGTAGTTCCAGGATATAAGCAATGTGTTTTCCTAGGCAGGCCTGAAACAGAACAGACTGAACAAAAATGACATCCAGTGGGAGCAGAGCTATCTTTCTCATTCCCAGACCGACTTCCCTTTCCTTTGGTTGTGGCTTGAGTTTCTTTTCTCCTCCTGCCCAGCAATCTCTTAATTATCAACACTAGACACCTGCAGACTCAAGTATACCTGGTCTATACACATGGGGGAGATGTGCTCTGGCAAAGGGGTTTCAGAAATGTAAAAATCAGCCAAGCATGGTACTCTGAGACTGTGGAAAAGGAGGATTAGTTCAAGGCCAGCTTCATAATCATAGTGAATTCAAGGCCAGTGTGGGCTTCATGAGATCTAAACTCCCCAAACCAACAAAAAAATAAAAGAAATTTAATAACCCTAAATCAAAAAAGTAAGTGGTATATTTTAGGTTCATATAACTACCACTGAACCCAAGCTAATTTACCTAAAAACGTAAACCTCTATATGTAACCTCTATATGCTTTACCCTATAAAGAACTATGATTAAGAAGTTAGGAATAGGGGCTGGTGAGATGGCTCAGTGCATAAGAGCACCCGACTGCTCTTCCGAAGGTCCAGAGTTCAAATCCCAGAAACCACATGGTGGCTCACAACCATCCGTAACAAGATCTGACGCCCTCTTCTGGAGTGTCTGAAGACAGCTACAGTGTACTTACATATAATAAATAAATCTTTAAAGAAAAAAAAAAGTTAGGAATAAAAAATTGCTAATCATCCTACAGACATATATTAAAGTGCACGTGTAATAAAAGCAACAATGCTCTTCATGATAATGCACCCTTTCTTCAGAGGACTTAGGGAATTCTTACTCCCTCACAGTTTGTGTTTTCTACCCTTTCCACCAGACTCTAAGCTCTACAAGGACATACCTTGCTATTTTATTATGTCCAGTATCTAGCAAAGTGCCTGACATATAAAAGATGAGGCGTAGCCAGGCACTCAAGAGATAGGCTGACCTCTGAGCCTGAGGCCGGCCTGGTCTACTGAGCCAGACAGCCAGAGCTACACAGAGAAACCCTGTCTCGAAAAACCAAACCATCCAACCAAACAAGAAAGATGAGGCTTAACAACTACTTGTGAGAGTCAGTTTTGCACAGACTAGGCACGAGAAACAAAGTCTTTTTGTCTGTCAGAGGCTGACAGTCAGGTTACCTACTCTTAAGAGAGCTACACATTCTCAGCATGTAACCAAAATACTTAATAAAAACTCAATCAAGTCCTAGCCATTGGGACCTAGCAGAAAATGCATATCTAGGCTGCCAGTGTGGGTCACTGGCTCATTCATTCATTTGTCAAACACATACTGTTTACTAAGTGCAAGTTCTATTACATGGGCGTGGCCTGTATCACTGTACTTAAAAATGTAAGAGGGATAAAAGACCCCTGCACTCAAGAAGCTTAGTAATAAATCAAAGTAATTTCTCCCAAACAAGGATTGGTGAGGTGATCCAGTGGATAAAGTTACCTGCTACCAAACCGGAGGACCTGACGTCAACCCCAGAACCCACACAGTAGGAGAGAACTCACCCAACTGCCAAATGTATGCTGGGGCATGTGCTCATACATGCTTCATGCACAGACATGAACAATTAAGTGATGAAGTAGAGATTTACATCAGCAGTGGATAGAGTCTGAACAGAGCTATGTGATAATGGATTAGAGATAGAGAAACCAGTAAAGATTCATGTATTTAACCTAAAATATATATGTGTACTTAACACAGGTTAGAGCACACACATATATTTCTTACTCTGTTAACAGAATATCTAAAAGAAATGACACCTGGGCTAGAGAGATGGCTTAGAGGTTAAGAGCACTGACTACTCTTCCAGAGGTCCTGAGTTCAATTCCCAGCAACCACGTGGTGGCTCACAACCATGTGTAATAGGACCTGAAGACCTCTTCTGATGTGTCTAAAGACAGCTACAGTGTACTCATATATATAAATAAATAAATCTTTTAAAAAAAAAAAGACACCTGATACCATAGTTGCAATGTGCCCATAACTTGTTTTGTTTTTTTATTAGTAGTATTGCATGTGTAGGTGTTGTGGTTTGAAAAAGATTGGACCCCACAGGCTCATTTGTGTGTGTTTGCACATGTGTGCCAAGGTGTAAGTATGGCGATAAGAGGATGACTTGTGGGAGGGAGTTGGTACTTCCTTTCCACTGGAGATTGAGCTCAGATTGTATAGCTCCCATGACCGACAAGTAATTTTACCCACTGAGCCATCCTGTCAGCTTCATCGCTTTTTCTAAAAATTATATTTATTTATTCATTTATGTGTTTTCACACATTTATTTTCTTTCTTAAAAGTTACATTTAGGCTGGAGAGATGACTCAGGGGTTAAGGGCACTGGCTCCTCTTCCAGAGGTACCAAGTTCAATTCCCAGCAACCACATGGTGGCTCACAGCCACTGATAATGGGATCTGATGCTCTCCTCTGGCATGCAGACATACATGCAGATACAGTACTCATAGACATAAAAATAAATAAATCTTTTTTTAAAAGGTGTTGCTCTAAAACAGTTCCATTCATTGGTGTATTTGTATGTTATTTGATACAAAGGCCCCCTCCTCCCACCGTGTATCCTGGGGACCAGATCAAGCACCTTTACCCAGATCACCCTGATAACCCCCACAGCTTGGTCTCTAATACCATTCTTTTCAGTAAGAGAAACTAAGACTCTTCAGAGAAATGGCTCATCAGGACTCGATAATATACAAGATGTCTTAGAGCACCTCATGTCAGATACTAAAGAGTTTAAAAAAACAAAATACCCAAAACCAAAAGAAGGGTCAGTAGTGGTATTAATGTAAGAAGGTGCCAGCCAGGCAGTGGTGGTATGTGTCTTTTTTTTTTTTTTTNGAGACAGGGTTTCTCTGTGTAGCCCTGGCTGTCCTGGAACTCATTCTGTAGACCAGGCTGGCCTTGAACTCAGAAATCCACCTGCCTCTGCCTCCCAAATGCTGGGATTAAAGGCGTGCGCCACCACCGCCCGGCGGTGGTATGTGTCTTAATCCCAGCATTTAGGAGGTAGAGATAGGCATAGTTTAAGGCTATCGTGGTCTATACAGAGTGAGTTCTAGGACAGCTATGGCGACACAGGAAAATCCTGCCTAAAAAAAAAACAAAAAGAAAAAATGTAAAAAGACATCAGACTCAACTAAATGTGTTTTCCTGTGACCACATGGGATAGCAAATAAAGCTGCTCTGGATTAAAATTCAAAGTATAAAATAAATGTCTATGAGTCCAGAAACAAATGATCTTTATAATAAAGAAAGTGATGGGAGAGAAACGGATGGCCATAAAAGGGGCAGAAAACCTTTCACATGGATGTAACTTCTAGACCAGGTGTGGTGGATCACACCTATAATCCCAGCACTTGGGAGGGTCAGGAGTCAAGGTCAGCCAGGGCTACAAGGTAAAAGTCTGTCTCAAGCACCACACACACACACCCCCCACAATGGAAAGACAAATTAGAAAGTAACTTTTCAGTGAAGATACCTGACAAGCATGCCTTGAGCCAATTGGTCAGGGTTAATTCCAAGTGTCCTAAGTGATGTGGGGAGAATGTGCATTTGATATGAGGTGGTATTTTACCTCTGTGACCCCTTGAGAAACCTGTAATTCCAGTCTAGTCATGAATAAACCATCAGATAAGTTCTATCGGAGGGGCATCCCCAAAGCCACCACCAGATCATCATAAATCAGAAACGTCAGAGCAGAAAGTCTATAGGAACCTAGGGAGAGAGGACCATTAGATGTAAGATACATCTTACGCTTGACTAAGTTACCTCCTTAACTGATAATAGTTTCCAATGTTAGTTCATTAATCATACCAAATGCAGCATATTCAGATGCTAAGTGTAGGGAAAACTGTAGGGTGTACACATTAGCTGATAATTATGTAATCTTGTAAAGCCCTTCATTTTGTAAATAGTCATGCAATAACCACTCCAATTCCCAGAGCTAAGTAACTTTTTATTTTTCTGGATTCTTACTCTCCTCCCCCTATGAGCCTCTAGTACAGGTAGCTCTGGGAGATGTTAAGCCATATCTTGTTAATTCTTTTCAGTCCTCTTCTTCCTTCTTTACTGCCCTGTAAATGCCCAAGCTGTAAGCCGACCTTCGCTCTGGTTCTTGTTTTAGGGCCTCTGCACAGTTCTTTTCCTGGATGGAGTCTGTGCTATTGCTGAGTTGTTCACCCCCTCCACCCACCTATCTTTCTCTCTTCTACCTTGCAGTACAAATTCTTTGAGGACCATGTACACCCTGCCCAATTGTTCTGTCAAACTAAGAATAAACTAACAAGAAAGTCTGCTAGGGCTGGAGAGAGCGCTCAGTAAGTAAGAGCACATCCTACCGTTCAGATGACCTTAGGTTCCCAGTAAGTATTCTGGGCAGCTCCTGCCTGTAACTCCAGTCCAGGAAATCCAACGCCCTCTCCTGGCCTCTATGGCATCTGCACTCACATGTACATACCCACACTCACCTACAAAAGTTTTAAAAGGGGCCAGAAAAATGGCTCAGCACTTAGCTACAAGCACTAAACACTAGCAGTTACTACTAATAGAAAAACAAAGGAAACCAGGTTAACAGGTTCAAAAGAAAAAAATTATCCTCAACACATGACAAGTAAGGACAGTAGTTAATGAAAGGCAAACAAGGGAAGAGAAGTGTCAAATTCAAGACAAAACTACAAAAGAATAGAGAATTTATACCTCAGGACCCGTACTCTTCCTTCATGACCTATGTGTATCCCTAAACAGGGATATAGCTAAGAGGGACCTGGTACCTCACTGCTTGTAGCTGATCCCCAAAACCTATTATCTCAGAAAAACACTGAAAATAAAATGAAAGTTAGAAATGGTACTGTGTGCTACTTCCAGATGGGCACAAAGGCTGTTAGGAGGCTCCTCCTATGTTGGGCCCACAGGTTCAAGGTGAGCCTAGACCATGTCCTTAAGTTTTGTTCCTCTTGGGTTGCTCCTGTTAGAGAGAAAGAAAACAGGGAGGAGCCAGCAAGAGGAGACTCTGAAACCCTAGGTAAAGGTAGGTTAGACCTAGGTCTTAAGAACAAAGTGGGAGGCTGGAGGGATGACTCAGAGGTTAAGGGCACTCACTGATTTCCTAGAGGATCTGAGTTTTATTCCTGCCATCCATGTTGGGCAGATCACAAAGGTTGTAACCCAGGCTACCTCTGGTTCCTGTAAGCACCAGCATATATACATACACAAATAAAATTAATCCTAAGAAAACAAAAACAAGCCGGGCGTGGTGGCGCACGCCTTTAATCCCAGCACTNGGGAGGCAGAGGCAGGCGGATTTCTGAGTTCGAGGCCAGCCTGGTCTACAGAGTGAGTTCCAGGACAGCCAGGGCTATACAGAGAAATCCTGTCTCTAAAAAAAAGAAAAGAAAAGAAAAACAAAAGCAAAAAACAAAAACCCAAAAGTGGCCTAGAGCTGTTACTACAGAATCAAACAAGTCCCAAATCAATGAACTGAAAACAGTTAAAACTAAAAACCTTTTTCATCAGCAAGATTCCTCTCTATAGATAGAGGTTGTGGTGACCACATTCATCCCTCTAGAACTTTTGCTGGTTTTCTGAACAGGGTTCCTCTGTGTAGTTTTAGCAGTTTTGGAACTCACTCTGTACACCAGGCTCACTTCAAACTCAAGAGATCCGCCTGCCTCTGCCTCCCGAGTGCTGGGACTAAAGGCATAAGTCATCACCCGCATAGTTTATTTTATGCGGAATGAAATGTAACAAGCTGTAAAATAAACAAACAACAACAACAACAGAAGCAGTGAGAAGAGGAGATGTCAGGTAGGCGGCCACTGCTCTCCACTCTAGAGCAGTGGATTCGGGAGAGTAGGTAAGGAAACATCACACTGCCCTTCCACCTACTCATCCTGATTAAAAAAGTCCAACCTTATCAGAGAATAACTCAGGGAAGTTCACCCTGAATAGAAGTAAAAATGAACTTCTTTTTTCTTCACACATGCTAGGCAAGCACTCTGCCACTTACCTACACCCGCGCCCCCGATAGTGAGAGCATTTTTGAGCAAAAGAAATACTCTCACCAAGTAGTAGTGAATGGGATGGGTGTCACAAAGCCACCAGCCGAAAAGCAGTCACATCGCACATTCCACTGACAATTCACATGGAAGCTAGCCAAATTCTGACTCAAGGAGTCGCCAACTTCCACGTGAAGATGCCACTGAGGACAGACTAGTACAAAACCAAGAGAAGCTTTCTAGGTATCAGCATGCAAGAGAAGGCTTCACTTCTAGTAAGCAGCTCGCATTCAAAGACTAAGCTACTTGCAACCACACTGCATAGATTTGCCTAACACAAAAAGCATGCACAAACGCATGCTGTTCCCTTTACTTTAGACGGTGCTCCTGTATCATCCAGTTTGGTTGGATATACGGGCAATTAAAAAGAAAAAAGATAAAAGTTAAATAACAAACACACAACCATGCCTATTTACCTTGAATGGGATAAGAATAATGTGCTGAGCTTGGCTGGCTTGTGGTTAACCCTGTAGTGCAGGTAAGAACACTGTGTTGACTTGGAGATGGAGTCTGAATTAAACCACTTTCAGGTTTCATACCTGGCCACAGTGCACCTGAATCAGATGATAAAGTGGACCAATTACAAACAACACACAGGGCTGAGGAGCACGGCTATGCTTTAAATACCAACTGGTAGGTTTCAAGTCGCAGTCTTAGATTTGCTTGTAGGAGAAAATTACTGATTCGCCCACTTATAACTCAAGCAAATATTTTCAAAGAGTTAAAGGAAGGGGCCATAGGAACAAAAACTGCTAAATCCCCAACAGTAGCACAGATGTTCCTTTATCTCAATGGTTGGAGCAACTGACCAGTATTCAGAAAAGAGTACACCAAACTGGCGTACTTGTCAGAACTACTGATGTCAATGTACAATTCACATCGTCAAGTTCAGAGATAGCCTATATAACTTAAAACTCACTTACACAAAGAGTAAACAAGTTCTCTAAATGGTTTAGTACACTTTTCTTAATCTGATTATTTTATAAACTTTGTTTCCTATATTAGGAAAGACACACCTGCTTTTAAAACAATAAAAAAACATTACATAGGCCCCAGATGTGGTTCAGTTGGGAAAAGCTTGCTTCACATATATAAAGCCCTGGTTTCAATCCTACCACATAGAGTGGACATGGTGGTGAATGCCAATAACCTCAGCATTCAAGAAGTAAAGGCAGATCCTGACTACCTAGCAACTTTAAGGATATCCTCATCTATATGAGATCATGTCTCCAAAAATAAAATAAAAACTATATATCAAGGCTGTCTACACTTTATAGCATCACACTGTATAAAACAAAAACAAAATGACATGTAAGGAAAAAAGTTATACATGATTCTATCATCCAAACATAACAACTATTACTGGATCACGGAAGTTCAGCCACACTTCTCAGGGAGTCCTTACTCCATCGCTCTGCCTGACTCTTTGAGATAGGGTCTCTTGCTGAACATGGAGCGAGCCTGACAGCCAGCAAGTGATGCTCCTTGCTTCTATGCCCCAGCTCTAGTGCTGGGGTTACAGGCGCACACACCGCCACACCTAGTTTTTCTACCTGGTCCTAGGGTCTAACCTCAGACCCTGAGGCCTGAGAAGCGAGCACTGACACAGACGAACCAGCTCTAAGGGCCACTATTTTATTTTTAATTTACATATAAAAGGTAAGAATCGGTGCTATGATTTTTGGTGGTTTGGCATTATATATATATTTTTAAGCATATTACAGTAACTCCCATATTTACTGTTCACAAACTGATTATATTTCCCAAGTAGGTTTAGACCCTAAAGCCTTAAGAGTTGTGAACATGTTTATTAATACACAGTATTAAAGCAACATCTCATCAACACGAATGCATCAAGTAAGAATTTCCCGTTAGCCTTACTACTTACTATGTGACTATCCAAGACCAAGTTTTACCATGTGGACCAGTGCTCTTGAGTAATGAGATTAGAGGTATGAGCCGTCATGCCAGGGCAGAAACTCAAATACATAGTTTTTTTCTTTTTTTTATGAGGAAAGGATGAATAAAAGACAATATGAAAGTTGCCTCTAGCATCGTTGTCTTTTAGGTATGTAAATATATTTCTTTAAAGGTACCCTATATGTAACTCCATATATTCAGAAATATGAATTCTATAGGACCTTTGCACAGAGCAAATGAGGAAACCAAACGGTATTTTTGTTTTCTGTTTTTTTTTTTTGGCGGGGGGGGTTCGAGACAGGGTTTCTCTGTGTAGCCCTGGCTGTCCTGGAACTCACTTTGTAGACCAGGCTGTCCTCGAACTCAGAAATCTGCCTGCCTCTGTCTCCTGAATGCCAGGATTAAAGGTGTGCACCACCACGCCCAGCGTGTTTTTTTTTTTTTTTAAATATACTGTGTCTGTGTGTGTGTGTGTTGTGAAAAGATATGAAGGTCAGAGAACAGCTTCTCTCCTTCTACCATGTAGGATCCAGTTATCAAACTCAGGTCATCACCCTTGCCAGCCGGCACCTTTACCGGCTCAGCCATCTCAGCAGCATTTCTTTATTCCTTTATGCATTCATTTTTTTATTTTCTTAAAAAGATTTATTTTTTTATTATATATAAGCTCACTGTGAGCCACCATGTTTTTGCTGGGATTTGAACTCAGGACCTCTGGAGGAGCAGTCAGTGCTCTTAACCGCTGAGCCATCTCTCCAGCCCTCACTTACTTTTTGAACCAGGGTCTAACTACATAGCCCAGGATGCCCCTGCCTCTGCCTCCCAAGGGACAGAGCTACATCTGTACATTATCTCATCTATTTTTAAAACATCAAATTTTTTTTGTATATACACGTGTAGGTTTTTTAAATTAACTTTTTAGTTAGCATACGAAGTAATGGGTTCCACTGTGGTACTTTCAAGTATGTGTCATACTTTGTGCTGATTCATGCCCCCAATGCACGGGCACACGCGCACATACACACACACACACACACACACACACACACACACACACACACCTCCTTGCCCCACAGCCCACTCTGCCTGGCATTTCACTGATAGGTCTTTTGACTTTCTCATCACATGCACACACTCCATCACCTACTCTTTTCCCCTTCCATGACTTTCTGGTTACAAGAGCCCTCTCTGCTTATACACAATTTAAACTAGGTTCCACATACAAGAAAATATTTGGTGTTTGCGATTGGCTTGTTTTGCTTAACATATTTTTTCTTAAATGTCATGATTTCATATTTCTGGGATTTGTTTGTTTTTGTTATTTTAGACCTTGAACTCCTTCCTGACCCTCTTGCCTCTATTTCAGAATGCCACCACACCTGGTTGCAATCCTGTTGACAGACAAGGCTGGTTCCATTTCCTTACTACTGTGAATAGTGAAGTAATAACCACGGTTATCCAAGTACCCATATGGTAGCTGACTTAGTGTCCTTCAAACATAAACCCAACATGGTACAGCAGGGCCACACGTATTGGGGTACATTGTGTGAAGATGTGTCTCTATATTCAATTGTTAATTCTGTACCGCAATGGCCTATTACTGGTCTCATTATTTTGTAAATATTCATTTTTCCTTACCTACCTAAGGCATTTTAGAATTGACTTTAATAAAGAGCTGTCGGCCAATAGCTGGGCAGGAAAAGGAAAGAGGAACTTCCAGGTAAACAGAAGGATTGTAGAAGAACTGAGAGGCAGGAGATTTGCCAGTGGACAGAGAGGTGAACGGATGGACCAGAGTGGAAAAGAGAGGTAGAACTGGCCAAGTGGTGAGTTAGTCAGGAGACTCCCCAAGAAAAGGCCTAAACTTTAAAATATTAATAAGCGCCCATGTCATTACTTATAATGCTGCTGGTGGGTCCAAGATAGCCCCGCTATGCACAGAATAGTTCAATTTAACTTTTTTGAAAAACCTCCACAATTTCTATACAAATTTACATTCCCAATGACCATGGATATTTTTAAGAATATAAATTATAGGGCTGGAGAGCTGAGGCCTGGTTAGAGAATATACTGCCCACGCAGAGGATTTGAGCTTAGCTCTTAGCTTCTACACTGTATAGACCACAGCTGTCTGCAGTTCCAGTGCCAGGGCATCTAACACCTCTGGCCTCTATAGGCACTGTTCTTAAGAGTACACACATCCTTGTAGGTCCTTCTGCACATCATTAGAAAGTAAAAAAATAAATACGAGACGATAAATGATAACAGCTACTGAGTTTTCCATTTTATGGACAGACTACAGTCTAACAAGGGCTTTTCTAATCCCCATGTCTATGTTTCTATGTTCCTGCTACTATAAATAATGCTTCAATAAGCATCTCAGGGAACAATTCTTTGTAGCTCCAATTAGTCCCACAGGATAAGTTTGTAGAACTGAATCTGCTGTGGGAAATGGAACAAACTCTAACATGCATCCTAAGTCTCCCACCTCATAGCAAAGATCATCAGAAGAACCGGGTCAGTGCTAGGTCCAAGCAGACCGTGTGAGCCTCTAGAGCAGGAGTACATCACTAACAACTTCCCTATCTTTCTTTTAGTTCACCCCATATTTTTAAAAGCTGACACTTTTTTATTTCAGGCTGAACAATGAGACAAAAATGTGGGAGAATTTAACAGATCACGGCTTAAATGAAATCCTAAGCATTTACTAGTCTTAATGGGACAATGACCTGACCAACTCCAAGTTGCTGAAGTGGGACAAATGCTACTACTAACTGCTAAGGTCTGCTTTAAGGATAACAAGAGGCAATAAGATAAAATGTCAAATCCTACTATAACCTATTACTTGATACAATAAACATTTAAAAGTATAATTATAATGAAAGTTTATTCATTTAGGGTTTTTGCAGACTTTTTTGTTTGTTTGCTTTGAGTCAGGGTTTTATGTAGCCCAGGCTGACCTCAAACTCATGGCAATATTCCTGCTTCCCTTTCTCAAGTATTGTTAATTACAGAAGTGAGCTGGATATACTTATAACTATATTTTCCAAAGTCTGTTATAGCTGGAGTATAGTAACAGACCTAGTTAACCTGAAAACAGAACTAAGATAACAACAAGACACTAAAATTCTGACTCCAAGAGAGTTTTATTAATCTAAGTGAACATATGAAAGCAGTTCTTACTTAAATGAGTGTTGCACTCACGTGTACGCACCCTCTCAAATGCGACATGCGCACGTGTGGGTGGCACAATGAGCCTTTGTGGAGCAGTTCTCTCCTTGCACCTGTCTAGGAGTTCTAGGGGTTGAACTCAGGTTGTCAGACTGGCACTTCAAGTGCCTTTACCTGCTGTTACCCTGCTGGTCCCAAGTAAATGACTGTTAAAGACACCGTGGCACATGCCTGCTATCTATCCCAGCATCTGAGAAGTGGAGGCAGGAGGATTAGGAGTTAAAGGCCAATTAAAATATATACAGAATTCAAAGCCAGCCTGATCCAAAAGACAGAACGTAAGGCCTGTGAGGGAGCTTAGCCAGTAGAGAGAGGCACTTGATGCAGGCCTGATGGGTGTTTGGTTTTCCTGACCCCACAAGGTGGCAGCACAGAACTGCCTCTCACACTTACGCCTGCCCTCAGTTACAGGCACATAAACTTAACAAAATTGAAACAAAACAGATACAATAACCTTAAGAAATATTACAAACAGGGCCAGTGGTTGAGAGTCCTTTGCTAGTCAATCATTAGGACCTGAGTTTGCATCCTAGCACCCATGTAACAACCTAGGCATGGTTCAGTCCTACCTGGTCTCAGGGCTATACTGTGTGGAGACAGGGAGACTGCTGCGCTTTGCTGACTGCCAGCCTACCCCAAAACTCAGAAGCCAGGTTCAGGAAAGACTCTACCTCAAAGGAATGAGACAGAGTGACAGGGGAGGTTACTTCATAACCTCCTTTTGCCTGCACCTGCACACACAACACACACACACACACACACCCATACAACACATACTCAGACACATACACACACACTCAAATATATTACAAACATATCCTATAACTTCTCTGGAAAAATGGAAGAAAATATATCTATCATATACACTGTCCCTAACCTAAATCTGTTATCAGTAAGTCTCACATACTACTTACTGAAACACAATGAACCATGCCTTGGGGTGAGAGAGGCTCCAGGAAAAAAGGCAGAGGACTTTTACCTCAGGTACATTTTGTTTCCTGGACTGTTCTTAGCCGTGATTTCATACCTCCTGCGTTAAACACTTACATTCAATTTATAAGACATATTTATTCTTGTTGGATGTCAGAATATAGCTACTGAACCCAATCTGGTCAGTATACCCTGAATCTAGTATGGCCTTCCCAGATATAATCTATAGTATGTGCCAGGCAATTGTGTTTCAACTGCTTTGTTCTCAGAAAGTCCTGGGAAAGGGCAGCTCTGTTAATATTAGTATACACGTATTGGTGTTTATTTACATGTTTTCATGACCGTATTTCTCTGAACCTAGCCTTCCTTGGATCATTGCTTTGTTACACTGGTGTATGAAAGTTCACTGAAACTAAAGTATGATTGTCTACAGCATCGGACTGTGTCTGTCCCATTCTTTCAGGTCCTCTGATCCCAGGTCCAGCAGAGATCTGTGTATGTAATCTGTGTGCTTACTTATTACAAAAATTCAAAATTACCAATCACTGTTTTTAATACAATACTTTCTCAAAGTTCTCAGCAGAGTTCTATTTACATAATTTCCTTTTTTAATGTGAGAGAAATGTGATGACTATAAAGGGCACTGTTAGAAAAGACACAAGGAGCACCTTGTGAGGTGTTTTATTAATTGAGTTTGGGGTAAGAAAAAAACCTTTATAATTCAACAACAAATGGGATGAATTATGCAGCGTGTTAGAGAGCTTGGGCTGGCTGATCACAGATTTTGATCAGAACGAGAGTGAAGAGAATAACCGCTGTACAACCGCTAGCCTGTCATGGGCCATCTGAGGGAAGCTTAGTGTACTATATGCAATAATAAATAACCGCAAGGCTGGAGAGATGGCTCAGCTGTAAGAGCACTGGCTATTCTTCTAGTGGCCTTGAGTTCAATTCCCAGCACATACATGGGTTTACAACTATCTGTAACTGTAGTCCCGTGGGAAGCAATGCCCTCTTCTGGTGTGCAGATATACATGCAGACAAACACCCATATACATGCAGATATACATGCAAACACCTATATACATGCAGATATACATGCAGATAAACACCCATATACAAAACATACATAAATAGACTTTTCAGAATTATTTTGTATAAAAGAAAAGAGATAACCACTCATAGCTGGGTGAGGTGGGACAAGCCAGGAATCTCCAGAACGTCAGGTAGTCTGCAGCAAGAGGATCATTAGCTTCCGGGAACACAAGGAGACCCTGTTATGAATTATTATCACCTAGGACATATGTGGTGGTACATGCCTGAAATCCCAGCACTTGGGAAGCTGAGGCAACAGGATTTAGAATTAGAGGTCAGCCTAGCTATAAAACACTATCTCAAAAAATGAGAGAAATTAAGTCTTTGGAGTGAGGTGGAGCACATGCTTATGTAGGGTGCAAAGGCCATGTGACAGATCCCCAGACAGCAGCAAAACCAGCAAACATACAAACAACCTCAGTTCTTCTTAGCATTTACCAAGGAGCTTAAGGCGGCTACGGAGCCTAAAAATGAAGCAGCTGTCACTGACACTGGCCAAGTGAACCAATAGAAGTAGGTATGGAGAAACTAAAAGCAGGCAACATCAAAATGCCCAAAATCTGGGTAATAATTTCTCCAGTAGTTAAAAAAAAATCCTTAGCTTGTTTAAATGATGTCTCAAAAATGTAACTTTAACTAAAAAAATTTTTTAAGATTTATTTATGTATATGAGTATTTAGCCTTTGTATATGTGTGTGCGTGTGTGTATGCATGCCTGGTGCCCAAGGAGGTTAGAGAAGATGGTAGCTAAATCCTGTAAAACTAGAGTCACAGACAGTCATGAACTATGGGTACTGGCAACTGAATCTGGGCTTTTGGAAAAGAGCACCAAGTGCTCTCAACCGCTAAGATATTCCTCCAGCCCCCCCAAACATGACTTTTAACATGTTAAGTTAAAGTAATATTAAAACTTAATATGACTAATTAATTAATTTATTAATATTTAATATCACCAGTGTTAAAACAGAGGAACAATAAACATATTTATACATGTGTAGAAAATTTGGGGTTGGTGAGATGGCTCAGTGGGTAAGAGCACTGACTGCACTTCCAAAGGTCCTGAGTTCAAATCCCATCAACCACGTGGTGGCTCACAACCATCTGTAATAAGATCTGACACCCTCTTTTTTTTTTTTTTAGATTTATTTATTTATTCTATGTAAGTACATTGTAGCTATCTTCAGACACTCCAGAAGAGGGCATCAGATCTTGTTATGGATGGTTATAAGCCACCATGTGGTTGCTGGGATTTGAACTCCAGAGCCATCTCACCAGCCCCTGACACCCTCTTCTGGTGCGTTTAAAGACAGCTACAGTGTACTTATGTAAAATAAATAAATAAATCTTAAAAAAAAAAAAAAAAAAAAAGAAAAAAAGAAAATTTGTCACAGATACCATATGTTCAAATAACCTCAAACTATACACATAATTTCAGATGTCCTCCATTCTAAAAGCACTTTTGGCTCATCAGAACAACATGTGATTAACCTGGGGACCAAGTGGTGGGAGAGGAAGGGACAAATTAGCGAAAACAAACAAAAAACCCAAAAAACAACAACAATAAACAGAACAACACAAAACCAAACTAAATCCTACTATGAGACATAGTCTAGCTGGATATTTAGACTTAATGGTTTTAGCTGAAATCATTCACCTCAAAATGCATTTACTATGTTTACCTTAGCACACAGCACTATGTCCTATATAAAGTGCGTCAAGTCAGTTTCTCAACCAATGATTCCATGCTTCTAACTGGGTGTGACGGTGCCCACCTGTAATCCCAGTATTCAGGAAGTTGAGGCAGGAGTACTGAAACTTCCAAGGTCACTGGCTACACAGCAAGTTCAAGACCAGACTGAACTAAAGTAGCAAGATTTTGCTTCAATAAGCCAAAGGTCAGAAAGCACAGCTCAGTGTCAGAGGACCTAGCATGATGGGAAGCACCTGAGCATGGGGAAAAGGGGCACGCGATCCAAGTTTCAGAGTTAAGAGCTTGGAAATGATCAAATTTTTGTGGGTAACCAAATAATTACAGAAAACCGTAAGCATAACTTCTACCAAACCCTTTGTAAGTAAATACTCCTGATCAGCCAGGCTTGTTCTGAGCAGGGACAGATGGTTCTGACTGATGAACACATCCTTAAGAACTGCTCACAATAGGAGAGCTTACCGAAAGGAGGTAGTCCGTAAGTTTGGGTTGCCTGAGGGTAGACAGCGTAGGGTTGAGATTGCTGCAGTGTCTGGTACTGAGTCTGCCCAGGATAAGTGGTTTCCGAAACAGGAACTGAGAGGATGTGTGCGTAAGGTCTAGGAAAATCAAGAAAATGAAAATTTCCATATATGGCTCACTTAATTAATGAAAATGGGCAAACCAGTTAACATTACTGAAACAAAGAATTTAGGAATGAGATTAACTTTCCACAGTAAAATAACTTTTATAAGTGGTCAGAAAACACAAGTTTGGCCCTTTTCAGGTTCCATTATTAATCTTTCCAAAGAATAATTTTATGAAAAATCAAAGTTTCAAATATCTTCCCAAGTTCTAGCTATTACCCTACAAATGACTGTGTTGCACCAAGGCCCTAAGTGAGACTCAAGGATGACTCACTCAGTTATACCCTGTGTTTAGATAATGCTAAACTCTGGGCTGCAGTCAGTCAGCCTTGCCTAGCACTCATCTGACCCTTACCATCACAGACCCCAGACATCGAGGCTCAAGTCTGCTATCCCAGGACTTGGGAGGAAGAGGAAGCAGGAGGATCAGAAGTTCAGGGCCACCATTCACCACAGAGTGAATTCAGTCATCCTTCACTATATAGTGAGTTTGAGGCCAGCTACTTAAGACAGAAAGCAAAAGCAACACTTTAGAACAATGAACAATGAACAGAGCAGAACTTGTCACCTAGAGCACTTGGCCAACTACAGTTCTAAGACAAGGGAACTGAGGCTGATGGAGCAAGGACAAGCAGCCACATCAAAAAACAGGGTAGCTAGGTGGTGGCACATCCCTTTAATTCCAGCACTTGGGGAGCAGAAGCATTTGGAGTTCTGAGTTCGAGGCTAATCTGGTCTACTGAGTGAGGTCCAGGACAGCCAGAGGTATGCAGAGAAACCATCTCAAGGAAACAAAAAACAAAACAAAATATACATTAAAAACAAAAACAAACCCAGGAAGTAGAGATGTGCTCCAGTATCCTCAACTTGTCTGTGAAACAGGAGCCAGTTTGGCTAATAGACCCCGTAAGTAAGCTTCAGCACACTGCCACTAATTGGTGCCAGCCATACCAGGGACAGTCAGGGAATCAACTTCACCAGTGAAACCACAAAACTTCACCCTGGCTTGCTGACTTGTAGATATCCACTCTACTATACCGTGTTTGAGTGTGTGTGTGTGTGTGTGTGTGTGTGTGTGTGTGTGTATCTTCTACTTATTTGGCATATTAGGTTGTATGAAAAAGTGCTATTTATTAGGTATCAAAGTTTTAATAAACAACATAGGGCAAAAGGGTTCTATCTTAACAAGGAAAAGATCCCCCCTCACCTCAAAAAACCATCTTTGGGAGCAGATCATAAAGGCTAGAAAGAAGTAGCATGTGCACTGAGCAGGTAAACTATCCACAAAAGAGAGACAGAGTGTCCCAGGGCAAGAATACGCCCTGGCAAAGGAACAGAGAGAAGAGCAAAGGGCTTCAGCGTCCAGGAGGAAGCCTTACTCTAATCCTAATGGAGGCACACCGAGGAAGGACAGGAACATGTAACAGGGAGAAAGATAGGAGTGTGGCCCTCAGTGCCAGGCTAGAGTCCAGACAAATCCGAAACAACTGGAAGGCCCTAGACTCACTGCTTTCTAAAATGGATTAGAAGGGCGTAAAAATGGAGGTCTGGTTAAACAAGGGGATGAATGCAATGGTTCCTGTAAGTGGTGAAGGGGTGAGGATGAAGGCAAAGGGCACAGTGGAACAAAGTGTCTGAGAGCAGCAACTGTCTACACTTAGGGATGGATCTGCTGTATGCAACACTCATGTTCTAACAGTCTCAGAGATGTGCATTAACCAGATCTAAGCATGAAACATAATTCAGACAGGAGTTGCTACTCAAATCACATGAGATGACTTTGAAATAGTGTCTCAAAACAGTTAATTCCCAGATATTGTAAAGAACATACTCTTCTTCCCCATGCTTTCACAGAAAATAATACATTCGTTAGAATATTTCAAACATGAAATGAGAAGATTATTATCTCAATCTTTAGTCTCTGAAACTAATAACATGGTATAACTTATATAGCAAAAAGCTTGTGGAGTTGAATGGCACACCAAGGAAAACAAACCGGCTTTCTTTCCTAACAGCCTGCTAGTGATCTCGCACCTCTGCACCCAATCTCTTCATGACTCTCGCATCTGTAAGTAGGCAAGGACACGCTGGTTTAATGGGTACAGTTGTTTCTGTCTGTGTATGGGCACTCTTCATTAATACACAACTGCAACTTGGTACAAACATTGTTCTGTACCCTACTCACCTTAAAGATCACTAAACTGGCTATTGGCAAACACCGGCCTTATGCCGTGAAGGTCTAAAATGCACTTCTTTTTAACTTCAACCTTTACACTTATTCCAGCTCAAGCTCAACAGTTTGCAGTTGCTGATCTGAAGAAATGCTGAGCTGTGTTTACTGATCCATACATCAATGTAGAGAAAGGATCAGATCACACAAGTGCCACGATCAATGGGTTCCTAGGTAATAGTAATCTACTCCAGCCACTACCTGATCTGTACAAGGATGATACATTGAGTATATTTAGATGTGATAAAAATTGGAGTAAAGACAGAGAACAAGGGAGGTGAGAAAAGTTCAATATTAAATTTGTAATGAGCCTAGAAAAAAGTCTGGAAATAATTATTCAACTTACTTTGCAGAATACATTTGTGAGGTATAATCATTGGATGAGCGAGGGATGTAATCGGTGCATGTCATAACTGAAAGAAAGATATTATTAGGTAAAAAAATTAGAACATTTTAAAAAGTAATTGGAAAATTTATATATCTTACTATATGGTTCTTCAAAGTGAGTAACACACAAACTGGATGCCAAAAAATTTCCAAGAGTGCGAGAAAACTCCTCATCTCTACATTTACAGACCTGTATGCAGAGTTTAAAAGGCAGTGAAAGAAGCAAGACAGGATGGAGGGGGACAGATGGACACAGGAAACATCTGAAAATAAACATCTCTACTTCCTCGTCACTGACCTCAACTCTATAAAGCAAAACGTCCTAGGCTCTCAGCTATGCTCACTGAAACTTCGAAAGCCAATCCCATACCTAAGAAATCACACAATGCTTCCTCAATGTCCTCAGACTGGATGCTTACCCTACGTGGAAAAAGCCCTAGGAAGGACGAGTGAGAGACAGCTTTGGTAGAAGTCTCCAAGCTCACACTATTGCTACGTAGAACCAACAGCAGCACAGACGGGAGCAGGGTTTTGTATTACTACTTTCTGCTCTATACTAAAGGCTTTAAGTCTG
This sequence comes from Mus pahari, assembly GCF_900095145.1. Taxonomy (NCBI): domain Eukaryota; kingdom Metazoa; phylum Chordata; class Mammalia; order Rodentia; family Muridae; genus Mus; species Mus pahari. Next base: position 83,618,157 of record NC_034595.1, on the reverse strand, counting down.
GCCAAGCAGATGCTCCAAGACTCATGCAGTGAAGTGTCCACCTGGTGTCCTCTTGCCCTCCAGGACTTTTTCTGGAAAAAGCTGCAATGAAAGCTTGACCCTCATAATCACAACTGGGATAAAGGCTATAAATCTACAAATATGTGGCTCAAGACTGATAGGTGTAGAAAGCCACTCGTTAGGCTCCACTGCGGATCACTATACACAGAGCTGCACCATAAATGCTAGGCCAGGCTCCTGCCCTGTTCTGACTTTAACTGTTGCCAAGATGGACTGAAAAGGAACATCTGGCTTATATTAAGCTAGGTTACCTGAAAGAGTGACTTGTACAGAAAGGAAATGTCAGGAGAAGATAAGGGGCCATTTCATACCCAGGAGAAAGACAAACTAACACCTATGAGTTTATTATAAAAGATCTGGTACAATGCCATTGTTTGAGGTCTTTAAAAGATTATTAAAAGCTTGAAGATCACTTTTATCTATATTCAGATTGACAGAAACAAAGGTTATCTCAATTAGATACGAATATTTTATCCATCCTGGGACATAGACTAGGGTAGTTCAAATTCTGTAAGATGATTTCCTCTCCATTGACAGGTACTCAAACCCTTATCTACCGCTCCTCCAATGACAGACTAAGCCTGGAGCTTGGCAGTACCTGGAAACAGTGATAGATTACAAAGTCAGCCTGATATTATACAGTAGAGGGTTTAAAGTAGTACACTGCTTCGGAGTACAGAAACAATGGAGGATGAGGCAAAGAGCAGAGGTACAACCAGCACACCGTCTCATCAGCTTAGATGCTTGGAATAAGGAAGACTTTCCAGTCTCTCTCAGACAGTGATACAATGTCCTAGGATGAGCATGTTTGGGAGAGGATCTGATTAGGTAAAAGGAAAAAAAAAGTTTCTTACATATTATATATTACTTTGCTTTCAGACACGAAAGATTTCAAGTAGGTAGTTGGATACACAAATGAAATCAGAGAAATAACATATGAAATAAAAATGTGGTATTTGGGCATGAAGCTCCACACCTTTAATAAAAACACTCAGGAAGCAGAGTTAGGTGGATCTCTGTGAGTTCAAGGCCAGCCTGGCCTACTTAACAAGTTTCAGGGCAGCCAGGGCTACATTGAGAAACCCTGCTTCTAATCCCTAATAAATTAATTAGGCATTTGTTAGCAATGTATGACATTTAGAGGAATGTAATGGATGGAAGCATCTCTGAAGATGATGTTAGCCTAGAACTCAAGCCTGAGGCCTTCTAACATTCAAGTACAGCTAGAGGAAAGGTCATCAGAGAAGATAAGTGAGAGGAAACGTACTGAGACAGACTACAAGGAGAGAGAAACGTCTAGGAGAATTGGCAATATGACAGCAATCGAGGGCCTTGCTAAGCAGTTTCACGGGAAGAGACAAAAGAAGGAAAGTCCACCAGCTGAGGAGCAAACAGAAGGAAACAAGCAGAAGCAATTCTTTTCAGTGGTCCTGACGTGTCACGGAGACCTTCATACAAAAGATGGTAGCTCCCAGAGCAAGCCTCTGAGGAGAATTAAGAAGAGTGTGATCTGCAGGAGTGGAGGGGAGATAAGCATCATAGCAATCTTGGCCAGAGCGGACACAGAACACAAATATAGGATTTATATTTGACAAGAGCAAGAACCCCTTCAGTTCTAACAAGGAGGATATAAGACAGTATCAGTATAGATACGAACACAGGGAAGCCTGGAGGCAGGGGAGGGTGATCATGGAGCTGCTTGTGTGAAGCTTTTATCTGAGAAGACAAAAGTGAAGCATGAGGACAGGTAAGTGGATCCTGAGGTTTTCAAAGAAGCAGAGCTGTAACTTAAAAGGAAACAGTCATTAGAGAAACGAAGAAATGAAGCCCTGTGGTTATGACTAGCTTTAACTACTCAATGAAGTATATAATTCTAGCCAATAATGCTTAGTTATCTGTACACATTTATAGAGAAGAGAGAGAGCTGAGTTAAATTAGGATTGGGGTTTAGGATGAAAAAAATATAAAAGACATTAAAAACTGATAGGTAAGATTTCCTTGGTTTTAAGTTTTTGTTTTAATGCTCTTGAAGAACAGTCAGGCATTAGCCCACGGCTTTTTTGCTTTCTAATAAAATGCTACTACTTTTAGAAGTTCAACCTGCAAACAAAAATGAAGTCACTGAGTCTGACTCCTTGGATGAGGCTATCCATGAGGCTTGTCCTCAGCTGGTATGTTATCAGAAGAGTACACTGTGAACAGGAGAGAAGAGCCTTCCAGATAGTCTGGACAACCCAGACTCTGAGTGAAACCCAATTACATCCATCGTGCATGAAGCATGGTACTTACTTTCCTCTGACATGCTGAGATTTGACGCAAGGCTGGATGTCTCCGGCTTCTGATCACTGGCATCTGGGTTGTTTACTTGACTAGAAGAATAAGACAAGCACATCGGGTCTGAGCTGCTGCAATGCTGAATGGTAAAGTCAAACCCGGCTCCTCCTAGGCTAGCCCAGTGAAAAGTAAATCTGATGATCTTTCTATTCTTAGTTTTAGAACTAAGTTGGAAGAAGGCCAGGGCAGCACCTGCAGCCTCCGACTGCTCTTTTTCATAGCCCTAGACACCTTGAACATTTTATATCACTGGGAAGGCTCAGCTAAGTCACAGACCAGTCAATTTTCTTTCCTCTAAGATCACTCAACAAAACAACCCTGAACATCTAATAGTGCTATCACTTTAAAAATATTATACACATTGTATATGGATGGATCATAAAGTAAAGTGTTGACGTGTTTATACTATGAAACAGTGAACCAAGCTAGTTAACATACCCACTAGCTCACACACTTACTCTTTGTGTTAAGAACATTTGAAATCCATTCGGGTGGTTATTCTGAAAGATACAGTACCTTATTTCCATACTTTTCTATGTATCTGTTACTTTGGTTAAAAGTATATCAAAAGCCGGGCGTGGTGGCGCACGCCTTTAATCCCAGCACTCGGGAGGCAGAGGCAGAGGCAGAGGCAGGCGGATTTCTGAATTCGAGGCCAACCTGGTCTACAGAGTGAGTTCCAGGACAGCCAAGGCTACACAGAGAAACCCTGTCTCGAAAAAAACAAAAAAACAAAAACAAAAACAAACCCCAAAACAAAACAAAAAGTATAACAAAGTAGGGAGATGTCTTATTAGAGATAGTGGGTCATCATCAGCTACAAATCTTTTTTTTTTTTTTTTTTTTAAGATTTATTTATTTATTATTTATTTATGTAAGTACACTGTAGCTATCTTTAGACACTCCAGAAGGGGGCATCAGATCTTGTTACAGATGGTTGTGAGCCACCATGTGGTTGCTGGGATTTGAACTCAGGACCTTCTGAAGAGCAGTCGGGTGCTCTTACTCACTGAGCCATCTCATCCAGCTACAAATCTTAATTTGAAGTTTTTAAAGATTAAATTATGTTTGTCGCAAAGGAGTTCTGAACCCTTAAAACTGTTCAGTTTGTTGTATTTCTCCTACTGAGAAGAGCTCAGTTTGATGTGTTGGTGTACACCTATAACCCCAGCACTAGGGAGATTTAAGGCAGAAGGATCAGGAGTTCAAGGCCATCTTCTAACAAATGAGTCTGAGGCCAGCAGAGGCTATAAAAGTCCCTAAGAAACTACAATGCTGCAAGCATGCCCTAAAGTTCTGGAATAGAGATGACTCCAGGTTGAGTCCTTTAGAGTGTTTTCCTCCTTTTCTTTCCTTTTAAGTCCCAGAACTCCATCACTTCCAACCACTAGAGCATACTGGTGAGAGTACGGATTCTAACTGCATGGAGTGACTCACTCCTAATTCTAGTACTTGGGATGCTGAGGCAGGAGGATTTATCATAAGTTTAAGGTCAATATGGTTTATAAAACTAGTTTAAAACCAGTCTGCAAAAACAGAATGAGACCCCCATCTTGAAAAAACTAGTTAACTTTATCACTGAGTACAAGCATTAGAGCTGGAATGCCAAGTCAGAATTCACATTCCAATAACTAGCTGGATGGCCTGAACAAGTCACTAAACTCTCTGGCCTCCGTCTGTCAGTGAGGACACAAACAGAACCCACCTCACTGGGTTAGAGGAGTAAGGACATAAAAAGTAGGCAAGTCCAGACACAAGAACACAGTAATAACAGCTGTTCTATTTCTGTTTCCAGCCAAGCACCCTTCCCACATTTATGTCGCCTGATACAAACCTGTTTTACTCTCTCCCTAGAGAGGAAAAGACTCCTGCACCACAAGCTCTACATCTGAGGATAAAAACGCCTGCGGTAAAAGTAGCAGCTTTTAAAGCTCTCACTGGACCTTTGAAGCTGACCTCTAATATCAAAGCATTCACTTAAAAAGAACTTTCTTCTGATATATTTTAGACATTAAGTTAACTTTTCAGTTACATTTATTTGTTTGTTTGGAACTCACTCTGTAGACCAGGCTGGCCTCCAACTCAGAAATCCGCCCGCCTCTGCCTCCCAAGTGCTGGGATTAAAGGTGTGTGCCACCACACCTGGCAGTTTGTTTTTTGAGACAGGACCCCACTATGTATCTCTGGCTGGCCTGAAACTTGGTAAGATGGCCTGGACTCAAGTTCACAGATCCATCTGCTTCTGCTTCCTACATGCTGGGAGTAGAGGCATGCATCACTATGCCTGCTACATTTAATTTTTTTTAACTATCATTTTTTAATATGAGTTTTGCCAGCATACATGTATGTGGACCATGTGTATGCCTGGTACCCACGGATCCAGAAGAGAGCATCAGATCCCCCAGAATTGGAATTACAAACACTTGTGAGTCAGCATACGGTGCTGAATAAAATCCTGCTCCTCTGCAAGAGCAGCAAGTGCCTTTAATGGCTTAGCTATCTCTCCAGCCTGGAAATTTCATTTTTAATGTTAAAATTTCAAAATTCAATTTTATCTCTGTTCAAATGATTTCACTTTTAAACACCAAACTACTATCCAAGTTAGAACCATGGAAATTACATGGAAAAAGAAATAAATGACATGATTAGTTATACTGGTACAAACCGAAATGGCTAAATTATTACAGTGACCTGAATTTTAGATAAAAGTTAAGGACTTCTGAGTCCCATCTCAAACCTGCTTAAATAGAATTCACACAAGGAGGAACTCGAAATTGGATCCGAATTTCTGACTGCAATGATAGTTTATCTTTCCTGTATATTTGGGTAAGTCTGATTTTCAAACTCATATCCACTGCTAAAGAATATTTTTAGATCCTGAATCTCAGAATATGCCCTCATATCCACCGGGCATAGCATCTCCAAAGGGCATTTGATTCCAGTTTGATTCTAGAATTTTGTCATAACAAAGTCCTGTTCACATGCAACGCAGGATGCACAGACTAGAGACACAGCACCAAGACAGTAAATTCACTCTAGCACTTTGTTAATATTTAAAATTGTCCCTAGGGAAACTATACACTGTCTGAAAATACTATTACCTTCAGGACATATAAATGTAAATTTTTGCTTAACAAAAAATTGCTTAAAAATAAAAATGAGCAAAAAAGGTCAGACTTTATAAACTGCACAGTTCAAATACCTTCTCATTCAACAGAGCTCCTGTCTGTTATCAATGATTGATAGATGAAAGAGAAACATAAAAGTATTATTTACCCTTAAAAGGAAGGAAATTCTAGCCGGGCAGTGGTGGCACAGGCCTTTAATTCTAGCACTTGGGAGGCAGTGGCAGGTAGATCTCTAAGTTTGAGGCCAGCTTAGTCTACAGAGTGAGTACCAGGACAGCCAGAGCAGAGAAACCCTGACTCAAAAAAGAAAAAGATAAAGAAAAAGGAAAAGGAAAGAAAAGGAAAGGAAAAGAAAATTCTGATCCATGCTATAAAGAGACTTTGTGTATCTATATATGTCTTTTTGACTATGTACATAATCTTATAGCCCTTTACATGAAGTTTTTAGAATAGTCAAGCCCACAGACTAATGTCACAAAATCAGAAAGTAGAAACAGGCTGGGGCGGTGGGGGTAGGGATGTACAGGGAAGTTTTGCTTAGCAGATATAAAGTTTCAGTGTGGAAAGGCAAGACGTTAGAGCTGGATGGGGCTGACAGTCACACAAGTTCATGTACAAGCTGCTGCTCAATCATATTCTTAAAAACGTTGTAAGGGCTGTGGGATGTAGCTCAGTGATAAAGCTCCTCCCAGCACACACAAGGCGCTGGATTCAATCCATAGCATGGTGGCTCAACTCTTTAAATCTCAGTACTGGGCTGGAGAGATGGCTCAGTGGTTAAGAGCACGACTGCTCTTCCAGAGGTCCTGAGTTCAATTCCCAGCAACCACATGGTGGCTCACGACCTTCTATAATGGGATCTGATGCCCTCTTCTGGTGTGTCTGACAGCTACAGTGTATTCATATAAATAAATAAATAAATAAATAAATAAATAAATAAATAAATAAATCTCAGTGCTTAGGAAGCTAAGGGTCACAAGTTAAAGGCCAGCACGGTCTATACAGTAAGACTCTGTTAAAGGACGAAGGAGTAAATGGTACATTTTATGTTAAGGATACTTAAAACTTATCAAAGGCGGGGGGGGGGGAGAACTTCAGGAAAAGATAAAGTTAGTAGGTGCTTTATTTAGCAGAGCAGGAGAAATGACTTCTCAGAAAAAGGAAAGAGGAAGTATCCACAACAGATCTCATGAGAAGCAAGATGCTTTTATTTATTTATTTAATTTTTATTTATTTAATTTTTTGGTTTCTCAAGAGAGGGTTTCTTTGTGTAGCCCTGGCTATCCTGGAACTTGACTTGTAGACAAGGCTGGCCTTGAACTCACAGAGATCTGCCTGCCTCTGCCTCCTGAGTGCTGGGATTAGAGTGCACCTGGCAAGGTGCTTCTTTTTAAATATCTCTTAATTTGTCTTTGAATTAGGTAGCAAGTTCCCTAGCTGAGTGAATAAAAAAAAATGGGAATTAAAGAGAAAGGGAGAAGACCAGAGGCAAAGATAAAAGGAAGAAAGATTTAGGATGATTTTTAGACACTGGGAAGTCAGACACACCACTGAAAGCATCAGTGAACAAGACTGCACCAGTGCAGTTTTGTGCTGTTCTAGCACAGTGTTAGTGATGGCGGCAGATGAATGATCTGGGTTTAGGAAAAGTTGTGAGTGTGTTGGCAAGTAGATTGGGAATATGTATAGAATAGGTGGACAGTTGTGTTGATGCAAGAACATACTCTTGCTGGCAAGCATAACACTGGAAAAGAGCAGAGAAAGCTATCATTCCCAAGCCTGTCTACAGTAGTAGATGATGGCATAGGAGACAAAACATGTGGTGCTAAAATGAGGCCTCCTTTCTACAAGAATGGACAAACATCTAGGGCATCGCACTCAACTGACAGTTAATGCCAAATTCTGTATTCGCCTTATTTCAGCTCTTCTTCCAGGTTTGTATACTGTATATTTGACTGAAGAATATATCATTTTTTCATTTGAGTTTCTCTACAAATGTCCGGAGGCAGAACAACAAAAGATTTGCATATATCTTAGAGGAAAAGCTGTATTGGAAGAGCAGTTGTTTGTTGTTTTTTGAGATAGAGGCTTGCTAAGTTGCCCAAACTAGTCTCTGGTTTGGGGTTTAATAAATCCAGTTTAAAGAGAAGTTTTAATCTGAAACCAAGTAATTTCCAAATGTAAAGGTGACAGTGAGAACTAAGAAGCAGTCAGCACAAAGCACACCCCACACTAACCAGCACAAGGCTGAAAATTAAAGCAGATGGTTAAAAAGAAGCTCAGTTTTACAAATACCTTAAAGTCTGTTCTCTTGGTTCCTGCATCTTGGCTTTTTTCACCTGTAAACATCAGCACACATAGAAATCAGCGCAGTGATCTGATTCTGAAACCCTAGTTGTTCAAACACAGTATCTCAGCATCTCAGGCAGTGGGCTTGAGGAACTCTCACTATAAGAAATTCTGTAGCCTCCAGTCCTTTATATTACCTCACATAGTTCTCATGTACTTCAGCTATCTCTCAATCACTTATAATACATAACACGATGTAAGTACTATGTGAATAGTTGCTATACTGATCACTTAGGAATTAGGAAATGGGAATGTCTGAAGAATGTGTATACAGAAATAGCCTCTGTCCATTATATTCACTTTCAGTTGGTTAGATACTGACATATACTGACTGACACTTGGAAGAGAAGGTTGACTATATATTAACTAATATGCTAGTATTTCATTTTGTTCTGACCTAAAATGTCATTACACATAAATGTGGAACTTTTGTAATAGTAGTTACTTGCAATAAGCCAACCAAGAGGCATGCGGACTTTAATAAAGAATCTAACCCCATTATAAAAGTGGGTGAAGAAGATGTAGCCCAAGGAAGGAAAACAATGTTTTAAACAGAAACTAAATTGGAAAAAAAAAAAAAATCAATGACAGTTTACTACCTAACGTAATTTTAGAAGAGAAAGTTTCAGCTGTTAAACCACCAGGTTTACACCTTTAAATAATACCCTAGGGTTTGACTCAACTGAGAACCCTAGTATGATAACATATGCATTTAGTCTTAGTGCTGTGGAGGGACAGGGCATGTGGGACTCAGAGAGTTTGATGTCGGCTTGCTCTACAAAGCAAGTTCCAAGGACAGCCAAGGCTATAAAGAGCCTGTCTAAAAACAAACAAACCAGAAAAGAAAAGAAAAGAAAAGAAAAGAAAAGAAAAGAAAAGAAAAGAAAAGAAAAGAAAAGAAAAGGAAAAGGAAAAGGAAAATTATTAGTCTAAGGTGACACCGGATAAACTGAATAATTTAGTGAGGTAAAGAGGGAGAACTTGTATCAGAGAGTGGAGAAAAGCTGCTATGTTCAGAAACAACAACAACAACAACAACAACAACAAAACAATCAGGCAAAAGGGCTCACTGATAGTAAAGAACATGAAATTCACTGTTCTGAAAACCCACTGCGCCTATGAGTAGCATGTCTGAAGGAAGTGATGCTGACAAAAGGCGGCCTGATCACTGCGGCCCATCCTCAGGAACCAGATTAGGGAGCTCAGGTCTACCTCAAGGATAGCAGGGAGTCTTTGAGCACTGCAAGATAACACAGTCTACTCTCAACTTTAGACACCATTCTGATAAAACAAAGATAGAAAATGGATAGGAGGGAGACATTAAATGTAAAAACATAAAGAGGCTACTGGACCAACCCAGACGGGAGACGATGCCCTAAGTAAACTGCAGAGTAAACTAAGACCATGGCTGGACTGTGCTGGTTTTACATATATTTCCCTATATTGTCCACTTCGTTATGATCATTTTAAAACTGTGTGCTAACTTCAGGAATTAGATAGGGATGAGTTGCTAAACCAAATTGCTTGTGACACAAAAACATGTACACACATATATACAATTGAGAAATCTGAGAACAAACGAAGGGGAATGATCTCATCAATTTAAAGCATTTGTTGTCCCTCAAACACATGGGAGGCATAAAGCCAGCATTCTTAATTCATTGTGTAACATGGCAAAACAGGAAATAAAATGGTAGACACCCCCCCCCCTTTTTGTTTCAGGACAAGGTTTCTCTTTGTAACAGCCCTGGCTGTCCTGGAACTTGCTTTGTAGACCAGGCTGGCCTAGAACTCATTACTCATAGGGTTCTGCCTGTCTGGTCTCCTAAGGGCTGTGATTAAAGGCATGTGCCCCCACACCTGGCTATGTAGATCCTTTATTATTTTTTTGGAAAAACAGTCACATCTAGCAAATAATTATACCAGGTTGCATTTAGCTAATAAGGAGAGGAAACCATCAAATTACAAATAGCTTTGTAATGTTATCATAAGCAACCTTACAAAATATGTACAGGTGGAGGACCCTTTCTTTCTCTCTGCTGGTGTAAGACTCTGCTCGTACAGAGAAAACATAGAGTAACTAAACCTAGGAAATACCCAAAAGCTAGCTTGGAGATGAAGCACCCGCTTAACATGAGTGAGGCTCTGGGTTCAATTTTTAGTACTGGAGACAAGAAAACAAAAACAAAACAAGACAACAATCACCACACACACACTCACTCACACACATACAGACACAAATAAAAAGTAAGAAAGGGAGGAGAGAGCCTACTGCAATTTATAGAATGAATATCCATGAAAAAATGTTAGCATTACCTGGTGCTCTGAAGAATTTGCCAATATTTTAGTATCATTTGAGCCACTCATTTTAAAAGTTGAAACTGTCAACATTACTACCGAATGTCACAAATTCTTTTCCGATCCTCAGTTTGTGGTTGCTGTTAATGTGTTGACATCCCAGCAGCACAGGTCTGCAGTTCCACACCCACTCCCACATCCCGCCCCGCCATCACTGTTGAGCAAAGCAGCAGCAGGACTCTGCAGCTGTTTCAGACGGCTCTCTCATTCGCTAGAACTTGTTCTGTAGAAAATCAAACTGCTCTGATAATTGTGGTTCTCAGTCTCAGGTCAACCAGACAACTGATTATGGTAGCACACGCCTGTGCTCTAAGCACTCAGAGACAAAGGCAGGAGGACTGCCTGTAGTTTAAGGCCACCTGAACCTGAATCACAAACTAGGATTTTTGTCTCAAGGAAACAAGTGGGCTTATGAAGTAAAACTCCCTCGTCTGGAAGGTGGTGCGCTCCTGCACTCTCAGGCCCAGGAGCTGAAGGCGGAGGCTCAGGAGTGTCAGGCCAGTCTGGGCTTCTCTTAGTAAGGCACTACCCCCAAAACAGTAAGAAGGACCCGTTGGGGAGACTGTCCTTTATAGCCTACAGACTACTCCTCTCTGTGGAAGAGAAAGACTGGAAGTCAGAGCTGACTTGGTCATTCCTTCTGAGCAGACTGCAGCAGAGCCACTTGTTCTATCATATTTGGGATCTCTACTGCAACCTGTGGACAGCTGGTCTCCTGAAAATAGACCGACAACTCTTCTTCTAAAGTCTTTTCTTTAAATGGTAAGTCCTCCATGTTTTCTTGGATTCTGTACTTGTCTACTTAGCATCTACAAATTTTAGGGCCTACCTAGAGGACAAAGCTGTTTGTATCTTACCTAGAATTCAGAGCTTCCCTCTACCTAACTCAAATACCCCTTCTTTAGATATTGTTTGAGACAGGGTCTCATGTAGCCGGTGCTGACTTAGAACGCATTTTGCAGCAGAGGCTGGGCTTGAACACCTCATACTCCTGCCTCCACTTCCTAAACATCTCCATTAGGGTTTCCATTGATGTGATAAACACTGTGACCAAAAGCCACTTGAGCAGCAAAGGATTTATTTCATCTTACACATCTAGGTGATAGCCCTCACTGAGGAAAGCCAGAGCAAGAACTGAAGCAACAACCATGGCGGGTGCTGTTACAGGCATTAAGATGGGAGCCATTTTCTCAATTGAGACAACCCTAGCTTCTGTCAAGTTAGCAAAAAACAAATCACTATACCAAGTGCTGGCTGGACTCCTGGTCTGCAGCCGCTGGTGGGCCACCCAACGCTTACATTCCTGTTTTCCCTGTTCTCAATCACAACACAGCCTGTGAGAATTATTGTAATGAGTTATACCATTTCTGCCTGTCTCATCTTTATGTAGGAAAGCTAAGGAAGCCGAAGGCCACGTGTCCCCTGGATGCTTTCTGCCTCCTTCTGACACTGGTGCCCTCCCTGTGGTCTGTTTGGGACAGTGTGCCTTTCCAACAGCACTGATGTGTCCATGTGTTTACATGGTTGCCCTGACACATTTACACCAGGAGCACAAGCAAATAAGAAAGTGACTTTCTGTAACAATAACCACACAACAGACATTCTAGGTTTAAAGTGCTTCAGTGTCTTACCTTCCTCTAACATGTAGGCTTTGCATAATGCTATAGAAACTGACCAGAGCGTGAAGGAATGGAAGCAGAGTAGAAGAGATGAGCCATCAGCAGGTTAGTCTCACAGTTCTTGTTACTTTATAGGAAGGGGGTAACTAACGAGTCCCATTTCAATAGCATGTTAACATTTGCGTAAGTCTTTGATTTTATAAATAGACTTTTGTCTTACTAAACACTCAATGATGCCCTTTTCCTTGGTACATTTAGTATCTATAGTTCAACTGTTTGCTAACAGTGTACTTCCTATATATGTTGTTCAGGATGATTTCAACACTATTACTCCCCTGATTATTAATAACACACATTTAATCATTTCAAAAGGCCTTTTTATTAGCTGCTTATGGCTCCCTAACTTTTATAGTTACCTTGTCTGAGAGGGTTAATGGAACGGCAAAGTAATCATGAGTATGAAACTCTCAACACATAAAGAAAGAGCACCACTCATCTGGTAACACTGAGTGCACCAAAGCGATTCCTTAGCATTAAGACAGCCAAGTTTGAATTTAAAAGCATCAACATGTCAGGCAAGGCAGTCCACATCTGTGATCCCAATCTGGGAGGCTGAGGTAAGAGGATCGCACATTTGAGGCCAGCGGAGACTGCATATAGCCAAATAAGAGAACATAAAACATTGCTTTCTTAGAGGGAAATTACTAAGGAATCTGTTCTTTACTCCCGTTTCTCATTTGGATTCTGTACATATAATTGAGTAATATTCAAAATCCCTTAGATTCACTTTTATACAACCAAACTGAATTTGAAGGAAAAACTCACCGGTTGCTCTGGTAGGTCTTGTTCTTCTTCCATGAGGACCACTACTTCTTTACACACTTATGGGACTGAATTGCAGGTCTCTGCGGTCTTCACAAACTGTTTGTAAAAGGGGGAATTCAAAGCTTTATATACTTGTAATCTATTATCATTGAGGCCATCACAGAATAACTTTTTAATATTTTGCTACTCAAGCTAGCATTCTACGTTAGTTCCAATCTCGAAATCTCAAACTTGCACGTGGCTCTTCAACACTGACATGCTGTTCCAAGTCACGAGAGCTGTACACAATGACTTCTGTAAGGCCCTGCAGAAGCCAACACGTGGAGTCACTTCTACTGGTTACTATAGTGCCTAATGCATTAAACACTTTACAATGACAGCCATGTGAAGATAATAAAACAGTTTTTTTTAAGGATTAGGGTTACATTTAAAATGATAGAGACTGGCCTAGCAGGTCAGTAAGTTATGATAACATCTAACCTGCTTTAATGTGGAACATTTACATAACTGTTAACAGACACACAGAATGGCTTTAAATAGGACAAACTGGAAAATCAATTAAATATATCACAATCAACTATCTATCTATATGTAATCAATTTAAATGAAAATGTAATTCTTCTGGATCTCGATAAAGCAAATAAACAGGTAAAGTGAACCCTTAAATATGAGAATTAAGGAAAAATAATTACGTAAAGCTAGGATCCAGTTTAATCTGAAATAATGAACTTCCACTAAATATACTAGGTAATTATTTAAATAAACCTACTTTTCAAACACTACTCTTCTGGTCCTAATTTTTAAACAAAAGAAGAAAACCACCATCTTTGACCTGCTAACAGGGATACATTATAAAAAACGAAATACTCCACCCCTACTTAACCAAGGCTGGCTGTTTCCTAGAGAAAGACTGCTTAAGTCTCACCTGAATGGTTTCTCCTACCAACCATCGAATGAAACATAACATACAGTTAAAGTAAGTTCAGACTCCTGCTGCAGCAATAATGAAACAAACAAGAGAAGCAGAAAAACCAAAGCCTTTGTTTCTGCTGGTACTCACTCAACTTGTGTGGCTCTCATTTGTACAATACAATATACTGTTTAGAACCACGCATAAAACCAGGAAAGGACAGAAAACAATTACGAGCAGATAAAACAAAACAAAACAAAACAAAGAAACAAAAAAAAACAATTACGAGCAGATGAAAAACTTTAACAATTAGATGATAAAGCTTTACTACTTCCTCTGCTCTTAAATGTCAAAAGAAAACCAGTTTAAAGGTCAGAAGTATTTGATGCTCAATGCACTCACGTGTGGCTCATGCAGAGCCTCAAAAGCTGTGTTCCGAGTATATGACGCAGACAACCCGCACTGTGGAATTACAGGATGCAAAATGAAAGCTCACAGCTACAACCTTCCCCGACTTGTTTTGCTCAACACAGAAGAGTATAATCTATGTGACCATGAAACTGATTTGTAACTGTAAAAACTAAACACTTTTTGTCTTACCAGTTTATGATTACTTTAATTAAAATCTGTGTGATTACTGCACTATGCAAACATACATTAGTAAATACATGCCTTCAACCCATAAGCACAAACAAAATAGGATCAAATTATTCACTCTTTAGTTGTTGACAGTGAATCTTACCAACACAGAAAGAGTGGTAACACTTCATGGTTTCTTAATCAGGATAGAAATGTAAAAACTGCAATCTAAAGTTTTTTCCAAGAATTGCTCTAAGCAAAGAGGAAAAGGAATCTCTTCCCTGGGGCAGAGTTAAAGTCATTATTAAAAATAACAGTAATAGCCGGGAGTGGTGGCGCATGCCTTTAATCCCAGCACTTGGGAGGCAGAGGCAGGCAGATTTCTGAGTTCGAGGCCATCCTGGTCTACAAAGTGAGTTCCAGGACTACACAGAGAAACCCTATCTCCAAAAACCAAAAACCAAAAACCAAAAAAAAAAAAAAAAAAAGACTGTAATAGTATTTTTAATTTTATTTTTAAACACAAAACTAATTTACTTTAAAAATCTGAATATTAAAAGAACACAAATTCTTTTACAGATCAAAAAGGGGTGATAAGTTTTAAAAAAAATATTACTTAAATATACATAATCAAATGTTCAAACTATTCAAACTAAAACAGAAATAATTTAAGGTAAGGTAAGTTATATAATCTTGAGCTATTCAAGAAGAATTATGTAGTAAGTTATAAGGTGACTTCATTATGGAAACATTAGAAAATAATTTCCTCTACTTCTGTTTTTTCTTTGAAAATAAACATTCTTGTTAACACCTCTAAAACTCCCAATCTCTTTTCTCTCAGCTTTTCCTCTGAAGAGATAAAAGCACAGTTTCCATATTTCAGAGAAAAGAACTTTGAAAACCCAGGTTTAATATTTTTAAGTAACTGGTCAATTATCACCAGTAATTTCCATCATTTTAAAACAGAAGCTGGGTGTGGTGGCACACATCTGTAATTCCAGCATTCAAGAGGCTGAGGCAGGGGAATTACTGCAACTTTGAGGACAGCCTAAGTTATACAGGGAAATACTGTCTCAAACAAAATCAAAGGAAACAAAAACAATACCACCAAAACCAAATCAAATCAAAGTAGCTTACAAACAAATAATACTATTTATTCTAGGATCTCCTCAATCCTGGCAAATATATTTGGGACACTTTCAAATTCATATTCTAACACATTTGTGAATAAAATATGTTAATAGCAACCAATTATATTGTTGCAATCTAGTAAAATATATACCTAAGTACTATTGCTATCAATAGAGAATTCTTCCTTCTAATAATTTTTAAGTTGAAATATAAGTCTGTTAATAGAAAGATTCAAGTATTTTTTACATTCTCAGCATTTTTTTAATGTGCTAAAACTTGTATTCTTTTCTTTTTTGTGATTCTAGAGAGCAAAGCAAGGGCCTCACACAGGCTAAGTACTCTACAGTCTACCACTGAGCATGTAACGGCTCAGCCACAAAGCTTCTAACATTATGTCACCCCAACTTTTTTTTTTTAATTGACACAGACTACATAATAGAAAGTCACCCTCATTAGCAATCTAGGAAGCTATATAACATAAACACAATTCTTGTTTCCACTCTGAGTAATAAGAGTAGTACAGAATTGTTGCAAAAATCTTAGAATTCTTATTCTCATGGATTAGTTGTAGTTTGTACATTTTTTTACCATTAGTGAATCCTGACATTATTCTGTGATAAGATGGAGATTTAAAAACACCAAATAATAACAGCTATGACACAGAAGTGAAAAGATTTTAGTGCTATGAAAATGAACATAATAAGAATGCAGTTACTAGCTGATGAAGTTACAAACATGCTGGGTTAGTCTTTTAGTTTAAGTACCTTTCAAGCACTTGAGCAATAAAATCTCAATAACTTCCAAGTTTCAGTTCTTACTTCTGGTTTCTAAATACACTTGCTTTATCATTTTTTCTGAAGATGAGAACTCGTTAGTATTCATATGCCTTCATGGAAATATGAACACAAGCAACATGGGTTTAGTGGGTTATATTTAGGATATGTATGTACATACAAATATATATGCATGTAATAGCAATTAATGAAGAAAGAAGCTGTAAGTTTGAAGAAGAGGAGAGAGGGAAGTACAGGAAGGTTGGGGAGAAATGTGAAATTAAACTGCAATCTCAAAAAAAAATAATATCAAGAAGAAAAATAGTATTTCCTAAGAGTTCACGTTTCTCTACACCGTCAATGAAAAGCTAAAAACTGGTTTGATTCAAAGAAGCTGACAGTTCTGATTTTCTGTGAACTTTTTCAGGGGTTCAGGGAGAGAGCCCTCACAATGTTGCCCAGGCTTGCCAAGAAATCCTGCTCTCAAGTGACAGCCCTGCTGAGTCACCTCTCCCGTGCCAACATCATTTCCTCTCATTTGTTTGTTCTGCAGGGATACTGGGTTTGTGCGGTGCACATGTGGAGCCCAGAGGACAGCCACAGCAGTCAGCCCTCTCCTCCCATCATGTGGGCTCTGAGGATTCCATTCAGATCACCAGGCTTGGCAACAGTGCTGTTACCAGCAGGGCCATGAGTCCTGGAACACCCAACGTTAGAATACTATTGCAGTTTCATATGGTCATCAACAAAGCCAAATCTCTGTATAATAGCACAACTACTTTTATTTTCATGGCTAAGAAGTTAGAAAGTAGATAATTAGTAATAAATACTTTATACTTCAAAATTCGATTCCTACTTCATAATCTTTCCTTTGTAGCTGGATCAACATATTATTTATCTTGTGATCATAATGGCCATAAGAAGAACTTAGTCTATTTCAATGTGCTATGTTACTGCAGAAAGGGAAATTAAGTATATATTTATATATACTGTGCCTATGTAAAAGTATCACTCTTGATTACAACTTCAAGAGAAGTGTATAAATAATGCAAGATACCTGATTATGTTATATACAGCGAAGGAATTTACAGGCAGTTAGTACACAGAAGTATTCAAAGATTAACAATAGTTCCTTTTTTTTCCAGGACAGGTTTCTCTGTGAATACCTGGCCATCCTAACTTGCTCTTACCAGTGACTAAAAGTGGGTGATGCAAAGGAGGAATATGGATTTTATACATTAGCTTTCAAATAAGTAAATAAAGGCTTGTTCCAATACTTATATATTTCTTCCTGAAAATTAGACAAAAATTGGCAACAATAACTATTTGTGAGGAAGAATCAAGGCTGTAAAACCTGAACGTCTCAGCACCAGCTAGAGAGGCCGAGGGCAGGGTGGGAGAGCAAGTGCTTGCCTTTCACTGCCTCATTCAGCTCTCGCTCTAGCCTAAGACACTGGCAGTTTCTTGGAGTCACGAGATTTAAAGAGCCTGCCAAAGACCAACTGAATGATGTTACTCTAGGTTAAAGTAGAAATCCACTATAAAGACCTAGAGGACAGTGATAATGGCTGCACGTGGTTAAAATACTTGGTATGTCAATTCATTCTCTCTTTCTTCCCCCTGCACGTGCGCGCGCGCGCACACACACACACCAGAATAGAAAGACAAACTTATGATCAAACCTAAAAAGTATTTACAATATGAAATAAAACACAGCGTTAATCCCAGCACTGGGGATGCAACTAGCTATGAGGCTAGGTCTACATAGTGAGTTCCACACCAGTCAGAGCTACAGAGACAAACTAGTATGTGAAACAGTCAGAGGAGTTGATTGTAGAACATTCACATCATATGCTATCATTAATTATAAATACATGAAGAACCAAGCTTTCAAAAATTTGAGAGGAAAAACAGAGTTCCACAGTATTCCACCTTTATCCATAAAGAGATAAATCTATGAGCAATGGAAGAAAACAGAAGACAGAGATTAACAGAACCTGCTGTATAAAATAAACTATCTTAAAAAAAACAACAACAAAAACAAAAACCCTAAAAGTCACCCGGGTTAAGAAGATAAATCACAGCTCAGAGTGGTGGCACACACCTTTAGTCCCAGCACTCAGGAGGCAGAGGCAGGTAGATCTCCGAGTTTGAGGCCAGCCTGGTCTACAGAGACTCAAGGTAGCCAGGGCTACACTGAGAAACCCTGTCTCAAAAGACTTAACAAAACAAATCAAAACAAACAAAAAAGAAAGATAAATCACATTCAGATCCAGGTATAAAGTGGACACACCAGACCAAGTTCTCAGCACAAAGGAGATTTATTTGCCCCAGAAGGACAAATAGCAGAGAATAAAGGACAAAGACTGGAGACAGAGGACAAGAGGGAAGGGAAAAAGAACAAGAGAGAGTCAGAGAGAAATCTGCCTCAGAGGGACAAAGGACTGCCTCTGGTTGGAGTGGGGAACAGCAGGTAAATGGCAGGTTATAAAGGGGGAAGGGGAACCCCGGGTTAGGGTGAGTTGGTTTGTTTTAGTTGGTTATGTTAATTAGGGCAACCAAAGGGGACTTTTGATAGCTGAACTTCAATACTTTGATAGCTGGAACTTGATGGTAAAAAATGGCCAAATAAGGGAGTAGACCTTGGTGGCTACCTTTAGGAATGTAATCTTAAGGTTCTCAGCAAGGAGGAGAGGGATAGGTAAAACCTGTCAGTGCCACATTTGCCTGCTAGAGCCCTTCAATGATGACAGTATGGAGGAAAACTAACTACATTCATGAAAGAAAATAAAACTAAAAACCAGAAATAAGTCTCAAACTTTGGAAAACCTCAAATATTAGTGAAAGAGTTGTTAGCAATTAAAAACTCCTCAAACCCATCTCTCTGACCCCTGCTTGTGGTTGTAAGTCTGATATTTAACAACTCTGGCTAGGCCTGTACACTTAACACCTGAGTCAGGAGGATCAGAGCTCAAGGTCATCTTTAGCTCTTAGCTATATAGTTTAAAACCTGTGAGTCTCTTCCTCAAAAAGCAAAAACAATAACAACAAATCCTGTTTAAATCGCCCATTTTTCCTTGGTCCTATGAAGTCTGTGACTAACACTAAATTTTATTATTCTTCACATGAAGCAGCACACAGCAAGCTATCAATGATCAACACACAGAGGAAAAAAAAACGTGTGAGGAGGAGGAATAGACTGGCGTGCCAAGGAAAACAAGCAGTTCCCACTGGAAGCCTGCAATGGTGGGGAATTTCTCTGGAGCTCTCCTGGAGCGGCTGCTAACACCTTGGTTTCTTACTGATGGCCCAGAACTATGAGCAAACATATATTTCTACTGTTCTAAGACTCCAGAGCAGTGGCACGCCTTTAATCCCTGCACGAGGGAGGAGAGGCAGACGGATCTCTGAGTTTGAGGCCAGCATGGTCTACATAGAGTTCCAACAGCCAGAGCTATACAGAGAAACCCTGGAAGGGGTGGGGTGATTTGTCACAACAAATAAAAAACAAATAGTAAAGAATTTTGGTTTTCTTACTAACTCTCTGGGCTTGCTGGTTATCTCCTGGGTACTGAGTGAAATATACAAGCTGGAAAAAAAAATGGAAAATGAAAAAAGGTATGGAAATAACAGGAAGTGGCTGTACATCCAAGTGACCAACTACTTCTAAACAACCAGGACCGGAAGCTGGGTGTGGTGGCACATGTCTGTAACCTCAGGGTCACACTCACTACTTAGTGAGCTGGAGAGCAGCAGTAATACACTCTATAGTGGTAAAATGGCATGTGTTGTTTGCCCTAGTCCTCCTGTCTGTCCCACACTCCATCAAGTTTATTTCAAGGGTTCTTCAAAACCCCTTGTCCTAAGACAGTCTGGCCCCTTAACTCTGTACTATCAAGAAGGAAAACTGCCAGCAGCTAAGGGTATTAAAAAAAACACCATGTCCTTGAGAACAGCCAAAGGTAACAGACAGACATGGCTGTTGTTTATCCCATCTACAAAAATGTCTGCGGTGGGAGCAAGCCAGCAATTCACCCCAGAAGCTCACTGGAGAGAGAGAGCTCTCAGCAGGACCCCAGCTGACTGCCTCAGCTTCCTCAGACACTTTCTGCTGGGGGCTGTGAGCCCTGACTTGATGATCCTTGTGTCTGGTTTCTCTAGGTCTCTACTGGATGTTGTCTTTTGCTCTCTGTGTGCTACTATTTCTTCTTTTACTTTCACTTGCTGTGTATGTAAATAAACTCACTCATTTGAAACTGAAACATGGCTATTGTAGACCACTCTGAGGACGGACAGAACAGCAGCCTGGGCTGTGGAAGATTTTACTTAAGAAACAAAAACAGTAGCAAGTAAAAAGGAGGGGAGGAGGAACATAAAACACTGAAAAACATTCCAAATAAACGGAAAATTTGTCTAACAGATCTGGCATATAACTCCAAAGTTAGCACCCTGTTTTTATGTTGAGTCCAATTCTAAATTTAAATTGAAGAAAAAGGTCCTCAGGAAACAGCAATACTAACAGTTTTGGGTAATCTATTATCTTGATAAATCTTTTCAATGCTTTAAGAACGAACTCAAATACCAGTATTTGTAAAACAGCATTTAAACTGAGCATCTAGCTAGGCATGGTAGTGCACACCTTTAATTCTAGCACTGGGAAGGCAGACAGGCAAATCTTTATGAGGTTGAGGTCAACCTGAACTACACAGTTTCAGAGCGGCCAAGGCTACACAGCAAAACTCTGAGTCAAAAACAAACAAAACACTACCCATCTGCAAGACAGTTAGTGTATTTATTGACTAAAGACCATATTTTTCTATCTTAATGAAGTTCATATTTTTCTTTTTGAGAGATTTACATCATTTTGTGGCATCTACAGAATAGTATGCTTTTCCATAAAAGCACTTACTAAATATTCAATTGTTTAAAATATTTTAAGGGCAGGGTCCTTTAGTAGCCAAGGGTGGCCCTAAACTCCTAATCCTCTTGCCTCAGCCTCCCAAGTGCAGGGATTACAGGCATAAACCACCTCACCTGGCTTAACTGTGTAAGTTTTTAACTCTGGAACTCTGGCTATGACCTTCAAAGGCCATTTTTAGTTAGGCCCCAGTCCTAAAGTTCTCTAGCCTCCCAAATAGTGCCACGAGCCAGGAAAACAAGTCATGGAGACCTCTCTTTCTATTAGTTTCCCACAGATAACTGATAAGTCTAGGTTATGTGTATAACCAAACAGTTTTTCCTTAGAGAAGAGGAAGTAGATGAGAATCTGTTCCGCTGTTTTTGTATGGAAATTTTAGTCATCTACATCCACCTCTACTGACTACAAGGAAGACAATTACACAGTTTGATGTGAAAGTGTATGCCTCTAAGCTCAGCATGGAGGCTGCAAAGATAGGAGGATTGTAAATTCAAGGCAGATCTGGACTACATAGTAAGACCCTAACCTCAAGGAATGAAAGGGAAAAAGAATAGAAAAAAGCTGGGAGGGAGGGAGGGAGGGAGGGGTGCACAGTTAGGCAGTGTCTACATATGAATTTATTTATTTCTTCTAAACATCACAAAATTATGTGGGATTTAGCTGGTCTCCTATACCAGAGCTTTCCCTATTTTAGGGTAATTACAGTTTTAATGTGGGGAGAGGTAGTGCAACTCTCACTCATTTTGCTTTCTGCTTCCTCTGCTTTTGTTATAGAGATCTGTGGTTACTTTAAGGCTGCCCTTGCTTCTTTCTCCAGCCTTAAATGCATCCATAACTTACCTGATGTCTATGTATGTTAGACACTAGTCTACATATAGTA
Source organism: Mus pahari (assembly GCF_900095145.1). Classification (NCBI taxonomy): domain Eukaryota; kingdom Metazoa; phylum Chordata; class Mammalia; order Rodentia; family Muridae; genus Mus; species Mus pahari. The sequence goes on along the minus strand of NC_034595.1, from coordinate 83,596,293 downwards.
AGTCAGTGATGCATAGAGTTCACAAAATAAAGTAACCTTTATTCTAATGGGCAAGATTCAAAAACTAAATAAGATGATGTCATTTCATGAAGTTGTAAGTACTAGAGTAAATAGAAATGAAGCTGAAAAAAACACATGAGCTGGGTGTGGTGGCTCATCTCTGTAACCTCAGATTGGGAGGTGGAGGCAGGAGGATCAGAAGTTCAAAAGGATGGAAGAGAAAGTCTCAAAAGGGGGTGCGGGTGGGGGAGAATGACAACAGAGAAGTTACTTGGAGTGGAATGATAAACTCTCTAACATGGTAATTTGTCAGCAGAAATCTAAGGTAATGAAGATGAGAGTTGTATGTTGGGAAGGAAAGTTTTCCTTCCAGTAATGAACATTTGGTAAACAAGAGTAAAGAAAGTAAAAATAGTATCTTGGCATTTCTGAGAAATAGTAAGAAGACTGGTGCTAGCAAATTACTGTCTAGTAATATTGGTAAGGACCCTGGGAAAACAACCAGGGTTAAGCAATAAAACAGCGTGGTGTCGTCTTTACTCACTGAATGCTAAATAGTGAATAAACTGCAGGGAAGGAAATAGATGTCTGCCTGCCATGGGCAGAACCTTCAATGTGTTTTAAGAATGTTCCCAGGGAAATGCTCAAAACTGAGAGCAATGGCCAAGAAACTGAGGGATGCCCTAGGCGCTGTCCATTCTTTTTGTTAGCTTGACTGGCATCTGGTACATTGCTGAAACTTCAACACGTGCTTCCATTTTTTTTTTAAAAAATCTAGTTCCACCATTAACCCAATCAACCCAATCTCTCTGGTTCTTATTTTTCAAACTCCACTGAAGTCTTGTCAGCTGAAGGTAATGTTTGTCTTAAAAATCTAAAATACATACTAGAATATCCTTTCAGAATCCTTTATACACAAAGCACTACATAACAAAAACATCCAGTGAATCTATACTCAGTTCCTTTGCTCAAGCCCCATAACTTGGCAACAACACAAATCACAGACTTTTTTGAGGAGGTTTGGAGATCTGCAACCACACTACACCTGCCCTGATAAACTTTTGCAGACGGACAAAAGCCATCACTACATCAGGCAACTCCTTCTATAAGTAAACAGCCCCAGTCAACAGAAGTCAAATTCTGGCTACTTTATTGGGAGGCACAAAGGGCAGATATGTTTTAGCATTGTCAGCTGTAGGAATATTTATGCTAGCCTTACACTATTATTAAAAGAATACATCGCAATTACTGAGAAAATTATCCACATTAAATTCTTAAAAGTAAGAATATTTTATCAGGAATATATTAAGAACAAGAATTGTTTTCGTAATTTCTTTTTTTTTTTTTTTTTTTTGGTTTTTTCGAGACAGGGTTTCTCTGTGTAGCCCTGGCTGTCCTGGAACTCACTTTGTAGACCAGGCTGGCCTTGAACTCAGAAATCCGCCTGCCTCTGCCTCCTGAGTGCTGGGATTAAAGTTTTCCCAATTTCTAATTTTACTTCTTGGAAAATCATCCTTAAAGTTGTCTACAAAACTTTCTCTAATGAAAACTAACACAAACGTTCCCTCACCAGCTTCCAATAAAACGAGATGCATTGCACAGAAAACCCTCCAAGCCACTGTATAAAGTACTAAGGAACGGGTCCATCTGAATTTGCTAATGAGAAGAGTCTGAAGCTGGGGAAGTGCTCGTTGCATAAGTATGAGCACTAGAGTTCTGATTCCTGGAAGCCACGTAAATGCTGGGTGAGTGTGGTGGCCATTTGTAATTCCAGTGCTGGGAAGGTGCAGACAGGGAATCCTCAGAGCAAGCTGGCTAGACAGTTAGCCACATCACCAAGCTCTACTTCAAAGATGGATAAACAAACACACCACTCTTTCCCAGTGCTGTTGCTTCAGCCTACACAGTGAAGAACAGCAATGAAGGCAGTTTTAACTTATTGTACCTTTTCTTTTTTCTAACTTATTTTATCCCCCTCTCCCCCCCCCCTTGCTCCAGCCCTGCTCAGTTGGGCCCATAGGCTTTGTTTTTTGTTCGTTTGTTTCTCATTACAGATGTGGTTGCTGGGAATTGAACTCAGGACCTCTGGAAGAGCAGTCAGTGCTCTTAACCACTGAGCCATCTCACCAGCCCTTATTGTACCTTTCCAACAAAGTAACCTCTGTAAGCAGGCCTGGCAAGAATAAAAATTTGGGGTCAGACTCCAGAATTTACCAGCTCTGATACTAGCGAGGGGCATGAAATCTCATATAAGGCTCCTGGACCGCAGTTACTTCATGTGTAAGGATACATGTGAGAAGCACTGAATGGCCTCAACTTGACTGGCCGAAAGGATCCTAATGATGCTCTGGAGTTCACGCACTCTCACAACAATCTCCTCATGATTCAAGATTACTGCAGTAGTAGGGGAACTCTTTTAATTTTTTAATGTTTTTATTATGTTAATTATATACAAGAGCTGGAAAGATGTTTAGCAGTTAAGACTAATACTGCTCTGGTAGAGGACTTGGTTCCATTCCCAACACCCATATCAAGCAGCTCCTAACTGCCTCTAGCTCCTGTTCCAGGGGGTCTGACACCCTTTGTCCTCTAGGGGCACTCGCACACATGTGCACAAAAACTCATGCAGCTATACACACATACACATAAAAATACAAATATACATTATACACAAGAGTGGGTTTCACTATGACACTTTCATTTACCTATGTAAATCATTGATAACATTCACTCCTCTCATTGTTTTTTAAGACAGGCTCTCATGTAGCAGACGCTGGGCTTGAACTCAATTTGTAGTTGTGGATGACCCCTAACCCTGGATTTGCCTAACAGTACCTCCAAAGAACAAGGGTTCGGTGCTCTGCTGGTATACTGCAGTCAAAATCAGGGTGCAGTTGGGTCCTCTCCACTGTTTTACATAACAATTCAGCTAAAGTCTTTACAACATGAAGGACAAAACCTAGTAAACCCAGAGGCTGGAGAGATGACTTAACAATTAAGAGTCCATGTTCAGTTCCCAGCGCCATGTCCAACAGCTCACAACTGCCTGCAACTCTAGCTCCAGCAGGACTCTAACGCCATGGCCTCGGAGGGAACCTGCAATAGGGTGCACACACCCACAGGAAGATGAGGTCTTGCTGTGTGGCCCAGGCTCATTTTCCTGCTGCAGCCTGAGTCCTGGGACTGTAGGCACAGGCACCAGGCCCACCTGAACTCACCTTTCTTTCTTCTTCCTTCCTTTCTTTCTATCTTCTTTACTACAGATTTTTATAGTTCAGTTGTAAAAGAATTCACTAAATAAAAAATAACTGTACTTATAAAGAAAGTAATAGTTATATTAAGCTGTATGGAGACTTATGCAATAATCCTAAACTCTAAATGGTTTCAAGGCAATATGAAATCATAAATCTAGCTTTAAAAATCATATACCATTATCACCATTGACATATTCTTAGGTCTAAAAGTTAGTTGTTCGTTTTCTGTGTGTTTAGTTTCTATTGTTAGTTTGGTTTGATTTTTTTCTGAGACAGAATCTCACTCAAGCTTACCAAAATTCCTATGTCCTCCCAAGTGCCAGGATTACAAATGTATACAGTGTTCCTCCTAAATTAGTTTAATTCTATTAATTCTTATATTTAACTCAGAAATTCATAAACAAGATGAGATTCAGAATTTAATTTAATTGCTGGTTCTATGTATAAGATCATCTAATTCATGTAAGCAATCTAAATATGTAGTGTTATAAATGGACACCCAAATTATATTTACGGAAAGAACTATACTCCAAAGATTACTGTTCATTATTTTACTGGAAGAAAAAAAGATCTAGCTGGTATAAAAAGATATAAAAAAAGATCTAGCTGCTGTAGCCCAGCAGGCTACAGGGGGATCTTTAAGATACTGAACATTAACTGTATTCCACTGATTTGGTGACTTTTCTAAACTAAACCACTATTCCAGTACATGTGCTGGCACAATCCCAACACTTGGGAGATGGACGCAGGGGGTCAAGAGATCAAGGCCATCCTCATCTTACAAGAAGTTGGAGGCCAGTCTGGGACATATGACCTCCACCTAAAAAAAACCTTTAAATATAACTATAGATTTTTTTCTGATTTAAAATTTTGCACACTCAAAAGGAAAAAGCATTAAAAACAAATATGAGGCCCATGCTCTAAATGTCTGATTTTGTTTTTCAAGACAGGGTTTCTCTTTGTAGCCCTGGTTGTTCTGAAGCTCGTTTTGTAAACCAGGCTGAACTCACACACACAGATTTGCCTGCTTCTGCCTCCTGAGTGTTGGGATTAAGGAGTGCATGACCACTGCCAGGCTTAAGTGTGAATTTTCAATTTTCTATAAATAAAGTACTTCTATATTCACTAACCAGCTACTTTATGACTTGGTTATGGTGCCAAACAAAATCAGGATGGTGTTCTACCATGTGCTGTGTTCTCTGGTGTAAACATCTTAGACTTAAGACCCAGAGACATGCACTTACATTTTTTAAGTTAATCAGAATATAAAGTCCAGCTGTTTTTCTTTGTACTTCATTATAAATAGAATTCAACCTTTGGTATAAATAAACCACTTAGGTGAATTTTTGGAACAATATTCCAGTCCAAACATAGTATGTTCCTATTTGAACTAGTCTTCCTCCATTTAAATGATACAGACTACAATAACATGCAATACACAAAAATCTTTTAAATAAAAAGCTTCAACTAAAGCTACTAAAAAGCTGTATGAGAGCCTTTTACTTGTGAGAGTAGAGGATGAAGTCATGAGGTAGCATAGGCAGATTACAAAAACCAAGGTACAGTGGTAAGGACATGTTCGAGGTATATTTGGCTTCTTGAATATTTAAAACTGCATCATCCTTTAAATATCATAGTACTCAAGGGGGGGAAAATTAAAGCACTGTGATAAAATATAATGGGAAGTAAGTTGACAAAAATAACAACCAAAAATGATCAAGCAAAAACCAGAAAACATGGTAGGTATAAAACATGCAGCAATGCTTTCTAAATTGAGCACTCAGATTTAAAAACTGAAAAAAACATAAGGGAAAAATTGCTACAGAAAACCTACAGTGATTCTTCTTCATAGCTTTAAAAGCACAGTGTCTTTGGTGACTAGAGAGTTGGCAGCTGTGGTAGTTTGAAAGCAAATGGCTTCCATAGGCTCATGTTTAAATGCTTGGTCCTCAATAAAACTGGGAAGGACTGGGAGATGTTGCCAGGCTGGAGTAGGTATGGCCTTGCTGGAGGATGACCTTGTTGGAGATGTATCATTGGGGGTGGGCTTTAAGGTTTCAAAAGGCTCAAGTCTGAGCTCCTGCATGTCCTCTCTCCCATCTGCTTCCTGCCATGATAATCATGGATTAACCCTCTAAAACTGTAAGCAAGCCCCAAGTTTAATACTTTCTTTCGTAAGAGTTGCCTTGGTCATGGTGTCTCCACACATCAACAGAACACTGACCAAGACAGCAGCTAAGTAGGAAAGGCAGCTTCTTCAGTAGCTAGAAAGGCTATCTGTGTTCTACCCCACATCCAGGGAGAGAACACTGATGCCCCACTGACAATATCAAATCTTTACTTCATTTAGGGACTTCTATGTATACTATAGATCACAACAGGAAAGTATCACTTGAAAAATCTAACTTATTCTGCACTAACAGTTTGTTTCTCTGGTCCCTTTTAAAAGATAAATCCAGGTTATACATTTTGTTTTGGAGACTTCACTCTGCAACTCTGGCTGGCCTGGAACTCAGATAATCTACCTACCTCTGCCTCCCAAGTACTGAGACTAAAGGCGAGTACCACCATGCCTGACCATCGCATGTATTTTTAACCCTAACAGTTTCATTCCTATAACCTAAGTCCATCAGAATCACCTACAAAGACTACGCTGTGCGCACAATCTACAGTGTTCAGAGAACTAGAACTCATCACTCAGAATGCAAGCGCAGAACTTCTTTTTTAAGAAATGATCTTAGTGGGCTGGCGAGATGGTTCAGTGGTTAAGAGCACTGGCTACTCTTCCAGAGGACCAAGGTTTGAGTCCCAGCACCCACGTAGTAGTTCACAACCATCTGTAACTCCAGTTCCAGGGAATCTTAGCACACTCTTTTGGCCTCTGAGGGTACCAGGAACTCATACTAAAAAGAAGAAAGACATTTTTTAAAGATTTATTTATTTTTATGTATATGAACACATTACCACTGTCTTCAGACACACCAGAACAGGGTATTTGATCCCATTACGGATGGCTGTGAGCCACCATGTGGTTGCTGGGAACTGAACTCAGGACATATATGGAAGAGCAGTCAGTGCTTTTTTTTTTTTTTTTTAAAGATTTACTTATTATATGTAAGTATACTGTAGCTGTCTTCAGACACTCCAGAAGAGGGAGTCNGATCTTGTTAAGGATGGTTGTGAGCCACCATGTGGTTGCTGGGATTTGAACTCTGCACTTTTGGAAGAGCAGTCGGGTGCTCTTACCCGCTGAGCCATCTCACCAGCAGAGCCATCTCACCAGTCCCCTTTTTTGGTTTTTCGAGACAAGGTTTCTCTGTATAGCCCTGGCTGTCCTGGAACTCACTTTGTAGACCAGGCTGGCCTCGAACTCAGAAATTCGCCTGCCTCTGCCTCCCAAGTGCTGGGATTAAAGGCGTGCACCACCACGTCCCGCTCAGTCAGTGCTCTTAACATCATCTTATTTGTGTTTTGAGACAGGATGTCTCTGTGTAACAGGGACCTGGCTGTCCTGGACTCACTTTGCTGACCAGGTTGACCTGGAACTCAGATACCCACCTGCTTAAGCCTCCGAAGTGCTGGGAGTAAAGGTGTGTACCACCGCAACTGGCCCATCATTAATTCTTAAAGTTGGGTTATCAACGAAGGAGTATATTTAAACTCCAAATTTCCTTTGGTTATAGACTATAAAAACCTCACTAGGTTCAGACTGAAAATATGCTTAAAAAGCAACAAGTAGGCCAGGCATGGTGGTGTGTGTCTTTAATCCCAGCACTGCAGAAGCAATGGCAGGCAATCTCTGTAAATTTGAAGCAAGCCTGGTCTACAAAGCGAGTCTAGGACAGTCAGAGGTATATAGAGAAACAAAATAAAACAAAAAACCCAACCCTGCCCACCCCAAAACTATCAAGCACGATAGAACAGACCTGTAATCCCAGAGTTTAGAAGGCCAGAGGATCACGAGTTCAATGCCATCTCCAACTACATAGCAAATTCCAAACGTTCCAGGCCAGCCTAGGGTCAAAACACATCACCAAAACAGAGGGAAAGAGAGGACAAAGGTAGTGGAGGGGAGGAAAGGGACATAAAGGTCAGAAATGAAAAAAATGTTAAAAGTTGTGCACCAACTATATATGTAAAAAAAGAAATATTCGTCAAACCTCAAGGTAAAGAAGTCAACGGAGCAGCCACGATTACTGGAGTTGTTGCTGGGAAATGAGGAGGTCAGGCTGAACAAAGGCTACTATTCCCAGTTGGTGTAGGTGCAGGGAGGACAGATAAATGTTTATAGGGGCTTTCCTGGCCAGGTTAATCCTGAAAGCCAACCAGAAGGGACTTTCTCTGTGGCATCTAGGACTAACAAGGCCAAGCTCCAAAGTTCTTTGCTAAAAATAGGTGAAGGAAGCAGCCCAATTTTGGAATATGGCAGTCTATGTCCTATTCTCTTATGTGTATATGAGGGAGAACTGTGCCAAGAGGAACCAATAATAAACGCGGTTATTTGTTCTGTACATATTTAATTATTAATACTGAATTTTAGACTGATCACACACAAAATAACGAAAAGAAAACGATAGTTGCAATGATATGCTACAAACACCCAAAAAAAATCTGAAGGGAGGAGAGAAAAGGATTATCCAAATTTGGACATTAACCGTTATAAAGTCTAACCCTTTTCACATTATAGATGATTTAAAACCTCTAGAAAATGTAAGATAAGATATCTTAAATTTTAAAATGCAAAGATCATGATTTCTAAACCATGGTAGCAACACCAGAGAAAAAGAAGTTAAAAAGAATGTTTGTTCTAAGAAGTAATGTCTGGCTTATAAGGAAAATGATGTTACATTGGTGAATCTTGGCAGAAAACAGCCACACACCACACACCACACCACACCACACCACACCAGTTTAAAAGTTTAGAAACCCGGAGTCCTCTAACTTTAAATCCATGCAGAGTGAAGAACATCCGCATTTTTTGCCTCGGATGTGCACATCCACTCTCGTGGGACAGAGGACACAAAACAGGACGAAGACCTGTCAATTCAGGAGATCGCACAAGCCCGCCAGCGAGCCCGCCACCTGTTCGCTGCTGCACAGAGAGCCCAGCACACTGAGGCAGAGCGAGGACCTGGGGACGCCTTTGTTGTTCTCTAACTGGGGAAGCGACCTCAAGCCTAACCTCGCGCCTCCAGGCAGAACTTGCCCCAAGGCTGGAGCAGTCGGCCGGGATCGGGACTCGGAGGAAGCCCTCCTCCTCCTCTCGCTCCCAAAGGGCAAGCGCAACACTCTTGTCACCTACCAGTCCCTGGAGGGGGGAAGGGTCACGGGTGAGGAGGGCTGGGGGGACAGAGCCGAACCCCAACGCTCCGGGCGGAAGAACAGTGGGGCGGGAAGAAGTGCTGAGAGGAGGGGGAGGCAGAACCCGGCGCCGAGGCGCCGAGGGGCGAGGCCAGAGCGACGGCCGGGGAATGCTCGAGGGCAGACCGGCAGGCAGGGACGAGGGGACGGCGACGGGACCCCCTACCCAGCACGACCGGGGAGGACCTCCTCAGCCGGGGCCCCGAACGCTGCACCCGAGCCGCCGCGCCCACACCCTGGCGGCGGCGGAGACTCACCAGGCGGCTGCAGACACTGCCCGGCACGACATGGGACCACTCCGGACCCACTCTGGAGCCAACAGAGTGGCGGAAACCGCGGCGTTAGCGCGACCCGGATGCGCATCCCTAGGCACCGGAAGTCGATGCGGGGCCGCCGAACAATCCACACCCCGTTCCGCCAGAACCCCGAGGACTCGTCAGGCGTCTCGGGGCGGGGCAAGGCTTAAGTCCCGCCCACCTCGCAGACCCAGGCGCGTGATTGACTCCCTGGATCTTACGCACGCGAAGCCTTTCCGAGGATGCTGGCGCTGAAAAGTACTCCCGACTTTCCTTGTCCTTTCCCCTCCCCAAAACAAAGTCCAGCTCAGGCTGATATCGAAATGGGGATTCTCCTCCTTCAGCCTAGGGTTTGTAGAACAGGCTGTGTCTCTATGCCCAGTCACCGCTCTCATCTTTGAAAGTGAGTTGTAAAAAAATAAATGTGTGTAATTCCTACCGTAAAGGAACGGCGAAGTTGAAAAATGTTGGCTGCAATTAGTCGAGTTAGAAAGACTAGGAGAGAAAAATGGATGGGAACTTTTGAAGACACTTGGAAGGCTAACTCAAAGTGAACATTTTTATCCGAAAATTTAGTTTATACCTAATATTATATTACACTTGCAGCTGCCTTCATTTTGTGCATATTGTTTTCAGGAACATTTTTTGTTTGGTTGGTTGGTTGGTTTTTGGGGGGTGGGGGTTGTTTTTCTAGAGAAGTTTTTCTCTGTGTACCTTGACCTGGAATTCCCTCTATAGATCAAGTTGGGCTTGAATTCAGAGATCCACCTTCTCGGCTCAGAAACTTTTTTTTTTTAGAAGATTTTTTTTTTAAGATTTATTTATTTATTATATGTAAGTACACTGTAGCTATCTTCAGACACTCCAGAAGAGGGCATCAGATTTTGTTACGGATGGTTATGAACCACCATGTGGTTGCTGGGATTTGAACTCTGGACCTTCGGAAGAGCAGTCGGGTGCTCTTACCCACTGAGCCATCTCACCAGCCCAGAA
>NC_034595.1:83577416-83585919 GCF_900095145.1 Mus pahari | reverse complement strand
TCTGTATAGCCCTGGCTGTCCTGGAACTCACTCTGTAGAACAGGCTGGCCTCAGAAATCTGCCTGCCTCTGCCTCCTGAGTGCTGGGATTAAAGGTGTACGCCACCACGTCCGGCTCTTGGGAAGCTTATTTATTTATTTATTTATTTATTTATTTATTTATTTATTTATTTTAAGTACACTGTAGCTGTCTTCAGACACTCCAGAAGAGGGCATCAGATCTTGTTACGGATGGTTGTGAGCCACCATGTGGTTGCTGGGATATGAACTCCGGTCCCTTCGGAAGGGCAGTGGGGTGCTCTTACCCACTGAGCCATCTCACCAGCCCCTCTTGGGAAGCTTCTTAACTGCTCTTTCTCACACCTCACACTTAATTAGCACAATCAGTAGATGCTGTCTTCAAAGTCTTTGCAGAATCGGACCATTTTCCACCTGTGTTGGTTGGTATGCACCACAGTCAGTATGTACTTCTGACGGTCCCATTCATGTTTTTGCTACCCTATACCCACTATAGAAGTGAGAGCCGCCCGTAGAAGCCTTAATAGGATCACGTGCTTCTTCTGATGGCTCTGTCTCAGTGTGAACGCTAAAATCCTGACATCGCCTACAGGACCCAGAAGACTTAATTTAACTCATCGATTAGAACTCTAACCTACTTTGTCTTGTCTTCCTTCCCCTTAAGGCGTGCTGGCCTCTGCTGCTCTTCCAGCCTGCAAGCAGACTCTGGTGCCGGCTGCCTTCTCCTCCATCTACCCAGAGTGCTTTTCCCTCAGGCAGATCTTTCACCTTGTCACCCCCTTTACAGCTTCAGATGTGCCTTCTCAGAGACCGCCTCTGAGGCTGTGCTTAAACGGGAGCATAACTGTCTCCCTTGTACTTTCTTACCCCTGAGAATTGTTCTCATGACGTTTGTTCAATACGTTTCTTGGGGGTTTGGCGTACTGTCTCCCCACCAGAATATAAGTTCCACAAGGGCTTGGATTTGGGTTTGGAGGAGTGGTTGGTTGGTTGGTTAGTTGGGGTGTTTTGGTTTTGGTTTTGGTTTTGTGTTTTTGATATAAGGTCTCTTGTGTCCCAACTAGATTTGTGGTTGAGAATGGATTTGAACTCCTGATTCCTCTGCCTCCTCCTCTCAGTGCTAGAATCACAGGTGTGATTCTATGCTCTCCTGGCAGGTTTGGTTTTTTGTTTTGGTTTTTGGTTTTTGGTTTTTTGGTTGGAGGAGTGTATTTTAGCAATAGAACACATATGTTACATAGTAAACAGCCAGTACATGAAAGCATAGATTAATTGCTCATTGTTTTTTTTATTTTTACCGACATGAACCACCAGCTCCACCAGAGGGAGCCCACAAACAATGTGATGTCCCCAGACACTCTTCCCAAAGTACACACTGTACATACACATCAGTCCTACGCGTTATTATCAACTACAAAGCGACACACTAGGGCCAACATGCCTCAGCAGGTAAAGATACTTGCCTCCAAGCTCGATGGCCTGGGTTCAATCCCTAAGACCCACATGGCGGGAGGAAATAACCAGTTTTTGCAAGCTGTTCTCTGATCCCCTCTCCCCCATACAAGCTGTACTTACACTCATACACATATACATGGGTAAATCGATAATGTAAAAAAAAAATCAGGGTCTTTGTAGTATATATACATATATAGAGACATATGTATGTATATGTATACAGTTTCACTATGTAGCCCTGGCTGTCCTGGAACTCTATGTAGACCAGGCTGGCTTCAAACTCACAAATATCTGCCTGCCTCTGGCTCTCTACTGCTGGGATAAGAGACATTCCCACCACTCCCAGTCGTTGGCATCTTTTGAGAAAAGAAATCTTTTTTCCTTACTGTAATCTGCACCGTCCCATTTCTTTCCCATTTCTCTCTCAGTTCGCATGCCTAGCCGCCACTCACATAGGGACCTCTAGTGGAGCCCTCTTGCTTTGTATTTGTTTGTGTGTTTTGAGGTCATGGTAGCACAAGCCTGTAATTCCAGTACTGGGGAGGCAGAGACAGGAGGACTGTTCCAAGTTGGACGGCAGCCCAGTCTCAGTACTGAGACCTTGTCTCAAAAACAAACATGTAAATAACCAAAAACTATAGGACTTGATGTAGAGTCTTACAAGTACACACAGAAACTGCAACTGAGTTCCCTCTATAAGTGAGGTATTGTATCAGGGAAGAATTCAGGGACTTGCTTGAGGTCACATGACTGGCAGGCAACAAAGCTGGGGATGGTGATGCATGCCTGCAATCCCAGCACTCAAGAGGTTGGGGCAGAGGGATGGTGAGTTCAAAGCCAACCTGGGCTACACAGCCAGGCCCTGCATCAGCAACCTACAGAGCGGCAGTTGCCAGTGGAGCCTCCACCATGCAGTCCATCCAGAGGGTAACTTTTCCCTTTTCCATGTTTTTAGTCTTTTTCTTTCTTTTAGATAATTACCTGTGTCCCCTGTTACTCTGTGCTTTCTCAGTCTCCCTGCTAAGCAACCTCCCAGGGCCCAACTCCCTGTCATGGCTGACCTCGGCACCTCACTCACAAGGCTCCTTTCTCTGCTCCATCTCTTTCCTCCTGGCAGCTGCCAAGACTTACAGCTTGCCTGCCCTGTTGCTTTTCTCTTAAGCTCCAAAAACATTATTCTTGAACTTAAGAATAACATAAAAAGAACAAAACAAAGCAGCCCACGGGGCAGGGTGACATCAGAACCCAGGATCTTAAGACTGCTGATCAAGCTTCTCTCCCACCTCAGGAAGAGCAACAGGGGAGCCAAGGATGAAGGTGGTTTGTATTTACTTACAGGTTTCTCCGTGATTTCATGCCTCTCTCCTCCTTTCCTCCTCCTCTTCCACCTCCTCCTTTCCCTCCTTTTTCCTCCTCCTCTCTCTCTTTTTTCTCCTCCTCTTCCTCTTCTTCCTCCTCCTTTTCTTCCTCTTCCTCCTCCTCTCCCTCCTCCTCTTCCTCCTCCTCTTCCTCCTCCTCTCCCTCCTCCTCTTCCTCCTCCTCTCCCCCCTCTTCTTCCTTCTCCTCTTCTCCCTCCTCCTCTTCCTTCTCCTTTTCTTCCTCTCCCTCCTCCTCTCCCTCCTCCTCTCCCTCCTCCTCTTCCTCCTCCTCTCCCCCCTTCTTCCTTCTCCTCTTCTCCCTCCTCTTCCTCCTCCTCTCCCTCCTCCTCTCCCTCCTCCTCTTCCTCCTCCTCTCCCCCATCTTCTTCCTTCTCCTCTTCTCCCTCCTCTTCTCCCTCCTCTTCCTCCTCCTCTCCCTCCTCCTCTCCCTCCTCCTCTCCCTCCTCCCACTCCCCTGTTTTTGGGTTTCGCTTTGAGACAGAGTTGGCTATATCTCTCCCTGTCCTAGTCTTTCTGTCTTTGCTTCCGAGTGGGAGATTCCAGGCATACACCACAGTACCCCCTATTTGATATTATAGCCCGTGGAAATGTTTTGTGAGTTACTGTTTTCCCCTGACTTATTACAGTATTTCAGAGGACAAACCTAAATGAATATACCAAAAATGCTGTTATGATTTCTTCAAGCTTAGTTGCAAACACTCACATATCTATATAATTTCCTTTTCTTTTTTTATAGATTAGGACTAATTCACTCAAAATTTAACACAAAAGAAGGCTATTCTAGACAGATATGACTAAAAACAGCGAAGGTACAAATCAAAACACAAAACTAAATAAGACAAAACACTAAAATAAGACTGACTATAAGGCCTCTGAATTGAATTATTTCTAGTTTAGTTTTATTTTTTTGATTTTGTTTTTATTTTTAATTTTTGGGGGGGTAGAATCTCACTATGTAGCCTTGGTTGTCCAGGAACTCAATATATAGATTAGGTTGGCCTCAAACTCATAGAAATGCAATCTGAGCCGGGCGTGGTGGTGCATGCCTTGAATCCCAGCATTCGGGAGGCAGAGGCAGGTGGATTTCTGAGTTCGAGGCTAGCCTGGTCTACAAAATGAGTTCCAGGACAGCCAGGGCTACACAGAGAAACACTGTCTCAAAAAACCAAAAAAAAAAAAAAAATGCAGTCTGCCTCTGCCTCCTGAGTGCTGGGACTAACTCCCAACTTATTTTCAGTTTAAAGATCATGTATGACCCATGGTTTTAATGGTCATCAACGTAAACCTTCGTGTTTGACATGCCTGAAGAACAATGATCTGGGCTTACGTCTGTCAGTGTTTTCTATTTTTTTGTATGTGTATATATGTGTGGTGAGTTCATGTAGAGGTGCGTGTTCATACATGTGGGTGCACATGTGTGCAGTTGCATATACACCTGTGAATGGGCACATGGGAGTCCCAGGCAGATGATGGGAGTCTTCGTCATCCCTCTCTGCTTTATAGATTGAGACTGGGTCTCTCCCTGAACCTGGGGCTCAGTTTTTTGGCTACTGTGGCTAGCCAGCTTGCTCCAGAGAGCCCCTGTTTCCACCTCCCTATAACTGGAATTACAGAAGGGTCACCATGCCCACCTGGATCTTACAGGGGTTCTCAAAAGCTGATCCTCAGTCCTCAGGTTTGGGCCTCACCTATTGAACCATCTTCCTGGCCCATCTGTTGTTCTCAGCACATTTTTAATTTTGGATTGGGGGATTATGGGGTAAATCCTGGCTGGGCCTCATGCTAAGCTCCTTCTCTACCACTGAGTCACATCTCTAACCTCAAGATAATTTCTAGATACCATTTAGCTTATTGATATATGGTCTCATGTAGCCCAGTCTATCTTCAAATTTGCTGTGTAACCCAGGCTGACCTTGAATTCCTGATTCCTTCTGCCCCCACCCACCCAAGTGCTGTGACTGCATGTGTACACTACCATGCCAAGTTTTGTGCGTGATAAAGCCCTCCTTCCTATATAACCCTGCCTGGCTTGGTAATCGGTGTGTAGCGTAGATTCACCTTCACCTTCTCAGGTCCTCCTTCCCCTGCCTCCTGAATACTGGAATTACAGGTTTGCACCCAATATTTTCCCCCCATTTTGTTTTGAGCATTTCATGTCCCAGAGTTTCTAAAAGCAGTTGACAGTGGGATTGTGAAGTGGTGACTTAAGGGTTCTTTGGAAAGCCAGTTGGATGATGTTTTGCTGAGGCAAACACGGAAAGGAACGTTTCAATGAAGGAGACACAGGAGAGAGGATACTCTGTTAAGGCAAACATGTGAAAGGACACGTGAGGAAGGAATTTTTGCTAACGACATGCAGGTATTGGTCCATCTTACATTGAGTAGTTGAGCTGCATTTGTCGGGACTCCATAGACAGAAAACTTCTGGTGCTGTGCTGCAGTTTCTTGCTGCTTCTGAGGACTCGGGCTAATTGGCAGTGTGATGTCAGCTGAGATAGACACATGTGTTGGGACAAGACCTGTGGAGGACACGTGATGTTTGGAGATTATAAATAAGACTCAAGGGACGGTTTCCAAGGCTGAGCTCGCCTTGCTTACAGAGCTAGCTGTGCATTGCTTGTGGGTCTCATGTCTTCAAGTTTTTGCTGATCTTTGCTTCCCTGAGGAAGCTACAGCAAGGAACGCTAGACATCCCCCCTGCTGACTCCTGCCAAGGCCAATGCATAGCAGTCTCTGCTAGGCAGCACCACCGCTCTGACTCCTGTATGATAGCCCAGCTCTACTGAACTGGACTGCTGGGGTATCCATGATGTGTTTGCGAGTGGATCAAACTGTCCCTGCTGACCTGTGAACAGAACTGCTGATTTCCAGACAACACAGACAGGAGTTGCTTCAAAGAACCTTTCTAAGTAGGTCCACTTCCCCCATATCCTTTCTTTCCCACTATCTCTGGTGGGTGTTGGGCTACAAGGGAGGTAAAAGTGTTTTAAGAACCATCAGTTAAAATAAGGTTTGAGCTCTTTCCACCATCTTGGCACCTATGGAAGCCTGCTGGGTACAGGACTTTTTTTTTTTTTTTAATGCAAGTATGTCTAAAAGGCTGTGATGCAGGGCCATTTTTTGCTGGCTACAAACAAGGTCTCCAGAACCAAAGAGAGCACACTGTTCTTTTTGGTTTTTTCAAGGCAGGGTTTCTCTGTGTAGCCATGGCTGTCCTGGAACTCACTCTGTAGACCAGGCTGGCCTCAAACTCAGAAATCCACCTGCCTCTGCCTCCCAAGAGCTGGGATTAAAGGTGTGTGCCACCATGCCTGGCAAGAGCACACTGTTCTTAAATCTGAAGGTATTTATGGCCAGGATGAAACTGAGTTCTACTTCGGCAAAAGGTGTGCTTATGTGAACAAAGCAAAAAACAATACAGTGACTCCTGGAGGCAAACCAAACCAAACCAGAGTGATCTGGGGAGAAGTAACTCAGGCCCAAAGAAACGGTGGTGTGGTTCATGCAAAATTCCAAAGCCACCTTCCTGCAAAGGCCACTGGACGCAGAATCCATGTGATGTTGTACCCACCCTGGATTTAAACTAATAGAGAGTAAATAAAAGTGGATTTGTTTTTTTTAAAGGTTTGAAAAAATTAAAGTTACAGAATATAGTTTTAGAAACAGGTATGGTAGTCTTGTCCATAATTCTAGCACGAAAAGAAAATTAGGGTTGGTCATGCCTTTAATCCCAGCTCTCAGGAGGTAATCTCAGTGAGTTTGAGGCCAGCCTAGTCTATATAGTAAGTTCCAGGCCAGTCAGAGTTACCCTGTCTCCAAAAATGCCAAATTAAAGACTCCAGTCTATGGTTAAAGCAAGGGTTGGAAGGTCAGGGACTGTATCTCTAGGTCAAAGGCAAGAGATGACAGGAATCACTCTGGAGGATATAAAGAGAAGGTAGAGAGGACAATCAGTCATGGAAAGACAAACTCACCTCTGCTGGCCAGTCCTCACAACAGATAACAACTACCAGTACCAGATAGGCTAGTTCTCCCAATAAAAGTACCTTTCAACCAGGTGCAGACCTGCACTTGGATGGGCACAGCCTTGGAAGAACTTACTGGTGTGGTAAAATGTAGTCTACCCAGTTTTAAAAGCAGATGTGGTAGTCTCATCCATAATCCCAGCACTTGGGAACCAGATGCAAGAGGATCACCACAAGTTCAAGACCTGCCTAGTCTTCATGCAAGTTGAAATGCCCTCTGTGGTGGTTTAAATATGCTTGGCCCAGGGAGTGGCACTCTTAGGAGGTGTGGCCTTGTTGGAATAGATGTGGCCCTTGTGGAGGAAGTGTGTCACTGTGGGCATGGACTTCAAGACCCTCATCCTAGCTGCCTGGAAGCCGGTCTTCTCCTGATTGCGCATAGAACTCTCGGCTCCTCCAGCGCAATGCCATGCCTGCCTAGATGCTGTCTTGTTTCCACCTTGATGATAATGGACTGAACCTCTGAAACTGAAAACCAGCCCCAATTAAATGTTGTCCTTTTTAAGAGTTCCCTTGGTCATGGTTCTCCTTATAGCAATGGAAACCCTAACTAAGACACCATCTCAAGAAATAAACAGTAGCTACAGCAGAAAGCTACAAGATGCTAGAGAGAAAACATATAGCTCAAATTTGTAATTGCTTTCATGGGTTATCAAAGATGCTGGCTATAGTGTTAAGGAGACAGGCAGCACCATGTCTGAGAGAAACGGAACTGAGGATTCCATGGCCCTGAAGTCACCTAAGTGTTTGGACTCAGGGATCACCTCTCCAAGTTGGGTACTGCCATCCTCAGGGCTTATGAAACTATGCTATCCTCTTTATCTTCTTGAATTCATTTGCCAAGCAGTTCTTTTTTTTTTTTTTTTTAAGATTTATTTATTTTATGTATATGAGTACACCATTGCTCTCTTCAGACACACCAGAAGAGGGCATTGGATCGATCTCATTACAGATGGTTGTAAGCCACCATGTGGTTGCTGGGAATTGAACTTATGACCTCTGGAAGAGCAGTTGGTGCTCTTAACCGCTGAGCCATCTCTCCAACCTGCCAAACAGTTCTGTAAAACAAACTTGTATACTCGTCCTTTCCTCTGACTTTTGCCAGTGAGTTTTTAAGTTCCTAAAGAATTGAAATGCATCCACATAGCAGTTAGCTATGGGCGTACCTTGATATGAATAATATATAAATCCTGTACATCCGAAGCTCTTCTGGAAAGTATGAAGAATGATTGTCACAAGACTCAGCAGATGAAGGGGTCTTCCAAGAAAGCCTGGTGACTTGAGTTCAATTCCCCAAACTCACCTGAAGATGGAAAGAGAGAACCAACTCCACAAAGTTTTCTCCTAACCACCATACACACATCGTGGCATCTGTGCTTGAAAACACACAAATTCTAGAGTAGGAAGAAAGAGTTCAACATTCCTTACAAAACTGTTGTGAAATGTGTACGATGTATGTAACCAGGAAAAAAACTCAATAAATAATAACCTGTAGTGACAGTTTGGGGGACTTGGTTTCATTTTTTTTTAAAGATTTATTTATTATATGTAAGTACACTGTAGCTGTCTTCAGACACTCCAGAAGAGGGAGTCAGATCTTGTTAAGGATGGTTGTGAGCCACCATGT
>NC_034595.1:83562564-83577256 GCF_900095145.1 Mus pahari | reverse complement strand
GGTGCTCTTACCCACTGAGCCATCTCACCAGTCCCTGGTTTCATTTTTTAAAAACACAGAAATATTATAGGAATGTGTTTTCATTTTAGTCCCAGGTGTGGGTACATGAGGCTGCTCCCGATTGTCTACCGCATCTATGATTTGCCTCATGCCCTAGCAGGGGAGTGCTTTAGCCAGTGGTAAATACTTTCCAAGATTGGGTGATGCTTGGCATTCTGGGGACTTTTCAGAGGGTATATAAATGCCTCTCTGAGGACTGTTATGGGTTGGTAGTCGCTGTCAGTCATAGTTTGTGAAGTAATCAAAGATCATACTTGCCCCAGTGAACTTGACGACCCTTATCAGCAGGAAATAGTATTAGGGGGTTGAAAGGGTGGGAAAAGGGGGAAGAAGAGTTGAAGAAAGAAGAGCCCACAAAGTAGCCAAAGCCCGACTGCACTGACCTATTAATTGCATTAAACATGGTAATGGTACCCTTGCTCATGTATTGGGGTGTGGTTTGGTTTTGTTTGGTTTTTTGAGACAGGGTTTCTCTGTGTAGCCCTGGCTGTCCTGGAACTCACTCTGTAGACCAGGCTGATCTTGGAACTCACAGAAATCCACCTGCCTCTGCCTCCTGAATGCTGGGTTTAAAGATGTGTGCCACTGGGGCTGGGAAGATAGCTCTGTGGTTAAGAATACTGGCTGCTCTTTCAGAGGACCTGCATTCAGTTTTCAGCACCACAAGGCAACTCACTTCTGTCTGTAACTCCAGTTCCAGAGGAATTGACACCCTTGGACAGGCATGCAGGCAGAACACCAGTACACACAGAAATAAATGAATCATAAAAAAAAAAAAGATGTGTGCCACCAGAGTAGTGTATTTTATTTTAAAAACTAATCACCTTTACTTTTGAAAAGAAAAATTATAAATAAAAGCCATATAAGCAAAAGCCCTTTGGGATCCTAATTTTTTGAGATAGTTTTTCATGTAGCCCAGGCTGGCCTTGAACTTGTGAGAATAACTTTGAATTTATAACTCTCATGTCTCCACCTCTTTGGTGATGAGATTAGGTTGCTGGGAACTGAACCCAAGACTTCATGCATGCTAGGCAACTGCCAGCTGAGCTACATGTGTCACCTCACCTCTAGACCCCAGTATGTTTTAAATGTGTTTGGGAGTTTTATGAGACAGGGCTTCATATAGCCCCAGGCTGGCTTCAAACAGACTAAGTAGCCAAGTATAACCTTGAGCTTATGCTTCTGTGTCTCCCCTCCAGAGTGCTAGGATTACAAGCATGTACCACCTGGCCTGGTTTATGTGATGCTAAAGTCAAACATGGGGCTTCAAGCTAGGTATGCTCGCAACCAACTGGGCCACATCCCCATCCCCTGAGAAAAATTTTAAGACTTAGTTAACAGATCCTCAAACGGAAACATTCAGGGTAGGTGTGCTGACACAGGGTCCACAGACTCCATTCCCAGCCCTGGGGTGGTGGAGGCAGGAGGATCACATCAGTTGAGGTACGTTTGGGTTACCTGACAAAATGTCTCAAAAATGACAAAACCAGAGAGTAGGGAGGGAAAAGAGTGAAGAGGAAGAGGTGAGGAAGGAGGAGGAGAGCCGGGCAGTATATGGTGTTTGCAGCTTCTGCCCAGGGTCTTTTTCCTCACTCTTTGCAGCTGCACCATTTTGACACTTTTTGGATGACCTGATGCACAGACACATCCCCATCCTTCTGCCATGTCCAGCCCTCTGCTGCCAGGATGCCTTTTATTTTGATTAACACACTTGAGACAGGGTCTTCTTGCACAGATGTCCAGTAACAGCTGTCTTGTCACAATGGGATGCCACATAACTGTGGACTCTCTTCATGAACAATGTTAGACCCACAGCCAATTCCTTGACATACTGCTGCCAAATTACTCTTCCTGGCCGAAAGTCTGGATTCCAGATTTCTGTAACTGCCTTAACCCTGTCAGATCCTGATGGGACTCCATTTGGCCATCTGTTGCTTTCCTCTCTGGCGCCCCCTGCTGTGAGGATGACTGACAGCTGCCTACAACTAACCTGAGCCAGCCTCACCCTTATCACAGTGTGAGCTGCATCCAACTGAGGTCACCTGGAGGATTCCTGCCATCAAGAAAGAATATATATTTTAATTTTATTTTCTATGTGTAAATGTTTTGCCTGCATGTATGTCTGTACATCACATGCATGCCTGGTGCCCACAGAGGCCAGAAGAGGGCAGTGAACTGAAGTTATAAGCTGTTGCAACCTGCCCTTTAGGTGCTGAGAATCCATCCTAGGACCTCTGGAAAGCAACCAGTGCCTTTAACTGCTGAACCATCTCCCTAGCCCCCATTTTCTCTGCTTTGAGACAGATTGTAACCCAGGCTTGACTGTGTAGCTCAGGTGAGCTTTACATCCCATCCTCCTGCCTCTGCCTCCTGAGTGCTGTCATTACCGATGTCAGTGAGCATGCCCTAAAAATAGCTTTTCTATATCCAAATCCTTCTCTTAATAATACCAAAGAAGTTGAGCACGGTGCCGCATACCTATGACAGAAGACAGAGGCAAAGGGATTAGAAATCCAAGAACAGCCTTGGTTATATAGCAAGTTGGTAACCAACTTGGGTCAAAGAAACAAACAAAAAAGGAAACAACATGAGATACTCCTGAAATACTGGGAGCTACAAGGGCCATTTAATTGAATTATAAGAAACTACACTGTTCTTAAAAGTCTGTGGTACAAAACAGTGGTTATTCTAAGGTATCTAGTGCTCTCTTCTGGCCTCTGACGGTACTACATGCCTGTGGTATACAGACATACATGCAGCAAAACATACCTAAACACATGAAATAAAATTTAAAAAATAAAATTTATTAATCCCAGTACTCGGGAGGCAGATGCAGGCAGATTTCTGAGTTCGAGGCCAGCCTGGTCTACAGAGTGAGTTCCCGGACAGCCAGGGCTATACAGAGAAACCCTGTCTTGAAAACCCAAAAAATAAAAATAAATAAATAAATAAAAATGAAATTTAATAAATAAGGAGTAATAAAAACAGACATGGACCTTTGGTTTACACACACACACACACACACACACACACACACAGCACATACATACACACCACTCACACCAAGAATTAGAATACGTGTAGGCTTATATTTTTCAAATCCTACTTTTTTTGATTTTTTTGTTTTTCGAGACAGGGTTTCTCTGTATAGCCCTGGCTGACCTGGAACTCACTTTGTAGACCAGGCTGGCCTCGAACTCAGAAATCCGCCTGCCTCTGCCTCCTAAGTGCTGGGATTAAAGGCGCGTGCCAAGTGCTTTAACCTCCCTTTTAGGCCTTTACCCACCAGAGGTAGTGGAAAAGAAAGATTATTAGGCTGTGGGGGAAGTAAACGTGTTTAGAAATATTCTTTGGGGCAATTGTCAGGACACCAAGAGTCTGGTTCAGTAGTGTCAGGGTAGCAAACACAAATCAGCACAGTGGCGTGACAACAGAAACAGCCAGGCCTCCACTGAAAGGCAAGCGTCAGCAGGACCAGCACAGATACCAGGAGAGGCTCTCTGCTGTGCCTCTCTCC
This sequence comes from Mus pahari, assembly GCF_900095145.1. Lineage (NCBI taxonomy): Eukaryota > Metazoa > Chordata > Mammalia > Rodentia > Muridae > Mus > Mus pahari. Next base: position 83,573,679 of record NC_034595.1, on the reverse strand, counting down.
ACACAGTGCAGATCAGCGAAGACTAAGGGGTGAGCATTGCGAAGCTAGCTATGCAAGCCCCTGTCATTGTCCCTGAGTCCTACTTATACTCCCTCCAAACATCACAGGTCCTCACACGGTCTTGCCTCAGCAGAACACCACGCAAGACTGTCTCAGCTGACATCACTCTGCCAATCGGCCAGAGTCCGAGGAAGTGGCGAGAAGCTGCCAGAACACCACCAGAAGTTTTTTGGTGTGTTTCTCTCTATGAAGTCATGACAATGATAACCATTCAGGAATGTCAAGGCGTACCAATACCATCCAGTGTCGTCCACGGTCTGTTGGGTCCTTCTTAGCATCATGCATTCTTTCATGTGTCTGCTTTAGCAAAACATCTTTCCGCCTGTGTCTGCTTCATCTAAACATTCCTTTGTGTGTTTGCCCCAGCAAAATACCATCCGACACAACTGACTTCCCAAAGAAACTATAAGTTTCCATTTCAAGTGTGAATGCTAGGCATGGTGTCACATGCCTGTAATCCAAGAACTTGAGGGCAGAAGCCCTCTCTGTCTGTAAATTCGAGGCCAGCCTTGTCTGCATAGAGAGTTTCAGGCCAGCCAGGGCTACATAAAGAGATACTGATTTAAAAAAATAATAATAAATAAATTAATTATAATAAAAAAAGAATGTAACCCTGGGTGCATTAGTTGGGAAACTGTTCAAGCCTTCTCTGCTGGATTTGGGGTGCATTCTGGGTCTATTCCTGAGACTGTAGTTCATACTCCGCTTCTCCCTCCTAGAGCGACCCTGTAATTCCTCATATCGTTATTTTTGTTATTGTTAAGAACAGAACTTATTGCCAGCTGTGGTGGTGGCACAGGTCTTTAATCCCAGCACTCAGGTGACAAGAGTCAGGCAGATCTCTATGAGTTGGAGTCCAACCCAGTCTACAGAGAGAGTTCCAGGACAGCCAGAGCTGTACAGAGAAACCCTACCTAGACAAAACAAAACCAAAACCTGGAATCTTTCTTTCACTGATAGTACGTGAACAAGAGCTGATTGAGTTCCACAAAAAACAAACAAACAACATAGAGGAGAGTCTTTTTTTTTTTTTTAAGGCAAGGTACACTGTCGCTGTCTTCAGACACACCAGAAGAGGGCATCAGATCCCATTACTGATGGTTGTGAGCCACCATCAGGTTGCTGGGAATTGAACTCAGGACCTCTGGAAAAGCAGTCGGTGCTCTTAACCTCTGAGCCATCTCTCCAGCCCTAGAGGAGAGTCTTCACTTGAGCAGTCTAGTGCTTTTATGTAACAGTTGCCCATCTTCCAGGCAAGACAACAGTGAAGTGAGCTACAAGCCATAAAACCAACCCAGAGCATCCAGAGTGTGAATGAGTCCAAGGTGAGAATGTCAAGTCCAGACAGGAGCACCCTCTACAGTATCAGGCATCCCCCAAAGCGCCAGCTCTCTGGTCCAGCCTCATGTCTCTGTGGATAAGGCTCTCCCTCAAGGTTCCTTAGCCAATCTGTAGAGAAACCAATGGATGTTGCCTGGCATTGCTTCTCTCCACCTACTTGGGACCCAAGAACTTTGATAACATTCAACTTGCTTTGTCCCAAGGCCCCCATGAGTTACCCATACTGCTTCTAAGCACCAGGTCTGAGTAAGCTCTATCCACCTCCATGCTGTGGCCCTTGTTGGTAGCATCAGCAAGAATGGGACTTTGCCTATTCCATTCTCGTTGACTTAAGAAAGATTAATGGTTCAGTTAAGCCAGAGCTTTGGAGGGGAGCCGACCCAGCCTCCATCTCGGCTTTACCATTCACTATATGTGGCTGCTGCCCTGTGAAAGTAGCTTTGTCCCCTAAAAGCTTCCCATGCTGGAGGCTTGGTCTTGAGTATGGCCTTGTAGTGGTGCTGGGACTTTAAGGTGTTAGGACTGTGAAATGGCTCATCTGGTAAAGGCACTTGCCATCAAGCTTGATGACCTGAGTTCAGTCCCCAGGGCCACCTCCCTCAAACTCTCCTCTTACCTCTGGGTATTGAGGCACACATTTACACACATAAATGCATAGATAAATAAGTGTAATAAAAGGGAAGGGCCCAATAGAAAGGCTTGGGCCATCGGTGTGGCACCATTATGAATGGATTACTAATACCCCCTTCTTTTTAGACAGGGTCTGGCTATGTAGCCCAGACTGGCTGGAAACTTGCCATCCCACTGCCACAGCACCACTGTGATCAGCTGGTAATAAGAGTCTTACTGGGGCCATCTTACCACCTGGGAGTGTTTAGTTCTTTTTTAAAAAGTTTTGGTTTTCCCTTCCTTCCTTCCTTTTCCTCTCTCTCTGTTGGGGGCTGGCCAGTGCTGCTTTGTACTCAGATGCTCAATAGTGCCCCCCCACCCCCACCCCCAACCCCACCCCCAGTCTGATTGGTCCGCCCGCCCCCCTCCATGAGCACACCCTCAAGTACTGCCAAGGGATGCTCTTTTAGCCTTGCTCCCTACTTTAAAGCTATTGGTTAAATAAACGTACCTACAGCCAATCCCTGGGGAGAACAGAGAAGCAGGTTTTCAGTTACCAGGCTAGGGGTCACAGGTAGGGATGACAAGAGAAGCAAGAGAAGAAGGAGGGAGGAGGAGAGAGGAGGAGAGAGGAGGAGAGAGGAGGCCATGAGAGAAGAGGGACCATGAGCACACGGCCAAAAGAAGTGGGCCCTGAGGACAGGCTGATGGAACAGAAATAACCCGGGTGAGACTCAAATAGCTAGAAACAGGAGACATATGGCTGGGATAGAAGTTAGACTCGCTCACAAGCTGCCCAGTCTAGGCTTATAGCTTAAAAGTAAAATACTAAGATTTTGTGTCTTTTATAGGAGCTAGCTAGAATTTATAATTCATTTACACCTCCCAGCTCTCCTCTAGGCCTCTTCTTCCCCTCCCCCTTTCCTCTTCCCCTCCCCTCCCCCTTTCCTCTTTCCCTCCCCCTCTCCTCTTCCCCTCCCCTCCCCCTTTCCTCTTCCCCTCCCCCTCTCCTCTTCCCCTCCTTCTCCTTCTATAGATTAGGTCTTCTGTACCCAGACTGGCTTTGAACTAGCTATGTAGTCAAGGATGACCTTGACTTCTGGTCCTCCTGAGATTTGAAGCTATAGAAACACCACCCTGGGCCTCACACGACTTCATTTTTCTACATCAGGGTTATGCTGGGACTTTTCCTCATTTTTCCTCTTAAAATTAAAAAAAAAAAAAAAGTGGGGGTGTAGGTGTACTTTTTTGGCTATTTTATTGAGTTCTTATATCCACCACTTCCAACCCTATTCCACCCCAACTCCTTCCAAACCCCCATCACTAGGTAGGAGAGAAAGGTTAGAGGGGACCGGGGCATAGGTCTCTCTAGACTGCTTCCTGCTGATTAGGGGCACTGGGTTCCTAGGGGTGTGTCCAGGCTTTGTCTTGAGAACACCCCGCAATCCAGCATAAGCTGCAGCAGCAGCACTGTTACAGGCCCTCTCAGGCCTCTCCTATTCATACCCTCTCCAGAGTCCCTAGAATTGAACTCTGCAGTGGGCGAAGAATCACACCCCGCTAGAGCATGAGACAACCACAGTTAAGGGCTGTGGACAAACTGAAGCAGTCCCAGATCCCACACCTGGAACTAAAACAAAAACAGCCATAGAAAGCTAGGCAGTGGTGGCGCATGCCTTTAATCACAACACTTGGGAGGCAGAGCAGATGGATTTCTGAGTTCGAGGCTTGCCTAGTCTAAGACAGCCAGGGGTACACAGAGAAACCCTGTCTCTTAAAAAAAGAAAGAAAGAAAGAAAGAAAGAAAGAAAGAAAGAAAGAAAGAAAGAAAGAAAGAAAGAAACCAAAATTCTTACTGAAGGCAAGGGGAGCCTAGAGATATGGCTCAGTGGCTAAAAGCATTTGCTGCTTTTTTTTTTTTTTTTTTTTTTNTTTTTTGGTTTTTCCAGACAGGGTTTCTCTGTGTAGCTTTGGCTGTCCTGGAACTCACTCTATAGACCAGGCTGGCCTCGAACCCAGAAAATCCACCTGCCTCTGCCTCCCGAGTGCTGGGATTAAAGGCATGCGCCACCACGCCCGGCGCATTTGCTGCTCTTACAGAAGAGCTGAGTTCAGTTCCCAGTATCAGCTGAGTTTAGTCTGTGTCAAACTGACATAAAGTCAGCCATCACACACAATTCATTTTTTAAAATTATTTTTGTTATTTTATATGTGTAAGTGTTTCAACTATGTGTATATAGCATGTGTGCGTGCGCGCGTGCGTGTATGTGTGTAGTGTCAGCATCCAGCACCCTTTACTGGCAGCCATGAGTTCTGTGCTCACGTGCACATGACCCACACACAGACGCCTTGTCCTAGTTAGGTTTCTATTGCTTCAATGAAACACCATGACCAAAGCAACTTACGGAATTCGGAAGGGTTTATTTGGCTTACACATCCACGTCATGGTCCATCACTGAAGGAAGTCAGGACAGGAACTCAAACAGGGCAGGAACTTGGAGGCAGGAGCTGATGCAGAGGCCATGGAGGGGTGCTGCTGACTGACCTCCTCACCACGCTTGTTCAGCTTGTTCTCTTAGAGAACCCAGGATCACCAAGCCCAGGGATGACTCCACCCACAATGGGCTGAGCCCTCCCCAGTCAATCACTTATTAAGAAAATACTCTACAGGCTTGCCCACAGCGAAATCTCAGGAAAGCATTTATTCAACTGGGGTCTCTCCTCTCAGATGAGTTTAGTCTGTGTCAAACTACATAAAGTCAGCCAGTAAACACAATTAAGAATTCATTCTTTAAAATTATTTTTGTTATTTTATATGTGTGTTTCAACTATGTGTATATACAGTGTGTGTGTGTGTGTGTGTGTGTGTGTGTGTGTGTGGTGTCAGCAGAGTCCAGAAGGAGGTGCTGCATCTCTTGGAATTTGAGCTACAGGCAATTGTGGGTCCTCTGCAAGAGCAGTACTGCACTTTCAACTGTCAGATCAGATCTCCAGCCGCCCTGCCCCTCCGCTGCTCTTTTTAACTAGAATTTGAATGTAAAGTGAACCAACAACAGACAGGAGGGCAAGGTGGGGCTCGAACCTGGTTCTCCTTTCATCTGGGCCTGACTGTATCTTCAGGTACAGCAAGGCACGGACATGAGGCTCCTCACCTCTGAACCTCAGTCTCTTCAGCTACATAGTAGAACGCCTTCCTCTTAACTTGAAGGGATGTGATAAGGATCCCGAGAGTCTCGGAAAATTTAGGTACCTGGCGCAGAATAGTCAGGGATGATGTCAGCATCCTTCCCGCCCATCATTGTCTCAAAGAACCCCTAACAGCATCCCAAAGGAGGAATCCAGCCCAGCAGGAAACAGCAAGGCTTGCCCTTTCCTGTTGCTCTCTCAACTTTCCCACAGTCACACCCTCCTTCGCTTCCCTGAATTTCATCCACTTTGTAGTTGGGGATGGAAAATGGGAAAACACGAGCTAGAGAGGCTTGTCTCCAGGGACTCTGCTCAACCCAGAGCGGCCATGTTTAGATGCTATTTGGTCACGAGCCAGAGCTACTGTTTAGAAAAGCTCATCCGTCCTGGAGTCTGCTACCTCAGGGAAACTCAATGAAGCCCTTAAAAGTGACAGTAAAATGAATCATGAGCTAGAGAACAGGAATTCTGAGGAAAATTACAGAATACAGACGGGTTACGGTGAGGAAGCAAAGGGCAGAGGTGACAACGGAGCCCCACTCAGCTGCAGGGCTGGATGTATACCTGAGTCGCCAGCGCTCATGAGACTGAGGCAGAAGAATTGCTATTAGTCCAGGCATGAGGCTGAGGCAGGAGAATAGCTTCTAGTTTAGGCATGAGGCTGAAGCAGGAGAATTGCTACTAGTTCAGGGCAAGCTTGGCATAAGTAACAAAATCCTGTTTTTTAAAAAAGAGACTCAGGGTTGAGGCTGTGGTTCCTGTACCTGCATGGGGGGGCTGGGGGGCGGGGTCCTCAAGCACAAGAGCACGTGCCCTCAGGGGGCAGAGTCCTCAAGCGCATGTGCCCGCAGGGGGCGGGGTCCTCAAGCGCATGTGCATGTGCCCGCAGAAGACAGGACAGGTCGATGCTGTGGATTCGGAGGAATGAATGGCAGGAAATCAGAAGGATCTTGGCAAGTCTCTTGAGGCAGGAGCCTGAAATAGGAGGCCCTGGCCTGCATGTATATATGTGCGCCACCTGTATGCAGTGCTCATAAAGGAGTCAAATCCCCAGGGATCAGAGTGACAGATCACAGGGGAATGTCAACAGCCAAGACAGAGAAAGGGGCAAGAAACGTCTAGTCTCTCTAGGGCAGCTTTAGTATATAAGAGAATCATGTAGAGGGCTTGTTAAAAACAGATTTCTGGAGCCCAGTCCCAGAATTCCCGAGGCAGTAGAAGCGGGAAAGGGAAAGAACCAAGTATAGTGTATTTCTAGCAAGTTCCCAGACGGTGGTGTTACAGGTCCAAGATCCATATGAAAAGGACCTCTCTAGGGAAGAACTATGGGACGAGTCAGTTCCTCATGCCTCCCACCTCCAGTGTCTACCCACTGAGAAATTCTAGCCGACCCAGGATTGAGTAACTTCTGTGACCAGAGAGAAGAAATCCTGTGACTGGCAGCCTTGTGAGTTGAGAGGGAAGTTCTCTGAAGGCAGGGATGGTAGACATACAAAACTAGACGTCCTCAAAGCTGGACATGCCTCTCTCCATCTGGAGCAACGTCTTCTCCAGCAGTTTCTATCAGGGTTAAAAGTTCTAAAAGAAGCTGGGCAGTGATGGCCACACCTTTGGTCCCACCACTCGTGAAGCAGAGGCAGGTGGTGGATCTTTATGAGTTCGAGGCCAGCCTGGTCTACAGAGCGAGTTCCAGGACAGCGAAACCCTGACTCAAACAACAACAACAACAACAACAACAACAACAAAAAACAAAGCCAAAAGTTCTAAAAGAAAGTATGGTGTGTGGCAGGGTCCTACAGATCAGTATCTCTATTCAAACTATTCAATTTCTAGACCAAGAGAGGAGAGTTCTTCTGTGGCTGCTTTGTTGACTACAGAAGCCTAGAGGATGCAGTAGACTACACTGGGTGCCCTTTGGACCAGTTAGACCTCTGAACAGGACATGTGTCATTGTGAATCTCAACCTAAGAGAGGCCGACAGGCCAGGATTGTTGTTCTAGTTATTTTTGCATCACTGTGACAGGATGTTGGACAGGAACAACCTGAAGAAGGAAAGGTTTATTTTGGCTCATGGTTTGAGATGGTTAAGTCCCCGAGGGCTAGCTCCGAGGTTGCTTGCCCTTGTGCTTGGTGGCAGGAGCATTGGACACAAGAGTTTCTTTACCTCACAGCAGACAGGAAACAAAGTAAAAAGCCATTCTTCTAGGGCCTCTTTAACCTAGTCAGGCCCCACCTGCTTCAGTTTTCCCAGATTCCCAAAATACTACCACTGCCTAAGAACCAAACCTGAAGTGCATGAGCTTATGGGGACTTTGCACATCCAAACCATGGCACTAATTGTCCCTAAAAGCTCAATATCTTTGGGGCTGGAGAGATGGCTCAGCAGTTAAGAGCATGGATTGCTCTTCCAGAGGTCCTGAGTTCAATTCCCAGCTACCACATGGCCCCTCTCAACCATCTGTAATGTGCTCTAATTCCCTCTTCTGTACATGCAGGTAGAGCACTCATTTACATTTAAAAATTCAAACATCTCATTCTTGCACCAGATTTGTATCCTGGACAAGACAGGAAAAACTTCCTTCTCCCTTCCTAGGTCCTGAGACAAGCCCAAGAATTAAACAAAATTAAAGTATGGGAAATAGATTAAATTAAAGAACAGGAAACAGTAGGAAATGGTGGCACCTGGATATCAACATTTAAGAGATGGAGACAGGCCGGACGTGGTGGCGCATGCCTTTAATCCTAGCACTTGGGAGGCAGAGGCAGGTGGATTTCTGAGTTCAAGGCCAGCCTGGTCTACAAAGTGAGTTCCAGGACAGTCAGGGCTACACAGAGAAACCCTGTCTCGAAAAACCAAAAAAAAAAAAAAAAAGAGAGATGGAGACAGGAGGATCAGGAGTTCAGAGCCAACCTGAGCTACATGAAACCTTGTCTCAAGCAAAAAGAAAAAAGTATAGTCGAATTTGTTTACACATTCATGGGAGAAATCATAAAGCCCAAAAGTTAATATAGTTGATGGATTTCTTTTTTTAATGAGACAGGATCTCGTGTGTCCCAGGCTATCCTCAAACTCACTATTTGTATCCAGGAATGACTTTGAGCTACAGTGTGAACCATCATACCAACTTGTATTGGGTGCTGGCAATTAAATCCAGCTGCTCGGGCACTGTATGCCTTCATTCATTCATTCATTCATTCATTTATTTATCTGCTTTTCAGACACAATCTCACTAAGTAGGCTAGGCTGGCCTCAGATTCACAATCATCCTGCCTCCATCTCCCAAGTACTGAGATCATAGGTAAGTACCTCCTAATCTGGTTGATATGTTGAGTACAACTAATAACCAACTCTAGGACTAGGACAAAACGAGGGGTCTATGCTAGGAGGAGGAGCCTGTGGGACAGTGACTAGGCATGGTTACCTCAGTAGGGAGAGACTAGTGGAACACAAGGTTGATCTGTGTACAACTCTTTGGTGTCAGCTATCCACGTCTGGAAGGCAGACTGTTCCCATCCTGCTACCAGCAGGGACTCACGAGAGAGACCGTCATAGGATGCTTTCAGGAAGGAAGGGGAAACTCAGCTTTTCCTGAATTTACTGTATCTCAAGTGCTTTCAGCTCCAAAAACTTGATTTTTCTAAACTGACAAAAAAAAAAAAAAAAAGTTTTAGGGCTGGAGAGGCAGCTGAGCAGTTCGTCACTCCTGTTCAGCAGTTAAGAGCACTGAGTGATCTTCCGAAGGTCCTGAGTTCAAATCCCAGCAACCACATGGTGGCTCACAACCATCTGTAATGGGATCTGACGCTCTCTTCTGGTGTGTCTGAAGACAGCTATTATTATGAATGATAATAAATAAATCTTTGGGACAGAGCAAGCAGGGATTGAGGAAGCAGGGCCGACTGGAGCAAACAGAGGTCCTAAATACAATTCCCCACAACCACATGAAGGCTTACATCCATCTGTACAGCTACAGTGTATTCATACACATAAAAATGAATAAAATAGGGGGCTGGTAAGATGGCTCAGTGGGTAAGAGCACCCGACTGCTCTTCCAAAGGTTCGGAGTTCAAATCCCAGCAACCACATGGTGGCTCATAACCATCCGTAACAAGATCTGACGCCCTCTTCTGGAGTGTCTGAAGACAGCTACAGTGTACTTACATATAATAAATAAATAAATAAATTAAATAAAATCTTTAAAACAACAACAACTTAGAGAGGCAGAAGGGAATGGATCTCTATGAGTCTGAGTCTAGCCTAGGCTACATAGTGAGCTCCCAGCCAGCCAGGGTTATAAGAGACACTGTCTAAAAACCAGAATGCAAACAACACATTTAGACATTTCATATTTTCACCTCTTTCTTTTTTCTAATGTTTAAGAACAAAGATTTAGACCTGGGGATGCAATTCAGCTAGCACAGGGCTCATCTACCATGCTGCAGAGAGATGAGGTAGGGGAGAGAAAGAACAGGGGAGGTGGGGAGGAGAGAGGAAGCAAGGTTTTTATTTCCTAACCTTGTAACAAATACTTTGGCGGCCTCTCAGCCCCAACCCTTGATCACTCCTGGGCCCAAATGAATGCTGGCCTGGGTTGACCTGGCTCTGATCCTCTGCACAAAAGCGCAGAGACTGGATGTGGAGGAAGGGCTTCCCCATAAGAAGACAGGCCAAGCATCCTTAGCTGACCAGAGAGCAAGGGGCCAAGGTCCCAGCCTGGTGCCTAACAGTGGTTCTCTGAGGACACAGGGTGAAAGAGTAGATGGATTAGAATTTCTGGAAGGCCTTCCCTGTGCCCCCCACAGATTGCAGAGCGGGGAAGGTGGCAGAGCCTAAATCAGTCTCTCCATTTCTCCACTGAGAGGACAGATGTGGGTCAGAGAGGCCACCGTAGAGAGATGCTGCACAGTTCTGATAATGAAAGGTGTGTGAAGGCACCATGGATCAACACTTAGCACAATCTGGGAGGAGAAATCAAGGAAGACTTCCTATAGGAAGAGGTGTCTTTGCTGAGGCCAAAAGCACTGTGGAGATTGTTGAGGCAACGGAGAGACCGGTACAACGCAATGAGGGAGAAATTACTTACGTAAGCAGGGGAAACCAGAGTTTCGACTCTGATCCGTCACCCTTTCCCTGATGGGGACTTTCTCACTCCCCTGTCCCCCACCTCCTTCCCCTTCACAGCTCTGCCACCCACCGTCATCAGCTCTGCCCACAGTGGGGCTTTCCAGCTACATTGTCACACTGGTTGGGACAGTGGGCTACAGCAGCACTCTTCCCAGAACCTCCCCTCTTGGGAGGAAGAGTTACCTTTTTTCCTTTTTCCAAGTTCTGGGTCTGGGCACAGGTGTGTGCCACACGTGTGGATGCCTGGGGCGAATATCCTGATAGCTCCATTCTTCCGTCATATTCACTGGGGCAGGGTCTCTCAATCAATCCCAGAGTTCCTTGATGTGGTGAGTCCCGCTAGCCAGCTTGCTCTGAGGTTCCTGGCTCTGCTTTCTGAGGCTAGAATGACTGCACCTAGTGGCGCTTATATGGGGTTCTGAGGATCTGAACTCCCCTCTTGACAATCACATGGCAAACACTTTAAAGGCTGAGCCATCATCTCTCCAGCCCTGAGTTATTTCATTCGTAAAAACACAGTGATGAATGGTTTACCCCTCTGTGACTGTTCTAGAACCCATTGAATTGTATGCTGTCAGTGTGTCAATTAAATATTATGCAAATTGTGTATCAGTAAATTTACTTTTTAAATAATAGTAGATGGACTGGTGCAAGAACACTTGTTTAACATTCAGGAGGCTTTGGATTGGATTCCTAGAATTTGGGGAACAATCATAACGGTTTAAGTAACAAAGGAAGTATGGTCTGATGGTCATAGGCTGTTGCAACCAGAGCTTTGCTTTTTTTTTTTTTTT
>NC_034595.1:83553127-83562491 GCF_900095145.1 Mus pahari | reverse complement strand
AGTGCTGGGATTAAAGGCGTGCGCCACCATGCCCGGCTGAGCTTTGCTATTTTGCAGCCACAGGACACACGTCTTTATCTTCCTGAACCGAATTTCCCTCATTGTAAGGGGGAGTTAAATTTTTTTATTACATTTATTTCTTTGGTGTGTTTCTCTGTGTACCCACCTTTGTTAACGTGTATGGAAATCGGAGGACGGCTTGCTGGAGTTGGTTCTGTTTCCACCATGTGGATCCAGGGACTAAACTTGGTTTGTCAGGCCTGGGCAACAGGCACCTTTACTGTAGAACCAACTTACCAGCTTGTCAGAGAGAACTAACCCACGGGAGAACTAACCCACGGGAGAACTAACCCACGGGTCGAAGTCCAAAGTCCTTCCTTCTTCCCTTCCTTCCTCCCTTTCTCCCTTCCTTTCTTTCTATCTCTTTCTTTCTCTTTCTTTCTGTCTTTCTCTTCCTTTCTTTCTTTCTTTTTCTCTCTTTTCTTTCTTTCTTTCTTTCTTTCTTTCTTTCTTTCTTTCTTGATGTTTGTTTGTGAGACAGCCTCATGTAGCTTAGACAAGCCTGAACTCCATATGTAGCCAATGATGATGAACTTTGGGTCCTTCTGCCTCTGCCTCCTGAGTGCTGGGCCCATGTCTGGTCTATGAGGTTCTAGGGATCAAACCCAGGCCTTCATGTATGCTAGGCAAGTGCTCTATCAACTGAGCTCTGCAGCTGGAGATCTTGTTAGCATCCTGCCTCAGTCTTTAGTAATCACTCCACATCCTCTTCTGTTAAGTGGAATAAAAGAGACCTATGTCACTGGATGGTTGAGACTTTAGGACTGAGTTGGTACATAGACATTTTTAAGAATTATGCTTGATATAAGGTCCAATAAATAGTAATATTTGTAATTATTTTACACCTCACATACTGTTTGAGCTCTACAGCTCAAGATGTAAACTGCTCAAGATGACCACTGAAACCTAATAGTGAACCCCACTGCCCAAGAACAGGCCCTGCCCTCAGGTGTGTGTGGTGGTTTGAATATGCTTGGCCCATGAAATGGCACTATTAGAAGGTATGGCCTTGTTGGGGGAAGTATGTTACTGTTGTGGTGGGCTTTGAGGCACTCCTCCTAGCTGCCTGAGGAAAGTCTGCTCCTGGCTTCCTTTGGATGAAGATGTAGAACTCTCAACTCCTGCCTGGACAGCTGCGGTGCTTCCTGCCATGATAATAATGGAATGAACCTCTGAACTTGTAAGGCAGCCCAATTAAATGTTGTCCTTACAAGAGTTGCCTTGGCCATGGTGTCTCTTCACAGCAATGAAACCCTAGCTAAGGTATGGTGATATGCAAATGGAGGCAACCTGCCATCCATGCTCTCTTGCCAACAAAGGTGAGCTCCAGACGTCTCCATCCATAGCTAAATGGACCAGAGTGGATCCTCAACCAAGTCAAAGCAGCAAATGTCTCTTTCTCAGAAACCTAGAATTCATTTTCTGGGATTGTTAACAGGTCATGGGGAGCTGGGTGGTGACACACCTCAGGCTGGAGCAGCCTCATGTGTTACATGACTGTGCATCTCTCAAGGCAGAGAGAGGATCATAAAACAGAGTCACAGAGAACATGAAACACCAGAGGCTTGGAGGAAGATGGGCAGAGAGACTTAAGCCTCAGATGTCAGTTCCAGTCCATTTTCTGTCATTATCACAGAATATCTGAGTGTGGGGCTGGAGAGATGGCCCAGGGGTTAAGAGCACTGGCTGCTCTTGCAGAGGACCAAGTTCAGTCTCATCACCCAGGTCAAGTGACTAACTACATACGACCTGTAGCTCCAGCCTTATGGGATCCAGTGCCTTCCTGCCTCCACTGGCATCTGCACACATGTACAGATGCTGATTTACACACACATGCACACACACACGCACACACACACATATGCATGTGTATAAAAATAAAATCAATCTTTGAGGGTGAGGATTGATAAAGACAGCGTGTTTAGCTCACAGACCAGAAGTCTAGAAGGCTAAGATCAGATGGCCCCATCACTTCAGCCTATGGCAAAGGCCCCCCCTTGCCTGAGTCACCTCATGATGAGAGAGGGAGGGAGAGGTCACATGATGAGACCAGATCACTCATATGACCCCCTCCTCTCACCCCCAGCCCTTTCATTTTCTAATTTTAGAGACAGGATCATGTGTAGCTCACGATGGCTTCAAACTCAGCATGTGACCTTGAGTTCGGATCCCCATCTTCACCACAGTAGTGCTGGGATTCCAGGCATTCACCACCAAAGCTGACTTATCCATGCACACTAGGCAAGCACTTTACCAGCTGAACCACCTCCCCAGCCCTGGTTCATAAGCATCAGAGATGACCACTACTCAATATACACTGATTTTTTCTGATTCTAACGCAGAGAAATCCAGGAACTAGGCTTGCTCTTTGAAAGCAACTCATTCTCTCAAGGGCCAACAAGAGGGCTGGAGAGATGGCTCAGGGGTTAAAGCAGAACACTCAGGTCCAGTTCTCTGCATTCACTTTGTGGCTCAGAGACCATCTCTGACTCCGGTTCCAGGGCATCCAATACCCTTTTCATAGATCTTCCCCAGCTCTTACCACACTGGAGACCAGGCCTCTGAGCACATGAGCTGTTAGGAGACAAACCACAGCTGATCCTAAAGCACTTCCAATTCACTCAACAAATGTATTGACTATCTTCCCACGTTCAAGGTCAAGGTACAGGTGCACAAAAGGGGAGGGCTTCCTGCTCCCAAGAGATCTACAGTGTATTGAGGAATAAGTACTAAAGAGGAAATAGATGTCACAGTTGCAGGCAGGCAGGTGGTGTCTGTGATACCAGCAGGTGGGAGCTAAGGCAGGAGGATCATCACAAGTCTAAGGCCATCAAGATCCAGTCTCACAACTAGGAATTACTGCTATTGGGGCTGGGGAGATGGCTCAGCAGTTAAGAGCAGTTAAGAGCAGTTAAGAGCACTGACTGCTCTTCTGGAGGTCCTGAGTTCAAATCCCAGCAACCACATGGTGGCTCACAACTATCCATAATGAAATCTGAGGCCCTTTTCTGATGTGTCTGAAGACAGCTACAGTGTACTTAGATATAGTAATAAATAAACCTTAAAAAAAGAATTATTGCTATTATTTCAGGAAAGAAGGAGGGCCACACATGCTTTCAAAACAGAGTGAGGAGACAGAGATGGTTGAAAAGGAAGTTCTTCCTCTTCCTTCCTTCCTTCCTTCCTTCATTCATTCATTCCTTCCTTTCTCTCTTCCTTTGTAGCTTACTTATCTTACTCATTACACTGTGATGACTTGAGCGGACACGGCATTAGGAAGATTGCCAAGTCTGACTCTGGTTTTCCAGCGGGGGGGGGGGGGGGCGGGATTTTTCCACTGGGTGCTGAGGTGGGTTCTGAAGACTCAAGAGCGTGGGCATGGAGAGTCCTGGGGCAGAGATCATGGTCAAGTCCCTGAGGTAGAAGTCATGAACTACAATCCTGAACCAGCAAGAAAGAAACCTTAGCCTTTAAGCAGGGGTGAGGAAGGGAGGGATGGAGGAGGCCGAGAGGGAGGGAGGGAAAGGGTTGGGAACAAGCAGCTCTCCATGAGGTTCGGTGAGGAACTTGGAAAGATTCAGGTCCACTGAGAAATCACTGAGAGGTTCTGTGCAGAGATGCAGCATTTTTTTAAATCCCTCTGGGCAAGGTGTGCTGGCTCAAACCTGCAATCCTCTGGAAGATTACTATGGGTCTGAGGCTAGCCTGGACTATAGAAGGTCAGTTCCAGGCCAGAGCAAGCAACAGAAATAAGAGCCTGTCTCAAAAACCAAATATTAATTAATTCAAATAAAAGATTGCTCTGGTCACTATGCGAATTCTGGGGTGGGGTAGGGGGATGTTACATAGATCCAGGCCAGCTGCACTGACAGCCAGAGCCAGGCTGTTGATAGAGGCCATGGTGAGGAAGAGTGGGAGTCTAGATCTATTTTGACAGTTCCACTTCCTGCTTCTGGTTCCTCATAAAGTCCGGCTTCTTGCCCCTGAGTTCATCCAAATTCCCCTTTGATTTCCTTCCAGCCCTCACTCTCACCCTGTTTCCTTTATGCCTGGGTAAGCTAATGTGGAAGAAGGTCTGTTATTTGCACCCAAATCACCCTGACAATGAGACTTGCAGGCTCGGTAATCTGTTCCAACTCCCCCACCGCCCGGTGCCATCTGCCCAGCACTAGGGAACAAGTTTTGACTTGTGAGTAATACACACAGGAGTGGCCGATCTTCTGAGGGACACGTTCTTCCAGAGAACTTCTGAAGGAAGCTGTCCAGGATGGCTTACCTTATGGTATGGAAAAAAATGCTTATGAGATGCCCAGAGACGGCTGTCACACCAGATCAGAAGTACAGGTAGCACTCACAGGCACTGACATGTGTAGCTTATGTGCTGGGCTTTGTCCTCAAGAGTTTGCATGTATTAGCTCATTTAAGCCTCAGGGGAAATCATAAGGAGTAGGCTGTCACTGTTCCTATTTTTACAGATAAGGATCACAAAACTGGGGCTGGGGTTTAGCTCTGCAGTAGTCTGGATGGATGAGCCTCTGGGTTTGGTTCCCCCAACCACACACACGAGAATAAACTCACAGGCCAGTCAGCGGTCTTGCACGCCTTTAATTCTAGCATTTGGGAGGCAGAGGAAGGCCGAGCTCTGTGAGTTTGAGTCCAGCCTGGTCTACAGAGAGACAGACTTCCAGCACAGCCAGGGCTACACAGAGAAACCCTGTCTCAAAAAAAAACAAATTAAAATAAAATCATAATATTCATAAGATGAGTGTGCAGGTGAGCCCAGCTGTTCTGTTTTTTGTTTTTGTTTTGTTTTTTTTTTAGAGACAGGGTTTCTCTGTNTAGCCCTGGCTGTCCTGGAACTCACTTTGTAGACCAGGCTGGCCTCGAACTCAGAAATCTGCCTGCCTCTGCCTCCCGAGTGCTGGGAGTAAAGGCATGCGCCACCATGCCTGGCTGAGCCCAGCTGTTCTGGTTTCACACTCTTACCCAGTGCCTGTCTGTTTCCTGAGACAGTTGAAATCAAGCTATGCTGGACTCTAAGATATCCTATGTTGTATAAAACAATGGCCGTAGCAGGGCGGTGGTGGTGCACGCCTTTAATCCCAGCACTTGGGAGGCAGAGGCAGGAGGATTTCTGAGTTCGAGGCCAGCCTGGTCTACAAAGTAAGTTCCAGGACAGCCAGGGCTACACAAAGAAACCCTGTCTCGAAAAAACAAAAAACAAAAACCAATGGCTGTGCCTTGCCCTAAGGGTCTCCACTGTACAAGTAGCTTTTGACTCTGTCTCAAGGGACAAGAATGGCTATAGCTGGGTGAGCACAGACCTGTGTCAGTCACCATCCCTTCAGCACAGACTGGCAAACTACTTACTCCTGAGGAGAGATGGGTGAATCAACACCATGGGGACACATTTGGATTAAAGCCATATTAGGGGGCTAGAGAGATGGGTCAGCGGTTAAGAGCATTAACTGCTCTTCCAAGGTCCTGAGTTCAATTCCCAGCACCCACATGGTGGCTCACAGCCATCTGTAATGGGATCAGATGCCTACTTCTGATGTGTCTGAAGACAGCTACAGTGTATTCATACATATACATAAAATAAATAAATCTTTTTTTAAAGCCATATTAGGAGGAAGCTGGAGAGATATCTCGGTGATTAAATGTGTGCTTGCCTTGAAGAGGATCTGGATTCAGTTCTCAACACCAACATCGGAGCTCACAACACCTGTTACCCCAGTTCTGGGGGATTCAATGCCTCTGTCCTTTGCAGGCACATGTACTCATGTGCACATATCCCCATACACACACACACTCCTGACACACTCTTACACTCACACACATTTGCACACACATTCACACACACACTGACACACATATGCACACTCACACACATCATAAAATAATTCTTAAAAAATATGTAAAACCAAGCCCAAGAACTTAGTGGATACACCAGACCAAGGAAGGGGTGTGCCTCCCTGCCTTGGAACTCCGTTGTATGAGAGACACCTAGCTCTTCAATGGTCCCACACCAGCCTATCATCTGATACTTGCCATGTGTGTGCTGACACTTTTGAGAATTCTGGAATTTCTGATTCTTTAAAACACACACACACACACACACACACACACGCATGCACGCATGCACGCATGCACACACACACAAATATAAAAACGTGCTTTGGTTTTAATCCCAGGTGTGGGGGATGGGGGTGGGGCTGCTTCTGACTGTCCGCAGCAGCTGACTGCGATCTCCCTCGTGCTCTAGCAGAAGTGTGGTTTTGCCAGCTGCAGACAGTTTCTGCGGTTGTGTGATGTTTAGAATTCTGAGAACTTTTTAGAGGGTATATAAATGCTAGGGCCCGAAGAGATGGGGTGGGTGGGTGTTGGGCATTTAGGGGGGTTGGTTGTGGTTTGTTAGCAGCTACGGTCAAAGAAGAAGCAAAAGGAAAGAAATTAGATTCGGGGCTCTCCTTCCCCTCTATCCTTGTTTCTCTCCTATCTAGTGTTGGAGGGGAGGGAATAAAGGGTGGGAACAAGAAGAACCCACAAAATAGCAAAGACCAGCTACATATGTGCATCAAAAACCAGCAGGCACAGGACTCCATGGCTGTCTCCAGAGCTTCATCTCTGCTATTGATGCACCTCAGCTGCCTTCCCCCTCACCTGTTCCCTCTCTGGCCTTAAACCTAGACCTGGACCCACTCTTCCTCCTCCCGGCAGAATTCTGCAGCTTGGCTCTCAAGTTCTGACTGCGGCAGCTCCAGAAGCAGCTCCTCCCTCCAGGCGCTGGTCTGGTTCCTATCTTAGGACAGACTCATCCTCCATCTACCTTGGAGACCCTTGGACGCTGCTGTAGCCTCTGGAACCTGTATTCATTCTGTGACCCATACGGACGCATGTAGACTACTAGCTGTATTTAATGTATGCTGCGTGGTGTGTGATGTGAAAGTTCACACAAATTAGGGCAAAAAAGAACCCGCATTGTCCTTGATCCTGTTACCACGGGAGGTGGGACTGTCTAACAGATTTCTGTCATTAAAACTGCTAAACTTAGCTGGGCAGTGGTGATGCGTGCCTTTAATCTCAGCACTCGAGAGGCAGAGGCAGGCTGGTCTCTGAGTTCGAGCCTGGTCTACAGAGCCAGTTCCAGGACAGCCAGGGTTATACAGAGAAACCCTGCCTCAAAAAATAAATAAATAAATAAATAAATAAATAAAATAAAATAAAAAATAAAAAATAAATAAAATAAAATAATAAAAAAAGAAGCTGCTAAGTTTTGTGATGTTGTTGTTGTTGTTGTTCCTTAACAAATCCTAACATTGTGGAAAGACAGATGGTTGTTGTCTAGGTTTCTAACATAGTACACTCATGACCCAGTATCTGGTGTAACTCATGCTGGCTTTGAACTTGCTAGGTAGCTCTGATTCTCCTGCCTCTACCTCCTCAGTGCTGGGTTGCAGGCAGCTTGTGCCCAGGGAATGTGGTAGTAGGATAGGAGTCAGACTCAGCATTGTGCGTGCTAAGCAAGCATTCTACCAACGTAGCCGCATCCTGAAACCAGGCTGGTGTCTGCCAGTACACGAATAGCACTCAGTTGAACAGGACTGACTCACTGTGGCAAGCTTGGCAGCCCTGACCTCAAACAGGACTGACTCACTGTGGCAAGCTTGGCAGCCCTGGCCTCAAACACCTCCACAGCCCTGAGCAGCCGTATCACATATTGTTATGTCCTTTTTATAGATGAGGGAAGCAGACCCAGGGAGCTGGTGTAGCTTGACCCACCATGCTGGGCAAGTAGAAGGAGAGAGAGGCACCTTCAGAGCCCAAAGCTCGAGTCTGATGCTTATAGCTATTCTGCTACCCTGTCTTACTTAGGTGAGGGAAAACGGTGAATGAGGGATGAAGGGGGAGCCCTGGAAGTAGAGGCCAACAGAGCCTCAGGAGTTCCCGGGAGCCACTCTTGGCGGGAAAGGCAAAGACTGGCAGGAACCAGTAAACCTTCCCTGACACAGGGATGGCAACACGCAGAGAAAGAAGTGTACTGGCTGGTTGGTTTTGTGGGTGACACAAGCTAGAGTCGCCAGAGAGGAAGGAATCTCAGTTGAGAAAAAGCCTCCCTGAGGGTCAGCTGTACGGAAGTCTCTCAATTAGTGATCAGTGGGGAAGGGCCCAGCCCACTGTGGATGGGGCCAGCCCTGGGCTGGTGGTCTTGGGTTTTATAAAGAAAGCAAGCTGAGCAAGCCAGTAAGCAGCACTTGACCCCTGCATCAACTTCTGCCTGCAGGTTCCTGCCCTGCTTGAGTTCCTGTCCTGTCTTCTTTTGGTGATGAACAGTGATATGGAAGTGTAAGCCAAATGAACTCTTTCTTCCCTAACTTGCTTTTTGGTTATGGTGTTTCATGAGAGCAAAAACAAATCCCTAAGACAAGAAGGATGTTGTAGTCTACCTTGTGTTGCTGTATAAAATGTAGCTCAGTGTAAATAGTTATCTAGCTTCTGTGAGGTCCTGGGTTAAATACCCAGCCCAGCAAAGATACCAGAGACAAGAGCTAGATTCGGTAGTGTAGGTCTGTAATCCTAGTACCTGTGACACAGAAGAATAGCCACAAGTTCAAGACCACCCTGACCAGTGAGTTCTAGGCCTGTCTCACAGTCTGAACACTTTCTACAGAGAGATGTTTACTGAGCTCTTGATCCCAGTGACTAGTCGCTCCATCACTGTGTGCTGTCTGTCAAAACCTCCACTTCCCAGCTACACAAGGCGGGGAAACGGGAAGGAAAATTGGTTACATGGGCAAGTGACTGTCCGTAGAAATGACCACTCTCCGGTGACTTCACTTTATGAGGGCCAGATCTCGTGAGAACCGACCAGCTCATGGGAGAATGGACGCACTTTCAGGAACCAGAATGCATCTGTTTATGATCATGGAGTTCCCACGACTGAGGCTGAACCTTCAAGATCCGACTGACTCAAGGCCAACCATCCCAAGGCAGTTCCTGAGCTTTCAGACATGAATATTTGGGGAACAAACTATATCCAAGCCTTAGGCAGGAAAAGGGGGCTACAGTCAGGATACAGTTGGTTTGGATAGGGGGAGGGTCTTGAGGCTCCACCCTGAGCTGAGGAGGTATTGGCAACTGATGGTTGCAGGGGGAGAGGAAGTCTTTTTTTCTTAAAGGGTGTGGTGGGTTGTTTATACACACTCATTACACTCACTGGGAAGAAGAAGAAGAAGAAGAAGAAGAAGAAGAAGAAGAAGAAGAAGAAGAAGAAGAAGGAGGAGGAGGAGGAGGAGGAGGAGGA
>NC_034595.1:83547702-83552932 GCF_900095145.1 Mus pahari | reverse complement strand
AGGGGGAGGAGGAGGGGAGGAGGAGGAGGAGAAGGAGAAGGAGAAGAGAAGAGGAAGAAGAGGAGGAGGAGGGAGGGGGAGGAGGAGGAGGAAGAAAGAGGAGGAGAGGAAGAGAAGGAACAGGAGACACACAGAAGCATGTGTGCATATGGAAGAGACTGGGAAGGAGGAGTTTGGGGTGATATAATTAAGATATACATTATACATATGTGCGGAATTTCCAAAGCATAAAGAATAATATTAATAAGTTTCAGAAAGCCAGAGGTGAGCAAAGCCAAAGGAACGTCCAGTTCCTGACATTCCTGACATGTGCTGGGAGTCTTCTTGGTGCCTTAGTTTCCTTAGCAGTTTTTCCTGCTCCTCCTCCCGCAGCTGTCCCTTCCCTTAAAGACATAGACCTTGAAATGTCCTCTACAGTCCTTTGCCTGTGACCGCCGTTGGGCTGCTAGCTATGCTAACATGACTCATGGAGCAGAGCTAACTGGCACTAGCTATGTGGAGCAGAACCATTGCTGACTGATGCTGAGAATCAGATCCACAGGACAATGGGGGACAAGCCTGGAATCCTAGCACTCGGTGGGCAGGAGATGGGGAAGAGCTACACAGCAAGTCAGAAGCCAGCCCGAAAACATGAAACCTTGTCTCCAAAAAAGCGTAACTTTTTTAAAAGCCTTTAGGGAGTAGAGTAGAAAGCACACATTGCTCTTCTCTAGGGCCTCAGTTAAGTTCCCAGCACCCACTTCAGGTAGTTCATCACTACCTATAACTGCTCCGGGGGATCTCGCGCCCTCTCCTGGACTCCAGGGGAACCTGCATTTATACATGCTCATACCCACAGCCATGCACATAATTTATTTTAAAAAAAAAAAAAAAAACTAAAAAAAAAGATAAACAAAAACCTGAAAAGAATCAAGTTGTCTAATATAGCTCATGCTAAAATTACTAGTTTAAAACCAAATGCCAAGCCAGGCAGTAGTAGCATATGCCTTTAATCCCAGCACTCAGGAGGCAGAGGCAGGCAGATCTCTGAGTTTGAGGGCAGCCTGGTCTACAGAGTGAGTTCCAGGACAGCCAGAGCTACACAGAGGAAACCCTGCCTTGAAAAAAAAACAAAAAAAAAAAAACAAATGCCAGGGGAGTACAAATGTGGGTGGCTGTTACAAAGCTCTTTCTGCCAACGGATGTCACAGTCTGCTGAGTCAAAACAAAACAAAAAACAAAGAGAAAAGCAGAAGGTCGCTGCATAGACTGTCACCTCACTTAGCTCAACCTCCACTCCATCTGCGCTGCCCTGACCCCTAACACTGCTATTTTTGCCCCGTTTTGGGGCCTTTGAACTTGTGGAAGATTCTGACTCAGCCTGTTACCCCTCAGTCATATTCCGCTTTCTCCTGCCCACTTCAGCAGGAACGCCCTGTACAAGTGTGGCCATTGTATGTCTTGGTCAGCAATCACTTGTTTGTGAGACTGAATTTCTTCAAACTCCAAGAAAGAAAGACTCAAAGACCAAGAGTCACCCAGAAGCCAAAATAATAATCGCAGTCATGATTGCGGACAGGACACCTTTACTGCCTCTCTGTCTAGGGAGACACCATAATGGATGGTTATGGCGAAATGAATGTGAGCTCTCCTGGTATGTAGACGGGACAAAGGATAAGGAACCCAGTCCATCACTTCCAGACCTCTCACCTGGATCAAAGATATTAGAAGGGAATCAGAACACGGAAAAGAGAGAGAATGCTTTGAAGAGACAACCCTGAGGAGAACTATTATCTATTTTACCATCGGCTAGATTGGCTATGGCTAAAGAGCACAGCAGATGAATGAGATTGGAATGGACAACCCCAAATGCAGCACTTCCCACATTGAACATTTTAAGAGGAAGGTAAGTGAGGAACCAGAGTCTCCGGAGGGAGTTTCTTCCCGCACATATTTTATCCAAAAACAAAGCACTGATTGTCTATCTGTAACAGAAGAGAAAAAACACTCTTGTTGCTGGAAACAGAGAGCTGCTGACAAGATTAATCTGTTCCAACCAAGTCTGAGGAAAGAAACCCTAATCTTCAGCAGTCTGCCCTTGTCATCATCCCACGGTTAATTGCCCATTGTCCACACCCCCCTTTCCCACAGTCTTTTCCTGTCTTCACAGTTCATGACTCCTGTTAAAATGACATAAGCCAGGACTGGAGAGATGGCTCAGAGGTTGGGAGCATTGGCTGCTCTTCTAGAGGTCCTGAGTTCAGTTCCCAGCAACCACCATGGTGACTCACAACCATCTGTAATGGAATCTTCTGGTGTGTCTGAAGATAGCTACAGTATACTCATATACATAAAATAAATAAATAAATTCTCTAAAAAATTTATATAAACAAGACACACAAGCACATGCTGCTAATACAGAACTTTGGAGTCTCAGGGAGGAAGATTGCAAATTCAAGACCAGTCTGGGCTACATAGCAAGACTCGACCACAAGGCAAGACACTAAGATCCAAGGGCTGGAGATGGCTCACTCCTGTCGTCCTACAACTTGGGAGGCAGAAGCAGGAAGATCACAACGTAAAGATCATCCTCCGTTCCATAGCACATTTAAGACTGATTTGGGCAACGGTGAGATCCGTCTTAAAAATGAAAACCAAGCCAATGACATGGCTCAGTGGTTAAGGGTTCATCAACAAGCCTGGTGACCTGACTTCCAACCCTGGGACTCACAGGGTAGAAAAAGAGAACTGACTTCCTCGAGTTGTCTTCTGACCTCCACATGTGTATCATAACACATGCACAGTCCCCCTCCCCAGTAAATGAGTTAATATAAAGAAAAGTAAATAAATACATAAAGAAAATCACTAGCCTGTGTGAATCCCTGGCTTCAACCCCTAATGCTGAAATAAATTAATGAACAAATAATGAGACAAAAAAAAATTAAGTAGGTCTGGAAAGATGTCTGAGAAGTGAATGCTTGTGGCTCTTACAGAGGACCAGTTTGGTTCCCAGCCCTTACATCAGTGGCCTCCCTACCACTTCTAGCTCCAGTTCCAGGAGACGCAGTGCCCTCTTCTGCATGACAAGGGCACCTGCACTCAAATACACACACACACCACACACACACACACACACACACACACACACACACACATACAAATAAAAATGTTATTTAAAATGAAGAAAAATATTCTTCCATGCATGAGATTAACAGCTACTCTATCATCCTTTGCAAAGCTACAAAGTCTCATGTTCGGAGGCTCTGAAGTCAACCTGCCATGTTTTTAATCCCACACATACCGAGTGTATGTGATGATCGGTATGCAAGCACTTAGATCCATAAGTCTGCTATTTAGTTTTTCTGCATCCTGGGTGAAATTAGGAAACAGGATTTGGTAAAGCAAAGTAGATTTGTTTACAGTTTGAGGAAACTGGGGAAAGAAAGTCAGTTTCTCTACACCACAGGTGGAGAACGGTCCCAATTTTACAGAAAGATGACATCACTGGCGTGGAGTCAGATACCTGTAATCCCAACCCTCTGAAGATAGACATAGGAGGAGCAGGCATTCACTGTCACACTCTGCTACACAGAGTTCAAGGCCAGCCCTATGTACCTTCTGCACACGAGACCCTGTCAAAGAAAGAAGAGGAGGGCAGGCAGGAAGGAGAGCAAGAGAGCAAGAGACTGAGAAAAAGAGAGAGCAAGAAAGATTCAGGAAGTGAATCATAACTCAGTGACTGTCAAACATGCAGCCATAAATGACATACATGTCACCCTCTTCCAAGGCTCAGGGACCTTCTTAGGAAAAGGGTTGAGAAGAATGGGAGAGGCAGAGGAAAAGCTGGATGCTGTGGAGTGCCATCTTCCAGGTATGGCTAGGACATTGAACTCTTGCACGCTCAGCAGACACAAGCTCTGCACAAGAGGAGGCCCATCAGCATCGTGCCACGCTGTAGGGAGGGGCTCCAAGGCTCACCAGCTGTGAGGACTTAGCACAGTTAATTGACGACTGTCCCCTTAGTGTTGAAGTCACTGATGCAGTGCCCATGCTCTGTAAGCAATCACAGTGAAACTCACCGAGTCTCACACACATGAGACAAACAGAAACCACACAGAAGTAGAAAGGGGACAAGGCGGGGATGAGGACCGACATCTGCACAAGGGGACAGGAGGAAGTGATGGAGTAAATACCGTATAAATGCATCATATAATGTATGAAAGTGCCACCATAACATTTATCACCCATAACCAATGCATGTTAATAAGAAGTCCTCACACCAGCCCTGCATTTCTCAACTGTGAGATAAGCTGTCCGAACAGTGTCAATGTCTTCCTGTCTGGGAGAGAAGTTCCTGCCCCCATGTCACTCAGACTTTAACCTTTACTGACCTCAGCTTGGGTTCCTGGGGGATTTTTAACTCCTTGGAGTCTTCACTTCAATAGTTTAATAACCAAAGTGGAGGGAGGCACTCGCACCTTCTCTATATCTCCTCTCCCACCAGAGCCATGGCTCAGAGTCCACTTTGAGAAAGGAACGTATAGAACCTGAATGTTTGGCAGCCTACATGTCCCCCAAATCTCCAACCACGTAAGGTTATTCTTTCGTGTGTGTGTGTGTGTGTGTGTGTGTGTGTGTGTTTTCCTTGTAGGCCAGAACTTAAGAGGCAGAGGCAGGCTGGGAGGTGGTGGCGCACGCCTTTAATCCCAGCATGTAGGAGGCAGAGGCAGGCAGATTTCTTGAATTTGAGGCCAGCCTGGTCTACAAAATGAGTTCCAGGACAGCCAGGGCTACACAGAGAAACCCTGTCTCTAAAAACAACAAAAACAAACAAACAAACAAAAAAGAGGCAGAGGCAGGCTGATCTCTGTGAGTTCAAGGCCAACCTGATTTTCATAGTGAGTTCCAGGACAGCCAGGGACACATAGAAAAATGCTGTCTCAAACACAAACAAGAAAAACAGTGACAACACGAACAACTCACTATGTACCCAATTTGTTTCTTTATTCTCTGAGACAGGATTTCCCTGTGTACCCCTGGATGTCCTGTAATAAATACATCAGGCTGGCCTTGAACTCAGAAATCTGCCTACGTCTGCCTCCCCAGTAATGGGATTAAAGGTGTGGGCCACCATTGCCCAACTACCAATTTACTTTTTTTTTTTTTTATTTTTTTTATTTTTTTTACATTTTTTTTTAATTATTATTTTCTTTATTTACATTTCAAATGCTATCCCGAAAGATTCCCATAC
>NC_034595.1:83546225-83547691 GCF_900095145.1 Mus pahari | reverse complement strand
AGCAAACCAGTAGCCAACATCAAAGTAAATGGAGAGAAACTCGAAGCAATCCCACTAAAATCTGGGACTAGGCAAGGCTGCCCACTTTCTCCCAATTTACTTTTGAAAAGGTTTTTTAGTTTTCTTCTTCTTCTATCATTATCATCTCATCATCATCATCATCATCATCATCATCATCATCATCATCATCATCATCATCTCTGTGTGTGTGTGTGTGTGTATGCATGCCTGGGCCTGTACTGTATCTGGAAGTCACAAGACTACTTTATAAAGTCTGTTTTCTTCCACTTTTATGTGTGCTCTGGGGATAGAACTCATGTTCTCAGACTTTCAAGGCAAGTCAAGCCATCTCACCAGCTCTTGCCTTGAACCCTTGGTCCTCCTGCCTCTCCCTCCTGTGTGCCAGAATTACAAGCATGTGCCACCATGCCCAACTTGTTCACTGAAACTTCTTGAATAACTGTCATCTGCCAGAAACTTGGGGTACAGCTAGGGGAACAAGAATACACCCCTGACTTCATGGGGTTTATTCTAGTAAAGAAGTTCTAGAAGATTCTAGACCGTGCTTTCTATTGCCATGATATTAAACTCCATGACCAAAGGCAGCTTAAGGAGGACAGGGTTTGCCTGACTTTCAGGTCCGTAACCCAGCAGCAGCAGGGGGAGCAGCTACCCCCCCCCCAGGGCTCTGGCATTTATATACTCTCTCAAGTGTCCCCAAAATTCCAACCATAAGCTATCTTCAGTTGGCAGAATCACGCCCCTGCCAGAGCACAGGACGAAACATAGTCATCGGTGTGGACTATCTGAAGTAGCCCCATATCCCACAGCTAGGATTAAAAGAAAAACCTATTCACGTAGCATAACTGGGTTTTTTAAGAAACCAAAATTCTCACTACACCTGGAGGGAGGAACGAAAGTGGAAACCATGGCTGAACACAGCTCCCTGGCTTTCTCTCCATGACTTGCTCTCCTCCTCTCTTATACAACCCAGGCCCACCTGCTTGGGGACCACACTGCCCCCAGTGGGCTCTGCCCTCCTGCAGTAACCATAAGTCAAGAAAATGCCCCCCACAGTCACACAGCCATGCCTGCCAGCCAGTCAGATAAAGGCATTTTCTCAATTTCTCAATTCCCAAACGACCCTAGCTTGTATCCAGGTGGCAAAAAACAAAACAAAACAAAACAAAAGAAAACAAAACCTCACCAGCACAGACAGTAATGGGTAAAAATACAAACATTGAGTCCCACAAAGGAAACAAGATGGATGGGTGCCTGTGAACCCAGCATTTGGGAGGTGGGAAGTGATGGATGAGAAGTTCGAGATCAGGGTCTGGAGAGAGTCAGGGCTTAAGAACACATACTTGCGGGGGCTGGTGAGATGGCTCAGTGGGTAAGAGCACCCGACTGCTCTTCCGAAGGTCCAGAGTTCAAATCCCAGCAACCACATGGTGGCTCATAACCAT
>NC_034595.1:83540439-83546065 GCF_900095145.1 Mus pahari | reverse complement strand
ACTTGCAGAGGACCAGAGTTAGGTTCCCAACACCCACACTGGACGGTTCACAACTGCCTGTAACTATTTCCCAGGGATCCAACTCCTTCTTCTGATCTCTATAGCTACTAGGCTTATGTGCACAAACCCATACACACACACACACACACACACACACACACACTCACATACATGATTAAATGATGATGATGAAGATGATGATAAAATAATAATAATAATAATAATAATAATAATAATAAAATTAACAATAATAGCCTGAATGAACCACATGAGACTCTGTCTTCTAAAAAGTCAACCAACAAACAAAAGGGAAAAAAAATAAAAGAATCAGTAATTCTCGGGAAGTTCAAGTTGGCTTGAACTCCCTGTCCCAGAGTTGGAACCCTGGAATCCCTCCCAGTGTCTAAGGGAGTGGTTGTGAGGGCAGTGACCCCTGACACCGCCCCTATTCTAGCTTGACTTCTCTTCTCAGGAATTCCTGTCATCCAGGGATTCCCAGCCATCCACTAAATCCCACAGATAAACAAGCGGCTCACTGAGAATCTCCCGCAAAGCAGCTGATCAGCAGCTATCTTTCTCCTAGAGTCCCTCCCCACTCCCCTCTCCCCACCCCTCCCCAGGTTACCCACAGAGTTGATGTAGGCTGAATTCTCTCAGCTGCCCACAGTCTCTTGCTGGGAGCTGTCATGAGAGGCAGGGCAACGAAGAGGGGGGTTCAGAATCCAGGGCCACCTGGGACAGACAGCTTAACTTTCTTTATGAGTCCAGTGTGTCTGTCTGTACATTAGATTGAAGGTCTCAAACCTCAGAGAACTCCCATAGAAAAGCACGCTTCCACATTCCACAACCTTCCACTGCCTCCATCCACAACAAATTCTGGACTTTTCCCAGCTTCTCCTGGTCTTGACTTTTTCCAAGACAAAGAAATTTGACAAAAAAATCCTGCCAGGATCAAATCAAATGCAAAGCTTTCTCCCTGATTTTTTTTTTAAAGATTTATTTATTTATTTATTATATGTAAGTACACTGTAGCTGACTTCAGACATTCCAGAAGAGGGCGTCAGATCTTGTTAAGGATGGTTATGAGCCACCATGTGGTTGCTGGGATTTGAACTCCGGACCTTTGGAAGAGCAGTCGGGTGCTCTTACCCACTGAGTCATCTCACCAGCCCTCCCTGATTGTTTTTTTAAATTTATTTAATTTTATTTTTCTTCTCCCCATTTTACACGGAGAGAAACTGAGTCTTACCCACCTCCAATGATCTTCTCTCCTTCCCTCTCTCCTTTCCTTTCTTCCCATGTGCCAATTGAGCACTGTATCACTGAGCCATATCCCCAACCCCTTAGGAGTTTTGTTTAGTTCTTTTGTTTTGTTTTGTTTTGTTTTGTTTTTCGAGACAGGGTTTCTCTGTGTAGCCCTGGCTGTCCTGGAACTCACTCTGTAGACCAGGCTGGCCTCGAACTCAGAAATCAGCCTGCCTCTGCCTCCCAAGTGCTGGGATTAAAGGCGTGCGCCACCACTGGCCGGCTTTTGTTTAGTTCTTGTTCTTAAGATTTATTTATTAAAGTGTCTGTGAATGAAAGAGAGAGAGACAGAGACAGAAGAGAGAGTCTATGCACTCCACACGGATGCCGGAGCCTTCAGAAGTCACAAGTAGCTGTCAGGTTCCCTGGCATTAGAGCTGTGGGTGGTTGTGCACTTCCAAGTGGGCGCTAAGACCTAATCCAGTCTCCTCCACAAGAGCAGCAATTGCTCTTAATTGCTGAGCCATCTCTCCTGAGCCTTGTTTTGATTTTTGAGACAGGGTCTCACATTATAGCCCAGACTAGTCTAGAACTTTACTACATATCTCAGCCTGATGTTGAACTCACAGCAGTCCTCCTGCCTCAGCCTTCAACTAGCTTGTTTTGTTTTTTTCCCTCTTATCTCTACGCCACAGCACAGGGGTTACAGGCATGTGCCACCACACTTGGGAGCAACAAATTTCTAAGATGATGCAATTCTCTCCTCTGACTTTCCACCGTGATGATATAATTTATGTTCAAAGAGCCTTACAAATTCATGTGAGGTGTCACCTAAGATGACAAACTGCCATCACTTCCACATTCTAGGTTTGCAAACAGCAAAGCTTGCGGAACCGAAGGAAACTTATAGAAGTGGACGTCTCAGAAAGGAGAAGTCTAAGATCAGAAAGGAAGACTAAGATCCTCAATTTTCAAGCTATTTACACAGTGTGGGTGTGTTTTCCTCTAAGTTCCCTCTTCAAAGAAATTATCCCTCCCGGGCTCTAAAGAACTCAGTGACACACCCTGCCCCTGCCCGCCTTTGCTGTTAAAGGTACAAAAATCAAGTCATCTAGGAAGTAATTTAAGCATCAACAAAAGCAAAAAATTGTGTAGGGTACACGCCTTCAGTCCCCGCACTCACAAGCAGAGACAGAAGAAATCAGAAGTTTCAGGCCAGCCTGGGCTACACGATAGGGTCCCCCAACTCAAAAAAAACAATTTAAATGTTTTCATTATAAAAAAAAAGAATTTAGAAAACCAAGCCTGGCGGGCCTGCCTGTGACCCAAGCTCTCAGGAGGCAGGGAGGATAGTTGCTAGCTTAGGTCAATCTCACTCACTCACCAAATTTCAGGCCAGCCAGGGCTGCCTAGAAAGATCCTAACAAAAACATAAGCAAAGTAACAAAGCACTGTAACTGTAAGAACTGAGAA
Organism: Mus pahari; assembly: GCF_900095145.1. NCBI lineage: Eukaryota > Metazoa > Chordata > Mammalia > Rodentia > Muridae > Mus > Mus pahari. The sequence goes on along the minus strand of NC_034595.1, from coordinate 83,543,347 downwards.
ATACAGGGCAGTCAGTACTTCAGAGTTTGCTGATAGTGTACCTGGTACAACAGGCCCCCAGACCTTAGCACGACTGACTCCATGATGGAAGTGCTACGAAGGCCATGAAACAGCACAAACCCAGCACCACGGTCGAAAACGAAAACAAAGACCTAGTCCATCAAAGTCCATAGCTCTGGGAGAGTCTCTAAACGGACTTGCTTTTTGGCTTCTGTAATCCTGTTTCTGGCTTAATGTTCTTGTTAACGGAAATATGTCAACCCAGGATTTGGTTTGTGTGCTTAAAAGCTGAGAAAGGCTCAGGGCTTCCCTGGGATCTCAAACACCCGGAGTAGTCTGCTGTTGACCAGTTAGGACTTTCTACTGGCTTAAACCTGTGTCTCAGTAGTCTTCTCTGGTGGATACCACAACACTCAAAGCAGTTTGGAGTTCCGAGTGGTTAGCTCAGGTCTGTAATCGTCATTCAGGACATGGCTACAGAGTGAGACTTGCCTCAAATAAAATAAAAATAATTAGGCAGAAAAAAAAAAAAAGTCAGGACTGTGATGGTCCACGCCTTTGAACCCAGCACTCAGGAGACAGAGGCAGGTGGATCGCTGAGTCTGAGGCCAGCCTGGTTTATAGAGCCAGTTCTAGGACAGCCAGAGCTAGACAGAGAAATCCTGACTCAAAAAAAAAAACACTAGTAGTAGTAGTAGTAGTAATAGTAATAGTAGTAGCAGTAGTAATAATAAAATCATATAAATAAATAAACTTTAGTTTGGTTGCTGAACGCACAGGGTTCTGGATTTGATTCCCAGAATCACAAAGCTAATTAATTCATCAATTAAAAGAACGTTGTTAATGTGTTTTAGAAGGTAGTAGTTTCTGTCTTTGAACCTTATCCTAGTTAAATTGTATGAAAGAAGAAACGTGCGTGGGGTTTGACTCCGTGTTAGAATGCTCGCCTAGTGCATGGGAGGCCCTGACTTCCATCTCTGGCACTCGAAAGAGAGAAGAGTAGAAATAAAGTAGTAAGCTGTTGGAAATCAGGGCTGAGCTCAATGAGGTAAGGTCTTTTCTTTTTTTTTTTTTTAGTGTATAGGTGTGTTGCCTGCAAGTATGTCTGTGCACTAGGGCAGACTGCCATTTCCCATGGTAGGGTTGCTGGTTGCTGGTATTCTTCTTCTGGAAGAGCAGCAAGTAAGTGCACTTAACCACTGAGACATCTCTCCATCCCTGCCACCCCACCCCCACCCTAGGGCAGGGCTGTCTTAAGTGCTTTCTTTGGTCTCTAACTCTATGCAATCCTTGGCAGCATTCTAGGAGAACGGACTGCTTCCCTCCTCCCGTACCAAAGCAGGGGACTGAAGGCCAGGCAACAGTGTGCTTGCCTGGCGGTCTGACCGTTGTTGGAACCTGAGTCCAAGCGGTCAACTCTGGGGTCGTATGCTCCGTGTCTGATTGACATGTGACATCACTGTCAGTTGCTCCTGGCTGATCATACCTGACCCCTTTTCTCTCCAGTGGCATATGGAGAAGCCATTTCCCAAGCCGGCGACAGACTCGGCACCACAGCTTGTCATCTGTTGAGACACTAGGAAAGAGGTAGACAGGTCAACATCGCACAAGCAAGCAACCTCAGAATTCAAGCCCAGGAGCCCCGGTTCTAGGCGACACCCCCTTCCTCTAACAGGGGCAGGGTCCCAGTAGCCGCAAGCCCACTCATATGTGGGGAGTGTCGGGGGGCAGTGGAGGTAGGGATGGGGGTGACACTGACCCAGCTGCAGAAACCCTTCTCGGACAGATGTCAGAGGGTCCAGGACTAGGATCAGAGGAGTAGAGAACTGGGTGTGGCCCTGGCAGGTGCTCCCTTGGCTGATGCAAGCTCATTGGCTGGTCTGCAAAGCCTGAGGCCCTGCTTGGATGCACCTGAAGAGCTAAGCAGAATCCCAGACAGGGCCACCATGGAGGAAGGAGCACAGTGGAGTGACATCGTAACATATGGGACTCCTGGACCTTGTCTGTGTCCACAACTGCTGTCCCCACAGGAGAAAATAGGGCTCCCACGGATAATAACCATGTTGATTTATTTCTGGGGTCACTTCTCTGATGGCCAGTAATGGATGCAGGCAACAACACTGGTTCTGGGGGTTGGAAGTAGGGGGTTGTGTATAGTTCTCGGTGGTAGAGTACTTGCAACACGAGTTCGATATTGCAAAACAGAACTGTTTCTGATGCCACCCACTCCTTCTCACTGTGCCACCAGCCCTTGCTAGCCCTGGGCTAGAGGCTGGGCTGCATAGGTAGGTCAACAGGGAGCTAAGAAGAAAGCGGAAGTGGCTCAGAGAGAAAAATGCCCCCATCATGAACTCATTCTCTGCCATGAAATAGTGTCACAGGAAGCTACTCTCCCTGTCCCCAAACCTCTTGTCACCACCCACTTAAGCCAACAGAATGCCTTTTCCCTTTCTGTACAGTTCCAAGAGGATGCTCTTGTCAGGACCCCAAGGACGTGGGTCCCATGTTTCTTCCCAACATGGCTGTGCCAAATAGATTCTTTTCTTGCTCCTTCACCATTCACTTCTTTCCTCAGACTTTGAAGGTGATTGACAGCGCCCATACAGGCAACCCAGTCAGGCCACTAACCTAGGACACAGGTGACTCTCTCCCATGTAAAGGTGAGCTAGACCCATTCATCAAACATGTTTTCCCTTTTTAATCTGTCACTTGTTACAAAGGTCTGTCCTTCCTGAGAACTGTGAGGGACAGAGAGGAACTTATTTTCCTCCCTGACCACGTGTGGAACAATCCACAGTAGTGGGATTTTTTTTGTTTTTCGAGACAGGGTTTCTCTGTACAGCCCTGGCTGTCCTGGAACTCACTCTGTAGACCAGGCTGGCCTCGAACTCAGAAATCCGCCTGCCTC
>NC_034595.1:83535901-83540364 GCF_900095145.1 Mus pahari | reverse complement strand
CACAACCATCCATAACAAGATCTGATGCCCTCTTCTGGAGTGTCTGAAGACAGCTACAGTGTACTTACATATAATAAATAAATAAATCTTTAAAAATGAAAACCAAGCCATGACATGGCTCAGTGGTTAAGGGTTCGTCAACAAGCCTGGTGACCTGACTTCCAACCCCGGAACTCACAGGGTAGAAAAAGAGAACTGACTTCCTCGAGTTGTCTTCTGACCTCCACATGTGTATCATAGCACTCCTAACAGCTGAACCATCTCTTCAGCTCTTCCCTCACTATTGGCATTTTTATATCATGGGATAAATGGTACCGGAGTCTCCTTGCTTTGGTGGTGTGTGTGTGGGGGGGGGGAGTTGTCTGAGAATGACTTGCCTCCAGCCATGTACAAGGACACTGCTTTTATTCTAACAATCCACTCTCCTTCTGTCTGTCCTAGTTCCACACTCCGGGCTGTTTGCCGGTCTCTTCCTATTCGCAGAGGACTGGGGAGAAGTGGACCCCATCCCAAGACAACGGGGTCTTGGAGCACACTCAAGGACAAACATGCTTAGGTCTGAGTCAGGGTTCCAACCTCACCTCTCCAGTTTCTCAATGACTTTAAACCATACCTGAGATTTTAGTAGTAGACCATGTACTACAACCCCAGGCAACTGGCATACTTGCATCTCAGTGGGCATAGCTTCATCCTGGGCTTTTTTTTTTTTTTTTTTTTTGGTTTTTCGAGACAGGGTTTCTCTGTGTAGCCCTGACTGCCCTGGAACTCACTCTGTAGACCAGGCTGGCCTCGAACTCAGAAATCCGCCTGCCTCTGCCTCTGCCTCCCAAGTGCTGGGATTAAAGGTGTGTGCCACCACCTCCCGGCTGTGCTTTTGGTTTCAAATGCGTGAGTTTGCTAAGCGCAGAGCAAACAGCAGAAAGGGCAGATATCAGGTCAAGTACTTATATCATCCACCAGAAACCCTCGTGGAAAACCACGCAGCCAGCTAGACCCTCTGACCCACAAAGAGGATCCCAGGCAGAATTGTCTTCTCCTGGGTCAGACTGACAAACAGCTATTCTCAGGAGTTGTGGGATGTTTTCCCAGTGGTAGGATTTTTTTTTTTGTCATTGCTGTTTTTTATTACATTTGATTCTGTGTATTGAATAGATATGTACTGTGAATACAGGTATCCAGGAAGGTCGAGGTGTCAGATTCCCCTCTTGCCCTTCCCAAGATCTGTCGTACAGGTGGTTGTGAGCAACCTGACCTGGGCTGAGACCAGAACACATCTTTGTTGTTGTTTTGTTTTATTTTGTTTTTATTTTATTTTGAGACAGGGTTTCTCGTAGTCCTGGCTGCCTTGGAACTTGTCCTGTAGACCAGGCTGGCCTCGAACTCACAGAGCTCTGCTTGAGTCTGCCTCCTGAGTGCTAAGATTAAAAATGAAAACCGGGCTGGTGAGATGACTCAGTGGGTAAGAGCACCCGACTGCTCTTCCGAGGGTCCGGAGTTCAAATCCCAGCAACCACATGGTGGCTCACAACCATCCATAACAAGATCTGATGCCCTCTTCTGGAGTGTCTGAAGACAGCTACAGTGTNCTCGAACTCAGAAATCCGCCTGCCTCTGCCTCCCAAGTGCTGGGATTAAAGACATGTGCCACCACTGCCTGGCGCCGGCTGCTGCTAATAGCAAAAGTCATCGATCGTGAAACATTCCCTAGGTCAGCAGCCATTAGCAGGCCAGAAAACCAGTTGTAAACAGTATAACATCTGGTTGTGGAGAGCTCAGTTACTTCTTCCCTTGCCTCCCTCTGCCATGGGTGAATGTGAAGTTACTATTGGGGTGATGCCTTTGTGGGTCAAACCCCAGCCTGGGGCACTATTGGTACTAACAAGGGGGATAGAGAAGTTCCCAACAGTTACCTTGACTCAACTATCAGCCAAGAACAACTCTCAAGGGCTGAGACTATAGAGCATTCACAAGACACTAACTTCAGTCTCCACCAACACACACACATACACACACACACACACAAACACAAACACCAGTTACCAATGAGTCAGAGTCAGGCATGGTGATACGTGCCTGTAATCTCAGCACTTGGGAGGTAGAGTCAAGAGGGCCAGCAGTTCAAGGCTAGCCCAGTCAATACAGCAAGTTGAAGGACAGCTTGCACTTACACGGAACCCTGCCTGGAAGCATAAGTAAACAATAATGAATAACCTAAATTAATAATAATAACCCATACCCTACCCCAAGTATCAAATCATGTTTCCCCTCCGGAGAGGAAGGAGAAAGAATTTGGCTCTTATTATGCCTACTCTACAAATACACTGAAGCTTAGGATGTGAACTGATTTCCAGGATCACACAGCCGGCCCGTCAGTGGCAGAGCTGAGCCTGTGGCTCTGGTACTCCTCATCTGTATCACATGCTCAACCCTTGTCGTCTAAATACTTACCACATGGCGGCTTTCAAACACGGCCTCTCTGAGCATGCATCTGGGAAGAGAAGCTCCCAGCGAGCCCCATGAGCACGGAGTACTGAGTAGAACCATCTGTTCTGTTGGGGTTTGCTTGTAAACAAGTCTGCCCCTGTCACTTGAAGGCAGGGACCATCTCTCTTTTTTCAACTTGACCCTGCAGTATATGGCTAGACCATTAAACATTTGTGGAATTTAAAGGTAAATCGTTTTCGTTTCCCTGAGTTACCTTCCCTCAGATAGCCGCATACACAATACCACACAAGCAACTGACCAGACTCTTTCACATGCTGTGACTCAGACTTTGGCCTCAGAGGCAGGAAACACCACCTTGCACATGAGAACCTGCTGTGAGGAAGTCTTCCATGGGAGTCTCCTCCCCAACACTTTTTCACTTTTTAGAACTGAATTATCTTTGCTACTTTGTCTGTTTCTGACAAAAACAACTTCAGGGAGAAAGGGTTTTGTAGTGGCTCACAGTTCATGGGCACAGTCCATCACAGTGGAGAATTCAAAACAGCTGGAGCATGAGGCACAATGAGGGAAGGGAATGAATTCAGCCTGTTCCCTTGCTCCTGTTAGATCTGTGGTTCTCAACCTGTGGGTTGTGACCCCTCAGGGGTTGAACAATCCTTTCACATGGGTCAGCCAAGACCAACAGAAAACACAGATATTTACACTATGATTCATAATAGCAAAATTACAGTTATGAAGTAGCAACAAAAACAATTTTATGATTGGGAGGTCACCACAATGTGAGGAACTGTATTAGACGATTGAAACACTAGGAAGGTTGAGAACCATGGTGTTAGACAAATCATGATCCCAGCCAGGGAATGGTGACACCCACAGTGGGCAGGTATTCCCACCTCAATTAACATAATTAAGATAATCTCCCACAGGCAAGCCCAGAAGTCCATCTTCCAGGTGACTCTAGATCTGTCAACCCAACAACTGACACCATCACATTACGGTGACATAAAATGTATAGTTTTATGGAGTGAGAGGGATGATGGATTGTATTTAAGAATACTTGCTGTTTTGCTGGGGTCCCTTGGCAAAGGACCCAGGTTCAGTCCCAGCTCCTAAGTGATGGCTCACAACCATTTGTTACCACAGTTACAGAGAACCCAGCACCCTCTTCCAGCCACCACAGGCACCAGGCACAGAAGCAGAATCACACACTTGTCCTTTGGTGCCTGTCTTTGCTTTCTATCGCTTAGCATTACACCTTCAAGGTCATTGATGGTTTACCTGGTGTCCATTGGCCTTCCATTTTAAGCTAGGCCTATACCACATATTGTCACTCATCTATCAGCAGATAAATAGGTTGTCTGTACATTTGTCTGCTGTGAATAATGTTGTTATGAGTTTTCATGTGCAAATACCTGCTTGATTCCTTGCTTACAGTTATTTTAGGTATACTTCTAGGAGTGAAATTACTAGATACTGTGACGGTTTCTCCCTGGCCCCACCTCCCTCCCCAGCACTAAGAATTGAGCCTAAACCTGTTGAGGATGGCACATGCCTTTGATCCTAGCCCTCAAGAGGCAGAGGCAGGTGGATATTCGTGAATTTGAGGCCAGTTTGCATAGTGAGTGAGTTCTAGGACAGCCAGGGCTACACGGAGAAACAAAACCAAACCAAGCAACCAAGGCAATGAGCCTGAAGCGGCACAGCCTCAGAGTGCTCTACTGCTGAGCTAAACCCCACTCCTGTTCACTTGTTTGAAACAAGGTCTCACTCTACGGTCCAGGCAGCCCTCCAACTCCTGCTTCAGTCTTCCAATCTGAGATCGCAGTCTGGCATCACCAGGCCTAGAAGGAATCGCAACAGTTTCTACAGGGGCTGCATCATTTCACACCCTCATAAGCAAGGCACAAGAATTCCTATTTGGGTGGCGCAGGCCTTTAATCCCAGCACTCGGGAGGCAGAGGCAGGCGGATTTCTGAGTTCGAGGCCAGCCTGGTCTACAAAGTGAGTTCCAGGACAGC
>NC_034595.1:83534576-83535666 GCF_900095145.1 Mus pahari | reverse complement strand
CCCAGCAACCACATGGTGGTTCACAACCATCTGTAATGAAATTTGATGCCCTCTTCTGGAGTGTCTGAAGGCAGCTACAGTGTACTCCCATATAATAAATAAATAATAAATTTTTAAAAATTAAAAAAAAAAGACCCAGACTCAAAAATTTTCAATTTTTTTCTACATCCTCATCACTACTTAATATTTTCTGGTTTTCTCTCACTGTGGTTTTGGTTTGGTTTCCCCTAATGATCAGAAATGTTGAACATATTCTCATATGCTTATCAACCAGTTATATGTTTTCTTCAGGGAAATATATATTCAAGTCATGTTGTCTATATTTTTAATCAAGTTTGGCTTCCTGTTATTGAATTGCAGGGGATTTTTGCATATAGTCAACCCTTTACCACACAGTCAGTTTGCAAGCGACTCTCCCATTTTAGGCACTGCCTCCTCTGTTGAGTGTGCCCTCTGATGGTCTGGCTTCTTTTTAAGGAACTAACTCGTCATGACCATCAAAGACTGAAATCCCCTGACTCCTGTGTGTGTTGTCTCTGATTTCTTGAAACACTCTCTAGGCAACCAAGTGGTGGTCTTTAGTCCCAGTATCCGGGATGCAGAAGAGAAGCAGGAGGAGGATTTCTGAGTTTGCGGCCAGCCTGGGCTACAAAGCAAGTACCAGGATAGCCAGGGCTACATAGAGAAACTTGTCTCAAAAAAAAAAAAAAAAAAAAAAAAAAAAAAAAAAAAAAAAAAAAAAAAAAAAAAAAAAAAAAAAAAGAATTCCTATTTGGATGGCTGAGGGTGTACAGCCTCATTTGGTGCATTCCTACCCTGCATGCTCCAGGCAAGGGTTAGGTCTCTGGCACAGCATAAATTGGACCTGTTTGTGTCCACCTGAAACCCTACTACTCGGGAGGTCAACGCTAAAGGAGCAGGAAATCAAGATCAAGGTCATCCTTATGTAAGTAGTGGATTCAAGGCCAGTCTGAGCTACATAAAACCTAGACTCAAGGACTGGTGAGATGCCTCAGTGGTTAAGAGCACCGACTGCTCTTCCTGAGTTCAAAGCCCAGCAACCACATGGTGGTTCACAACCATCTGTAAT
>NC_034595.1:83515997-83533063 GCF_900095145.1 Mus pahari | reverse complement strand
AGAAACTTGTCTCAAAAAAAAAAAAAAAAAAAAAAGAAAGAAAACAAAAGAAAAGAAAGAAAACAAAAGAAAAGGAACCAAAAACAAAAAACAAAAAAAAATTTTTTAAATTTTAAAAAATCTCCCAAACAAGAACAAAGCCCACCCCTGTGAGACCTGTAGAATAACCTAGAAATAAAGGGACAGACGCCTGTCTGGTCACACTCCGTTCCTCTGCATACTTTCCCACTCATAAGGCTAGCACTAGGTTACACAACATGGGCTCAGTCACAGGGGAAGAAAGCCAGTGTCTTGCAATGGTGTAAATAGGAGGCTCTATGGAGTGGAGATAATCTGTTAGGCCAGGGGCAACATTTGTGACATTTAGTCTGTGCCAGGGACAGTCCTAAGCAGCTCTAAGCCCACAAAACTGTCTATGACATTAATAATATATGTGTTGGGGTCTAACACCAATCTCAGTCAGGCAGGAATAGTGTATTGACCATATGCTCCAGGAACATGAACCAGATTCGGGAACTGAACCATGCCACTGAGATCCTACAGGGTTTTTAAGCCCAAATTGGTAAACATCTGTGCCAATTTATCTCACCGATCAGGATTTAGAGATGGGAGATCTCCTTAGGAACATGTCTTTGCTGTACCTTATCCTGCTCCCATTGGTTGGGGTATTCAGCTGTGGCAGGAGACTTGCCTTGTGTAATATTCATGTCTACCAGAATGGGACTTGTTTAACATTCGTGTGTTAACTTGCCAACCAGGATGTCAGTTACCCATGTGCATGTCTCTTTCTGCCAAGTAGGATGTCAGTTCCCAGGGAGGTCTTGGAAACTTAAACTTTACTGGATCACTACTGAAAATGGAAGTCTTATTCCAAATATTTCCTTATATTGGTGCAGGTGTCTTTCTTATGTCAGGATCTATACCAGAGGCAGGGATGTTCTTTACTGGTTTGCTTCCCCTGGCTTGCTCAGCCTACTCTCTTATAGAACCCAAGACTACCAGCCCAGAGATGGTCCCACCCACAAGGGGCCTCTCCCCCTTGATCACTAATTGAGAAAATGCCCCACAGCTGGATCTCGTGGAGGCACTTCCCCAACTGAAGCTCCTTTCTCTGTGATAACTCCAGCCTGTGTCAAGTTGACACAAAACTAGCCAGTACACCAGGTAACTGTTACTTAGGCCTTAACAATATGTATTCATTAAAAGAAAAGAATTTGAGAGCCCGGTGGTGGTGCCCCCCCCCCCACCTCCCTGCTTGTTCCAGCCTACTTGCTCTGGGGCATATACCTTTAATCCTAATACTTAGGAGGATCTGAGTTTGAAGTCTCCCTGGTCTGCAGAGTGAGTTCCAGCTAGACATAGAGAGACACTGTCTCAATAAACAAACAAATAAGTAGCATTTAGACAAATTTTTACTATGCAACCCTAGTTGGTCTGATAACTATCTATATAGCCCAGAGTGGTCTTAAAGTTGTGGCAATCCTCCTGCCTCAGCCTCTTGAGTGCTAGAATTACAAGTGTGAGCCACCACATCTGGCCAATATTCCCACTTAAAAAAAAAAAAAAAAAAAGTAGGCCCAGCAAGGTTCCATAGTCTGTCCAAAATCACAAACTAGAGGCTGAAGAAAGGAGCCCGGGACACAGATGTCAGCAGTCATTTTGTTGCTTACCCTGTGACATGGTACAAGCTTTGGAATCTGAATTATTTGAATCTGAACACAAATGACTAACAAGTACCTGACTACAGTCCATTAGTAATCAGAGGGAGTCTAGCTAAAATCAAGATTTGACTGCACATTCTGCAGCATGAAAGTTGGGCAGTCCAGGTAGAGAGAAGCTTCGGGGAAATAGAAAGCTTCATGAGAGCGAGAACCCATTGAAGTGGAGAGGCTCTGCTGGGACCCGTCTCCCCCACCCCGGAGGATTTGCATGCAGTTTACTGATGAAGTGACAGGTAAGGCATTCATGCTCCAGTAAACAACCTTAGCGAGACTCTGGGTCACACACTAAAAAGAGCCCTGAAAGCAGAAGTGGAGTTAGTCAGGAGGAGGAAGGGGATGGAGAGGGATCCGCAGGAGTTGAGGGAGGACGGGGAAGCAAGCGGGGAGGGGTGAATGTGACCCAGTGGGTTATACACAAGTACAAGAATGTCAATAACGAAACATGTTATTGTGGACCATTAATATGGGCTAAGAACATATTAGGCTGGGTGTGGTAGTGTATGCCTTCAATTGACGCATTCACACTCCAAAGGCTGAAGCAGGTGGATCTTTACACAAAGCCAGCCTGGTCTACAGAGTGATTCCAGATCAGCCAAAGCTACATGGCAAGACCGTGCACCCAAAGAAAATGGACAACAAAATCCTCCACAAAGCTCTGGGTGAAGGTGTGGACTGGTGCAGCCATTTCAGAAGCAAGTTGGAAGTTCTTCGTCAAACTAGACGGAAGTGTGGCTCAGGAAGCCCTGGCAACATCGCTTCAGGATATGCAGCCGGGAGAAACTGCCGGCGTTTCCAGATGTTTCTAGAGCCCTTCAAGCCTCACAAGCAGTAAGTGCCCCTCCTGGCTCCAGCAGTAATGGCGATCTGGTTCCCCTGGGTGCCTAGAAACACACGCATGTCTATGTCTGTCTCCCAGTGTCTGAAGTGGCTGATCACGAGGGGTACTTGTGCCTGGGAAGAATCCCCATGAGGCTTCAGGCTGCATGTGCTGTACAAGAGACCTCCAACATCAGGGTGAAGGCTTGGATGGGTTCCGGAACCAGCAGCAGGCACAAAGATGCCTAGAAGAGTTGGTGTGGGCTAGTGAGATGGCTCAGTGGTTAAGAGCACCGACTGCTCTTCCAGAGGTCATGAGTTCAAGTCCCAGCAACCACACGGTGGCTCACAACCATCCATAATGAGAAACAAATAAAGAACCTATGGCCAGAGGGAGCAGGGCAGGAGCAAGAGGGAAAAGGGGAAGGAGAAAAAAAGAAAAAGAAGAAGAAGAAAAAGAGTCAGTGTGTGGGTGCAGATGGGGGATGGGAGCTAGCCTGTGCTTACTGAGAGTTCTAGGTTTGGATATTAATGACTCCACCCCTATGAGCCTTTTCCCCACATGTAAAATGAGCATAAAAATAATCTATAGGGTGGCTGTTAGGTAAGTAGGATTATAAGTTTTAAAAACTGACCAAATTTTGCAGGGTTGTGGTGGCACACGCCTTTAATCCTAGCACCTGGGAGGCAGAGGCAGATGGATCTCTGAGTTTGAGGCCAGCCTGGTCTACAAAGTGAGTCCAGGACAGCCAGGGATGCACAAAGAAACCCTGTCTCGACAAAACAAAATGGAAAACAAAACAAGACAAAAGACCTAATTTGAAAGAGAAAAATGTTTATTAAGTAAACATACTGTGGTACATGGATATTGCAAACCATTGGCAAGGGAGATCTGCAGATGATGAAATCCAGAATATACCATATTAACATAGAAACAGAATGTTATTTGATTGAAAGCACTAGACACCCATTTCAAAGTGCTTAAGCAAGGAAAGCGATGGAATCCTGACAAGAGGACCTCCCAGGACTCAGGAGAAAGCACTTAGCCCTCTGGCTCCCGGAAGCTGTGTCTTCTCGCCAAGTTCTTGTTTCTCTCTGGCCTCTGCTCAGCCTAACACATTTGCTTTCTTTGAAAAGCCGCTTGTCTGCCACTCACCTAGGTGGCCACCCAACCCACTTCCCATGTAGATACGGCTGCAGCTCCCTGAAAGGTGCACCCCGAATCCAGAGGTCCAACCCTCCACCCCTTCAGTTCCTATTAAAGGGCTGAGGGCACCCAATTCTCAGGAAAGGGGAGGTTCAGGAGAAGTCACCCAGAACATGTCCTGCTCAGAAGTCCCGTGAGGTAGGCTGAATCTCCCATCTAATGACACTACGAGGTAGAAAAGTAAATTCCCAGGTCCTGAACAGCATTTAGCACAGGCAAGACTTGAACCTGACTTTGTAAGATGTCACAGTTCAAGTATGTTGCTTTAACTACTTAGTCCCCTTCAGTCGGGTCCAGACTACTGCCATCACGCCAACCCCAAGCAGGTTCCTGCCCTATTGGAACAAGCCTATGCCTGTCTCACAGACAGGAATCAACTAACCCAACTTCAAGGAGACACTCGCTGAAAGGAAGGACTTTTTTTTTCTTTTTAAAGAAGCCCAAGGCGCCAGGCAGTGGTAGGGCACGCCTTTAACTTTAATCCCAGCACTTGGGAGGCAGAGGCAGGCAGATTTCTGAGTTCGAGGACAGCCTGGTCTACAGAGTGAGTTCCAAGACAGCCAGGGCTACACAGAGAAACCCTGTCTTGGAGAGAGAGAGAGGAACAAGGCTCAGGAACACAGGAAAAGGTCCTCCGAGTGCTGAGTCTACAGTTTCTGGATACTTCTCAGAGGGCAAGAGGGCATTTCACGTAAACGAAAGAGCAGATATATTTTGAATAAACCTGCTATTTCATGTATATTCCCATGGGGTCACATTTGTTTTGCTTTATCCTATTAACTTTGTACATTTATTTACATATTTGTATATGGGGAGGTGCGGCATGTGGATGCCACAGTATGAAAGTAAAGGGGGAAGGATGACTTGCCGAAGCCTGTTCTCTCTTTGTATCATGTGGCTCCTGGGACCAGACTCCGATCAGCAGTGTTAGCTGCACGTGCTCTCTACCTTGCACTACGATCTCACTGTCCCAGCTCCCTGCTCTCTGTGTTGGGAGACTATGCAACCTTTAGGAGGTAGGACCTGGCTGTAGAAGTCGGTGGCTGGGGGTGGGCTGTATCGCATCCCCGGGTTAAGGTGCAGTCTCTGGTTCCTGGCTCACTGCCACATGAACAACCTCTATCTCCTGTCCCCACCACCAGAGTCAGAGCTGCCCTAGCTTGCCTTCCTTGCCATGAGGGACTGAGGTCTTCTAAACTGTGAGCCAAAATAAATCTCTCCCTCCTTGAGTTGTTTCTGACAGGGAGGCTGGGTACAGCGAGTGAGATGGGACTAAGACACTTGTCAAAAACGCCTTTAATCCCAGCACTCGGGAGGCAGAGGCAGGCAGATTTCTGAGTTCGAGGCCAGCCTGGTCTACAAAGTGAGTTCCAGGACAGCCAGGGCTACACAGAGAAACCCTGTCTTGAAAATCAAGAAAAAAAAAAAAAAAATTACTGCTACGTGGCCAGAAGACTTCGAAAGAAGCTGCCTGCCGGAAGTGGAAAGTGCAGTGTCCTGAGGTAGCCACCTCTCTTCCATTCCTCCAGCACTTATTCAGGCCTGGGCAAAACTCAGCTGCCTCAGCAAACACGCTCACATCCTAGCTTCTGGTCAACTTCTGTGTTTTCTCCTCTGGTTATGTTTGAGGACAGGTACTTGGGTCAGTCAAGAGATACCACCAAACCACTTCCTCTAGGAAGGGTCACAAGGACCTTGTACCTGTAGATGGACCAAGGCACCATCCGAAACGCAATTGCTTCCCCAAAGAGCTTCTACATAATCAGTGAAGAATCCTCACAGCCCCTCTCCCCTCTTCCTGTAGCCCCTGGAAGTCACTGACCAAACCTTAAGTTGCTGCCCCAGTTGGATGAACTGAGCTGCTTAGCGTTTCTCCCCAAGGTCTAGCCCAAGGTCTGTCACAATCTGAAGCGCTGGGTGAGTCCGTCAGCCACAGTCCTCTAGCGTTGACCCAAAGACTAGTGAAAAGGAGCATCCAAGTTCTGTATTTTGCAGCAACCGGCTCTCTGCGAGGAAGTAACTGCCCTACTTGAGTCCACCAGGGTCAGAACCCTCTCACCTCCTAGCCCCGTCTGTGAGGTCCATGGAAGAGAAGGCGCTGGGTCTGGCTTTAATAAGCAGAGATTAATTTTTCAGCGACACGATAGGAGTCTGGTTGGCTGGCACCATCACCTCGGTGCACGTATCACTCGTGGCTCTGGAGCACTTCCGGCTACTGCGCATGCTGTAAAACTTCTCACTGAGGTGCTTTCGGAACTTCTTGGTCAGAAAGCAGTAGATGACGGGATCCAAGACACAGTTGGTGCTGAGGAGGCAGAGGGTGATTTGATGGGCATCATTAATAGCCTGATGGAAGTTGGTCTGGTACCCCAACTCTGCTAGAGTCCAGGGCAGCTGGACCACGTGATGGGGCACAAAACAGATGACGAATACCGCCAAGACCGTGCAGACCATCCACAACGCCCTGCGCTTCACCCCCGCTTTACGCTGTTGCCGCACGGGCTGCGTGAGCAGCGTGTGGATGATGACCAAGTTGCAGTAGAAGATAAGGAAGAAGACGAGGAAGAAGCAGAAGGCGATAAAGACATGAACAACAAGGATGGGCACACTGTATGGCTCATAGTGCTCAAAGCAGCGAGTGATGTTGCCTGAGCCATCCTTATTGGGCACTATGTTGGTGGAGTCTGTGGCCAGGAAGTAGGATGCAGTAGCCACAATGGATACCCAAATGACCAGGGACAAAGAGATGCCACGCTTGCGGGTGGTGGCCTGAGCAGTCTTGATGGGATAGGCTACTGCCTGGTAGCGGTTATAAGTGATGACACCCAGAAAGGCCACACTGCAGTAGGTATTGATGAAGAAGAGGCAGCCAGCCACGTTGCACAGGAAGCTGGGTAGAATCCAGTTGCCC
This sequence comes from Mus pahari, assembly GCF_900095145.1. Taxonomy (NCBI): domain Eukaryota; kingdom Metazoa; phylum Chordata; class Mammalia; order Rodentia; family Muridae; genus Mus; species Mus pahari. The sequence continues at coordinate 83,526,408 of NC_034595.1, read as the reverse complement.
TCGTTGTAGTAGTAGACAATCCACAGCGGGAGAGTGATCAGGAAGAGCAGGTCCGCCACGGTGAGATTCACCATGAAGATCTTTATCTCATTTAGTTTCTTGGAAGGGTACAAGTTAGCAAAGACCCACAGCACATAGCCATTGGCAACCACCCCCAATATAAAGATGACACTGTAAACAATCGGAAAGAGAGTGTATCGGAACTCAGAATCCACGCGAAAGGAGCCATTGTGCTCCATTGTTCTGGGCAGGAAGGGTCACGTGGTCATGGAGCGTTGAATGTGCCTGAAAGGACAGAGGAGGATTCTGGTTAGTAATGAGCCAGCAAGAGATTCCCTTACATCAACAATTCCAAGGCTCCCTGCTACAGTTTGGATGTTGGTGTCCTCTCTAGGATTCATGTTGAAACTTAATCCCCAAGGATTAAGAGGGAGGTGGTGAAGGCAGAGTCTGCATAAACAGGGTCAGTAGCCTGTTAGATGATTCAATGGGAAAAGGCCTCTGTGGCCAAGCCTGGTGGGTCTGATTGGATCCCCAGGACCCACGTGGTGGAAGGAGAACCCTGAGTGGTACTAGCTGACCTCTGACCTCTGTGCATGGTGCAGTATATGCCTCTGTGAGGGTGGTGTGTGTCTGTATGTGGTGTGTGTATGTGGTGTGACTCCACTTCCAGGGGGATCTGACCTTCTCTTTGGCCGTCCACTAGGCACCAGGCACACACGTGATAGATATGCAGACATGCTCAAACACTCATATGCATAAAATAAATGAGATTTTTTTAAAAAATCCATATCGAAAACATTTTCAGGACAGGCATTGTGGTACACACCTAAAACGGAATGGAGTCACTTAAGAAGCAGAAGCAGAGAGAGCAGCATGGGTTTGAGGCCATCCTGGCCTACAAAGTGTGTTTTAGGATAACCTAAGCTACATAACAACACTCAATCTTTAAAATATATATAAATATTTTTTTAATCCATTCAACAGATGAAGGGGTTAATAGCACAGTGGTCTCTTTTGCTGGACATGCATGTGACCAAGGATGGGACCTCCTACTCCAGCCAAAGCCCAACAAACCGAAATTATAAACATCCTTCAACATGACTGGGCAGTACCTATTCAAAGTGTCAAAGTCAGACAAAGAAAGACTGAGGAACTCCCAGAGATTACAGAACACTAAATAGCCATGTGGTCTAGCCTGGCGACTCACATATGTAATCCCAGCACTTGGGAAGCTAAGGCCAGAGTAAATATCAGGCCAACGTGGGCTACACAGTGAGTTGAAGGCTAGCCTGGACTATAGCATGAGACTTTGTCTTAAGAAATCACTCACACGCATACATGCATGCGCACTCAAGCGCAAATATTTCTGAGCACAGACTCTAGCAGGCGTAATGAAGAGCACAGAGAAGCCGCCCTGTCTCAGGAGTTTATCATCTCATGAGGGAGGAAAACTAAAGGAATTCAAACAGACAGCTGCCATACAAAGAGCAAAAGGGGTGCTAATCCCGGTTTGAACAAAAAGAGATCTGGGGGAGCAGGTGGCATTTCTGTGACAGCCTAGAGGAGAAAGGGTGCAGACACCCCACTCAGATGCTGTGCACAACGGACACCAGGACTGAACAGGCAAAGAGCTGGCAGTTTCTAAGAACTGAAGGAAACCCAGCACGCATCCCTTACCCCAACCTCCAGCTCTCCAGCTACCACTCTGCCTGCACCCCTGAGCCCCTTCCCACCAGTCTCCAGCTAGAGTGACTTCCCTGGAAGGTCTTCAGAACTATGCAGACCTCACAGACCCAAAATACTCAAGCTGCTGTGTTGAAGGTTTTCCCATACCCTGTCTCTGTCTCTCTCCCCCTCCTTCCTTTCCTCCTTCCCTTCCTCCCTCCTCTCCTTCCCTCCCTTCCTCTCTTTCTACCTTCTTTCCTTCCCACCCTCCTTCCCAATGCTAATAGAACCCAAGGCCTCTGTATACTACTAGGCAAGGACTCTGCATCAAAATTCGTTATTCTAGTTAGTTGCCCCAACTTGACACAACCTAGAGTTATCTGAGAAGACAGCTTCAGTTGAGAAGTTGCCTAAATCAGATTGGCCTGTGGGGTATGTCTATGAGGGATTGTCTCAACTGTTAATTGATGGAGGCACAGCCCACTGTGAGCGATACCATCCTCTAGGCAGATGATGCTGAACTGTATAAGAAGCCAACAAGCATCACCCTCCATGGTTCCTGCTGTACTTCTTTGACTGTGAAGTGAGCTGCTTGTTGAAGGTAAATGCTCTGTGGAATAGCAAGCTGGTCTCTGCCTTTCATTTCCTGCCTCGATTTCCTCTGTCTGACTTCCTTCAATGACACTGGAGTAGGCGATGCAAGTCTAGTCCCCATTCCTTCTCTACATTGTTTTTAGTCAGAATGTTTTGTTGTTTTGTTTCGTTTTCATTTTTTCTTTTCTTTTTCTTTTTTTCTTGGACAGGATCTCTCTGTCCTGGAACTCAGATCCACCTGCCTCTGCCTGCTGAATGCTGGGAGTAAAGCCATGTGCTACAACTGCCAGCTAGGTCAGAATCTCTTAGGCAACAGGAAGGAAACTAGAACAAGCCACCCCTCCACCACCCCTGCATTCCTTCCTTCATTTCTTTCTTTCTTTCCCTTTTTTTTTTTTTTTTTTTTTTTTGGTTTTTCGAGACAGGGTTTCTCTGTGTAGCCCTGGCTGTCCTGGAACTCACTCTGAGACCAGGTTGGCTTCGAATTCAGAAATCCTCCTGCCTCTGCCTCCCAAGTGCTGGGATTAAAGGCATGCACCACCACTGCCCGGCTCTTCCATTCCTTTCTATTTCAACTCGTGATTGAAATCTCATCTGAATTTCAGTTCTTTTTTTTTTTTTAATATTTATTTATTTATTATATGTAAGTACACTGTAGCTGTCTTCAGACACTCCAGAAGAGGGCGTCAGATCTTGTTATGGATGGTTATGAGCCACCATGTGGTTGCTGGGATTTGAACTCAGGACCTTTGGAAGAGCAGTCGGGTGCTCTTACCCACTGAGCCATCTCATCAGCCCTGAATTTCAGTTCTTGATGGAGGCTGAGCCACCTGTGAGAACCAGAAACTGTCTCTTCTACATTTATTTCCAATACTAAAGACTCATGCACAGCAACAGGTGAGAAGCCTCGCTAATGACATCCATCCCTTCAGGGGCCTTCTGAGGTTAAAACACTTGAAAGAGACTAAATACAAACACCTTTAAAGAAATGACCAGTTGTCACTGAAACTTTTTTGAGAACATTTTTTTCTTGCCTCTTTGCTCCATTTAATAAGATAGTAATTTATATGTCAAATATGTAGGTCTCAGAATTCCTGATAAATCATAATGATTTCTCTAAATTTTTTTTTTAAAAAATCTATCCGTGTCTTGAAAAACAACAAAAAAAGATATCCTTGAGTCACACTGTGACTTATATTGCTAATTTTCTCGTTGTTGTTGTTGTTGTTGTTGTTGTTGTTGTTTCAAGGTAAGGTTTCTCTGTGTATCCCTCACTGTCCTGGAACTCACTTTGTAGACCAGGCTGGCCTCGAACTCAGAAAACCACCTGTCTCTGCCTCCTGAGTGTTGAGATTAAAGGCTGCACACCTTTAGTTCTGACAAGTGGGATTCAGAGATGGGTGGATCACTGTGAGTCAGCGGCCAGCCTGATCTACAGAACCAAGAGAATGAAGGTTTCTCACTAAAATAAGGGGTCTGAGACTTAGTAGGCCACACTGGACCCTGTCTCAAACAAACATACAAATAAAAACAACAATAATAAAAAAATGCACACACATAAAAATACTTAATAGAATTTTTTAATGTCTTTGATAAATCAAGAATTGTATCTTTTAAATTTTTTTACATTTATTTATTTAGAATATATGTACCTGTGCACACAAGTGCCATGGTTCATGTGTAAAAGTCAGAAGACTTTTGTAAGTTGGTTTTCTCTGTCTACCACATGGGACCCAAGGAGCTTACTCAGGCCATATAGCTTCCCAGCAGGTACTCTGGCTCTACATGGCTAAGTAGACATCTTTTTAATACTCTACATGTAAAATGGATAACACCTATAAAAGGCTTTTTATGACAAATAAAACTATAATGTGGCTTTCCAGGAAAAAAATAAAACAGCTATGAAATAATTTGATCTATGAGCTGAACTTGCCTCTGATACACCCTGGCAGAGGAAAGAAATATGTAACTGATAAATTCAGACATGGTGGTTCATGGGAGATAGAAACATCACAAAGCAAGTTCAAGGGCAGACTGAGCTACATGTGAGCCTTTCTCAAACAAACAAACAAACAAACTTGTATTTATGATTTTTGATATAATGTCAAAGAAGAGCTGGTTGGAGTGGTGGCACATGCCTGGAACTGTTCCAAGTTCAACTCTGCCAGCCAGGACTATACAGTTAGGAACCTGTCCCAAAACAAAAGAGCTATTAAGATTTCTTAAGAAGCCTAGAGGTGAGGGGGCTGGAGAGATGGCTCAGCAGTTAAGAGCACTGACTGTCCCTCCAGAGGTCCTAAATTCAATTCCTAGCAACTACATGGTGGCTCACAATGGGATTCAATTCCTTCTTCTGGTGTGTCTGAAGAGAGCAGCAGTGTATTCACATACATAAAATAAATATTAAAAGAAGAAGAAGAAAAAGAAGAAGCCTGGAGGTCATAGTGTACACACTTTTAATCTCTGCACTCAAGCACCCAGGAGCCAGAGGCAGGCAGACCTCTGTGAGTTTGAGACCAGCCTGGTCTACAAAGTGACTTCCAGGACAGCCAGGGCTACACAGAGAAACCCTGTCTCAAAAGAAAAAAAAAAAAAAAAAAACTAAAGAAAAAAAGAGTGCTTGCAGTTCAAGAATGAGAACGTAAGTTTGGATTCCAGCACCCATGAAAAGTCTTGGTGTGTTCCTCACAAACAGTGAAGGTTAGAGACAGGAGGATTGCTGCCCTTGCTGGCTATGAGAAGAGCTGCAAACAACATCATCGACAGCAAAAATGTGTCCTCCAGGTTTAGCAAAAAGTGAAAAAGGACCCCAACATTCTCCTCCAGAGAAGTGAACCCCCACACGTACACATACAAACACACACACTCACACACACATATTCACACCCCCAAAATAGAAATAAGCCTATAAATAAATCCTCACTCATGAGTGCATGTTCCCCGCAAGCAACCCTAATGAAACGTAGTGGCTTATCAAAGAAACAAAACAAACAGAAAAACAAGACGCCTGCTTTCAGAGAGAGTAACTGGGAAGGAGAGCAAACAGTGGGAGGTGGCAAGAGAGGGTAATGAGGTGAATTCAGCCAACATGTATGCTTTATGTACATGAGGAAATGCTGTAATGAAGCCCATTATTGTTTGGTACTAGTTAATGCATACTAATAAAGTAGAGCTGTCCTGGCTACAGCCCTCTGACCTTAGGGGTGGAGCAGTTATTCTGCATGTGTCAGGCTATGAGTTCCATCCCCAGCACGAGAAGGAAGAAAGGAAACAGCCTTGCTTTTACCAGCACGCATCCGTCCGTGTGCCATGCGTTTCCTTCACCAAAGCAGCAGCTTGTCACACCCTCTGAGACCCCAGCTGTCTCCTATTTAATTCAACAGTAAAGGGCTTTGTAAATAATGTACAGAGATGCCACTCTCCCCCGTAAATTGTTTGTTTATGCCACCCTTCCCCGGTAAATTGTTTGTTTTAGACAATACAATTGTTTTCTGTCAAATGCATTTGTGTTAAGATAGAATAACTTTTTTTTTCTGTTTTGTTCTGTTTGGAATTGTTTTAGAAACTGTTAGCAGCAATTCTTTTTCTCCTGTACTGGAGACTAAACCTCTCACGCTCGGCAGGCAAGATATCTAATGATAAGCGGCAACCCAGCCTATAAGGTACACAGTGGTAGATACAGCCCATAGAAACCAAAGGTCTTTTGAGATCTTCAATCAGTGAAGACATACCAGAGACCAGAAAATACACATGTCCCTGCCCCACAGTCTCAGCCCCTTCTTCTGACCCTCTTCTCTGTCCTGCTGGACAACCCTGACTTGAGGGGTTCCTGAGGTGGGAAGGAAGCACATCTGGTCAAACTCTGGAAAAGGCAGGGAGTGGCTACAGTCCACAGCTGGGCAGCTCATGGCACTCTCTCTCTCTGTGGGGAAATTATGTCCCTACCCACAACCCACACAGGAAGTGCCTTCCTCCTCTTTGGTCTGGCTCCACTTACGGGGATGCCCATGACTATCTCTAGAAAATCTCTCGACAGGGGGCCAGCTCAGGACATGGTGGGCCCGGCCCTGGGTCATGCCAGCACAGGCCCATTGAGAAAGCCTATGGTTAGGTGAGCGAGGCACTCAGTGGGTTTGCCAAAAGTGCCAACATTTTACCAACCTACATAAATGCTTCGCTGCATGAGCTGACCAAGCATTCTACCTCTGAGGTGTACCCCAAGTTCTCCTTTAGCTCTTCTGGTCTCATTAACTTATCCAGGCAGGAACTGAACTTGGAATTCTGAGTTGCTGAGACCACAAACACACAACACTGTGCCCAGCACACCATATGCTTTAGACATTGGTTGATTTCTTTTCCTTTTGGTTTGGTTTCAAGACAGGGTGTCTCTGTGTAGCCCTGGCTGTCCTGGAACTCGCTCCGTAGACCGGGCTGGCCTTGAACTCAGAAATCCGCCTGCCTCTGCCTCCCGAGGGCTTGAGTGCTGGGTTAAAGGTGTGCCTGGCTTGGACATGGTTTCTATGCCTGTTTCCTTACCAGGACGGAAGCTTCCTGACAGCAGAGGCTGAACCATTTTTATCTCTTTATTCCCAGTATCTGTGGCCAGGAATAAATGAACCATTGAGCCACTGACAATTTCACAGCAAATGTCAAAAAGAAAAATGTCAGTTTTTCTGGGGGGCAAACTAAGGGTAAAATGGAGTGGGAAGAATGGGGTCTTTCCAGGCATAAAAACCTCAGTTCATATCTGGTTCATCATTCATTTATTTGCTAAGTGGCTTTAGGCAAGTGGCTTGGCTATCTGAGCCTTTGTCTTGTCCCATGAAAAATCTTTTTTTTTTTTTCTTTTTTTTTTTTTGGCTTTTCGAGACAGGGTTTCTCTGTACAGCCCTGGCTGTCCTGGAGCTCACATGGTAGACCAGGCTGGCCTCGAAATCAGAAATCCACCTGCCTCTGCCTCCCGAGTGCTGGGATTAAGGCGTGTGCCACCACGCCTGGCGTTCCCATGAAAAATCTTAACCACAGGAGCCTGAGATACAGCTCAGTGGGTGGAATGCTACAGGTCTGATAAAGAATTCCCTAGGTTTGGTTCCCAGCACCACATCAAGATAGGCATGGTGGTGCATGCTTTTAATCCCAGCACTAGGGAGGTAAAGGTGGGTTTCTGTAAATTCAAGGCCAGCCTGATCTACATAGTAAGTTCCAAGACAGCCGGTGCTATGTACAGAGACCCTGCCTCAAAAAAACAAAAATAAATAAAGCTCACACTTCTAACAATGCCCAAAGATAACAAAGTGACTAAAACATACATGAGCCTGGAACTAACTATGGTTATCCAGAGACCCAGGGACTCTCATCCGCACACCAGCTCCTCCCAGCTCCAGGCAGTCTCTGGTACCTGTCAAAAGCTCTGGAAGACTCCTCAGTTCTTAGACTGTGGGTGGGGCTCCTGTTAGTGCCCAGCTAGTAGCCCCTTGCAGTGTGGTAAGTAAACCTTTCTTTTTATTAAAATAAACCTGAGAGGAAAGGGTTCGCAGCTAAGAGAGTAAGAGAGGTGGGACCATCAGGAGGTGGGCAGAAGAAAGAAAGTGGGGGTTCTTGCCCCAGCACAGGCACTGGGTTGGAAAGCTGAGTTCACCAGCAAGCCAGCCCTGATACTTTGTGGAGTCAGTTGAGAGAAAGATTAGAAATGTCTAAATATTTATAAACTGTAAATTGGACATGCGCAACCTCGTTCCAGTCTCTTTCAATTCCTCGCAAACCCTCAGGCGAGAAGATGTATTCACCAACAGGCTGTAGACAAGGAGTGGGGGAGAGAGAGAGAGAGAGAGAGAGAGAGAGAGAACATACCTTATACCTTCCACATGGGCACCACTTGGACCCAAGCATTCCTTTCTTGGTTGAGGGTGTTGGAGAAGAACTTGAGCCCACAACCCAGCTAACCTGGGGCACTGGCCACCCTTCACTAGGGAAATCTCAGGCATTAGTTCTTACCTGGGATCATATATCCTACACAAATCAGCTTTGTAAAATGGATTTATACTCATTCCTTTTCTAGATGAGACACCTATTGTTCCAGAAGAGAATGTGGGATTAAGAAAGAAAACGGGCTGGAGAGATGGCTCAGCGGTTAAGAGCACTGACTGCTCTTCTAGAGGTCTTGAGTTCAATTCCCAGCAACCACTTGGTGGCTCACAACCATCTGTAATGGGATCTGATGCCCTCTTCTGGTGTGTGTCTGAAGACAGCATACAGTGTATGCATATAAATGAAATAAATAAATAAATTTGAAAAGAAAGAAAGAAATACAGTTCTGTCCATTTTCACAAATCTGGGAAATGACAAACTGCGACTCTCCAAAGGAGGTTGTGGCCATTGCTGGGAGCCAGCTGCTCCTGAGCTAACACCTCAAACACTCCCAGATCTGCCCTAAGGCCTGGGCAGAATTCAAATGGCGGCTCACACCTTCACTGCCAGCACTGGGGAAGCAGAGGCAGGAGGAGCTCTGGGAACTTGAGCCTGGTCCATAGAGGGAGTTTCAGGCCAGCCAGTGCTACCCAGAGAGACTCTGGCTCAACAAAGGAAAACTACCAAATGCCAGCAGGATACGACCCCTTCATCCAGGACCCTGCTATTTTCTTTACACCCTGAAGACAGGAATTAAGTGAGAAAAAAGGAGGATGGGTTTGCTCTACATCGAGCTAAGTCCAGCCTGGTAGAGCTGGGCTGGGATCCAATCCTCATGCATGCAGAGTCCCCATGCCCTTATCGGCAGTGTGAATATGGTATTTTTTCAAGACAGGGTTTCTCTGTGTAGCCCTGGCTGTTCTGGAACTCACTCTGTAGACCAGGCTGGCCTCGAACTCAGAAATCCACCTGCCTCTGCCTTCTGAGTGTTGGGATTAAAGGCGTGCACCACCACCGCCTTTTATTTGTTTATTTATTTATTTTAGATAGAGTTTTATTATGTAGCCTTGACTGGCCTGAAATTTGCTATGAAAAGGCTGGCCTCGCTCACAGATACCCTCCCAAAATTTGGTATTAAAGGCACACACCACCATCTCTGGCTTGCACTATAAATATTTTTAAGGAGGCTTAAAGCCAGGCATGATGGCATGCCCCTGTAATGCTAACACTCGGAAGGCACAGGCAGGGAAGAACAGAAATTAAAACCAGTCTTGGCTACCTAGCAAATTCAAGGCCTGCCTGAGAGACACAAGCTATCGTATAACACTGTCTAAAAGGGGGTTGAGGGTAAAGGAACTGGCATCAACGGCATGTCCCTGTATCTTCAGCAGTCAGGATATAGGGTCTACACTATATAGAGCCGCATAGTGAGAGCCCCCCCCCCCCGAGTTTGGTTCTCACGATGCAGAGCGCTCACAAAAGGGAAGAGGTAAGAAAGGACTGAATTTACTCCAGGTCACTTCCCCAAAGAAGGTACAGCTGGACCCCAAGCGTATGAAAAGTGTCTACATGAGCCATCGTCACAGAAGTGCAGAGTGAAACCAACCCACCCCATAGCCACTAAAATGACCGCTACCAAAAATTAAACGCGGGTCTGAGGAGATGGATCTGTGGATCTGCATGCAGTGCCCAGCCCATCATCCACATAAAGGAGTTGTGTGGCTCTGAGCATCTGTAACGGCAGCCCCAGGGGGATGGAAATGAATGGGTCCTCGGAGCTCACTGACCACCCAGTGCAGCTGAAGTGAAAAGATCCAAGGTCAGCGAAGGCCCTACCCAAAATGTAAGATGGAGAAGACATCCTGGTGCTGACCGCTGGCCTCTACTGCCACATACATGAGTGTGTGCTCCCTCACACCTCAATGCACACATAGAAAAAGCTGGGCATGGGGTTCAGCAATTAAGAGCGCTGGCTGCTCTTCCAGAAGCCCTTCCCAGCATCCACATTACAGCTTACAACCACCTGTAACTGCAGTTCCAGATGATTCCTGCCCTCTTCTGGCAGCCATGGGTACTGCATCTACATGGTACATATATGCAAAACATAAATATACATAAAATAAAAATATATCCTTTTTTTATTTAAAAAAAAGACAAGGGGCTGGTGAGATGGCTCAGTGGGTAAGAGCACCGGACTGCTCTTCCGAAGGTCCGGAGTTCAAATCCCAGCAACCACATGGTG
>NC_034595.1:83508512-83514827 GCF_900095145.1 Mus pahari | reverse complement strand
CCAGCACCCAGCACTAGGACTACAGGTTTGGGCCCCAGCACCCAGCACTAGGACTACAGGTTTGGGCCCCAGCACCCAGCACTAGGACTACAGGTTTGGGCCCCATGACTGGCTCAGGTCCTCATGCATGCAAGATGAATGCTTGGCTTGACTGAGCCCCTGCTCACCCTCCCCCTTTTTCTATTTGTTTATTTATGTATTCACTGGGACAGGGTCTCCCTTTATATCTCCTTTATATCTCAAACTCACAACAATCCCCCTGCCTCAGCCTAAATTTCCTTTCTTCCTATGCCAAATGATGAGAATGAAACCCTTTCTAGGAAGGTGGGTGATGGTGGCACACACCTTTAAGCACTCCCACTTCGGAGGCAGAAGCAGGTGGATCTCTGAATTCCAGGCCAACCTGGTCTACAGAGCAAGTTCTGGGACAGTGAGGTTTATACAGAGAAAACCAAAAAAAACCAAAACAACCAATTAAAAAAAAAAAAAGCCTTTCTATGGCCAGATATATTGATACAAGCCTATAATCCCAGCATTTAGGTAGGAGGATCAAGAATTCAAGTCTCAGGCCGGGCGTGGTGGCGCACGCCTTTGATCCCAGCACTTGGGAGGCAGAGGCAGGTGGATTTCTGAGTTTGAGGCCAGCCTAGTCTACAAAGTGAGTTCCAGGACAGCCAGGGCTACACAGAGAAACCCTGTCTCAAAAAAAAAAAGAATTCAAGTCTCAGCCAGATCTACATAGTTGGAGGCCAACCTGGATTGCACAAGATACTATCTCAATAAAATAAAATAAAATTATAAATATAACTAAATAAAATCAAAATCTTCCTATGGAGTATTGTTACTGAATCTACAGAGTTTTTCCCCCATGCAACACCGTTCACAAATTACCAGTTTGCTCTAGGAGCTGAAAGGATGTTTGTGTAATGGTCCAGACCATCTCTCCCAGCAGGCTTAGGACCTGGGTTTTTACTGGGGCTGAGATATTGGGGGGGAGGGGTACGCATCTGTGGACATGAACCCTTCCAGGAAGGAGATTTCCAGGAACCCGGGTGTCCTTTTTTCTCTTCCTCTTCTCTGTTTTGGGCATGGTCTAGCTCTGTCATGGCAACTGACAGACTTTTGTCATCACAAAGATTCTGAGGTTGTCTAGAGTGTCAACATGGCGTCCAGACCAGCTGTCTGATCTCCCTGGTCATCGGGATTTCCATCTCAGTAAGCACTATGAGATAGGCAGGACAAGAAGCTGCCAGTACTTTCAAGGTTCAGAGTGGTAACAGTCGTTTCAATGACCGAGGGAGCTAGCTCCCTTTCCAGAGACCTGACAGTGTTCCTCCTGCTAATAAGTGGCAAATCTGCCCTGCACTGCACCAACTGTATCTTTGAGAAGAAGCCTCCAGATTGGCGGGAGGGAAAGCATGGTCACTGGAGTCATGGGAGCAGGACTCCGTTCTCAAGTGGTGTCATCCACTACCCTAAGAGAATCTCTCCTCAATTCAGAGACCCAGAGTTTTCAATCTAAAAACTGGGGTGCCCTGCCAGCCTCAAAGCAGGGTTGTGAAAGGGAAGTGAGAGCCCAGGATGTGGAAGAAGGCATGGAATAGGGTAACACTCTTGGTAAAATGGAATGGACTTAATGAACTGGAAAGGGCTTTGCACGAGTGACTGACGTATTTTCTGGCCCAACCAGCTCAAGTGTTCTGCAAAGCTGGTGGAAGGTCCCACTCCTGTAGAGCTGAACACCCACTCCCATCCCCACACAAGTACACACGGAAGCGTCTTCCCCTCTCATCACCATTCTAAGTGGCTGCTCAGAGCGGCTGTGCTGGGGGCTAGCCTCTGATCTAGGGAACTGATTCCACACTCAGTGTAGACGCCTGTCCCTGAAGCCCACCCTGCTGTGCTCCTGGACTCTAGCTCAGCTCTCATCCTATCCTGAGCCCAAACCTCCACCCACTGAAGGGACCTGAATGGAAAAGGAGGGGGTCAATGGCCTGCAATAAGACCTGTCTGCATGCCAAGAGTGGGGATGTCTCTGATTCCCAGTAAAAGGACGAACAGATGGGGAAGAACTGGGAGGAGTAGAGGGAAGGGAGACTGTAAGACAGATAAATAGATAAGATAGATAGACAGGTAGATAGAGAGCTATAGATAGATGATAGGTACATAGATCTATAGATAGATACATAGATAGATGCATAGATATAGTTAGATAGATAGATAGATAGATAGATAGATAGATAGATAGATAGATAGATACATACATACATACATACATACATACATACATACATACATACATATATACATGCACGGATACATAGGTACATAGATAGATGCATAGATTCATAGATAGATATACATCAATAGATACTTTTTTTAAAAAGATGAAACTGATGCCATGCCAGAGGCTCATCATATCTCAGCAATCAGGAGGAAGGCTTGCCCATGAGGCACATTTGGTCAGCACTGCCAGGGACTGTGAATCCCTTGCCCAAACCTTCACTGACAGGATGGAATGACCTAAGGTGATTAGGGTGAGGGCAGAGCTGACCTGTGGCTCACTGTCTACCCCAAACAAGTACAGTTTTGATGATACTATCTTTTCATCTACTCAGTACATATCTGGGAGGTGTTGTGGAGGTCTCATGTAGCCCAGGCTGGCCTTCAACTTGCTAGGTAGCTAAAGCTGACCTTGAACTCCTGATCTTACTGCCTCTGCCTCTCGAGTGCTGGGATCACAGATGTGCCCACCATTCCCAACTCAATGCACATTCCTGTGCACGTTTTATGCCAAACCCTGCTAACTAGGGGAAGAGCCAACAAACAATTGCTCCTCTTTAAGACGTTTGCAATAAAATCTAGGGTGTCAGCATGGACGGTGACACTCCTGTTCTTACTGTTTTAGGCTCAGCGAAGCACGTCCTCCACCTTCTTAGTTCATCCTTTCACAAACCTACAAGGTCAGAATTTTAAACCACAAAGAAGAAAATCAAGACTACTCAATGGCCCAAGGTCACCGCAGATTATAAGCAAAATGGAAGGCATGGAAGGCCAGTCATCCCCTTTTCTCTCTGGCCGGGTACACAGGGGAAGGGATTCCCTCTTCTCTGGCAGCCACCATCCCCCACCCCAGCATACTTTTGCTCACTGACCATCTGGAGCATGTTCTGGTGCTCTGTCAAGCCGCAAATGAGAGAGCTACGCGTCCTTTGTCCCTCAGTATCCCTCAAGTCCTCCGCCAGCAGCTCTGGTTTGTCAGACTCACCCCAAGACTTCCTGTGAGGGAGAGACAGCCAGTAGTACCACACTGGCCTTTGTCCCCAACACCTGAGATTTAACGTGGCAACCTTTTGTGGACCTTTGTACCAGCCACCCAGTGATCATCACCATCCTCTGGTGAAATGCAGCAGTGGGTGTGGTTCCGGGGACCCAGCTCCATCCCAGACACTTTAGCTCACCCTCCCTCCCGGGGAAAGTCTGCTGGGGAGATGATATTGATTATGCACAGAGAAGGTGTATAACTTCGTCAGAGTCACACAGCTAGTAAAAGCAAATGGAGGTCTGCTCACAGACCTCTAAGCAGCTGCCTCCTGTCCTCACCACTGCCTCCCAGGAGTTAAGGCTGCGATGGTTCCAGCTCACTCTCAGAAAAGAGAGGTTCCCTGGAGTGTTCCAGCACCTGATCACAGGTCAGAAGGCTGAGAGAGAGTTAAGGACCAAGACTAGGGGATGGAGAGGTGGCACAGGGATTAAGAGCCCTGGACGCTCTTGGAAAGGACCCAGATTTTGTTCCCAGCATCCACACGGTGGCTCACAATCATCAACTCCAGTTCCAGGGATCTGACCCCCTTTTCCGAACCCCAAGGCGCCAGGCATGCACGTTGTGAACATTCATACTTGCATACACAAAAATAATCCAAGGCTTGCCTGTGCTACAAGTGAGTTCAGAGCCAGCCTCGGCAGTGTGTAAGAAACCTTGATGTAAAAGAAAAGTCAGGCTTGGTGAGGTAGCTCAGTGGGTAGAGGCATCTGCTGCTAAGCTGGAGAGGTGAAGCCCATCTCCAGGCTCCACACGGAAGAGAGCCCCCACAAGCTGCCCTCTGACCCACACATGTGCACCGTGACACATGCATATACACACAATAAGCATATAAAAAGTAAAATGAGGACTAGTGGCCAAGCATGTGTATAGCCCTGGCTTTGGCCTGTCCGCACAGCCATAAAGCTCTTTTTGAGTATTAAACTTGGCCTGAGAAAGATACCAGAATGTTCCTTTAAAATCCAGCCACCCATCTACCTTAGTATGACCTGGAGGCATGACTCTGGCCTCCCGAGGAGACCTCTGTAGGGTTCTCCCTTGCCCAGCCAGGGCTGGGACCTTCCTTACCTAGAGGAGCTCAGGCGTAGGTTCTGCGCGTCCCTCCAGGTCCAAGCCTCAGCTCGAGCCTCTGTGTTGTGGCCTGGCAATTGCAGAAGTGAGGAAACAGATCACAGCACTGCCAAGTCACCCCTGGGAGGAAACACAGTCACCCAGGGCCCCTCCACCAGATGCCACAGGAACCTCCACACAGACTGAGCCAGCCAGACTGCAGAGGTTTCCTGCAGAGCAAGCAAAGGACAGACAGAGAGAGAGAGTGTGTGTGTGTCAGCAGCCAGGGGGTGTGGAAAGGGGCGGGGTGGAGGAGGAGAGGGGGAGACACAGAGACACAGAGACACAGAGAGAGACACACAGAGAGAACCAAAACCAGCAACAAGCAGTTAGCACAAGGAGAGGGAAAGGGAGTGGGAGAGGAGGGGAGAGGGAGGGAGAACGAACAGGAGCGCATGGGAGGAATGAGAGATACAGAGAAGAGACTCAGGGAGGGACAAGGGAAAGGATGAACGACAAAGAGAGCAGCCTGCACTGCCCGAGAGCTGGCGCGAACGTACCAGCGCCTATGTAGGGAAGAGAGAGAGGGAGGGAGAAGCCACTAGATGAGGAGAGGGATGGGGAGAGGGAGCTGGAAGTCTGGCTTCGGTCATTAAGACTGGGCAGGGAATCCCTGATGACCAAGAAGAACTGTGCCCAAGAAACCCCTGGGAGCCCAGAGCCGCAGGGCTGGAGGAAGGAGGAAATTTCTCAAGTCCCTGAGCTAGAGTTCAGCTGCAAGTGGGTTCCCGGGAGGAAGAGAAGGTGAAGAGGTGTGGGCAGCGGGGGTCAAAGGCAAGTGAGTTCTGTGTGAGAGCATGGGTCAGGTGAGGACTTCCGTGTACGCAAATGAGAGAGAGCTACACCAAAGCCCTTGCTTTGGTTTCCTTCTGCTTAGCACTCAGGAGTTGAGCCAGGCCCCATGATAGGCGCTGTCTATGGATACCAGCCCCTCAGGTATCAGCTGACCCAACGCCCCCTCCTACACATCAATGGAAATCGAAGCCCGGAAAAGAAGAACGTCTGTCTTATGGTGAGGCACAGCAAAACAGAGCCAAGAGGGCGGGGCCTCTGACTCCCCACCCAGTGCCATAGCCTCAGTTCCTGAGTAGCCTAGGCTAGCCCCTCGCTGCTGGACAGATGCCACCAATGTTCCTTATCAACGCTAAAATGGTCCCTTACAGGTCAGAGCATCATTAACATGAGATTCAGCTCCAAAGAACTAAACCAACCGGGTGTATGGCTCACATGTATAATCCCAACCCTTAGAAGGTAGAGATCAGGAGTTCAAAGTCATTCGTGGCTACACACTGAATTCAAAGGTAGCCTGGGCTACATGAAATGCTATAGAAGAAGAGAGAGAAGAGGAGGAGGAAAATAGGGAGATGGCTCATTTGTCTATGACTTACCTAAGTTCAATCAGGGGCCAGGTTGGGGGAGTCAGAGGTGGTCGAGCATGCCTATAATCCTAGCAATGGAGAAACAGAGTCTGGAGGCTCCCTAGGGCTTGCTGGCCAGCCAGTCTAGCCAAATCACAAACTTCAGGTTCAGTGAGAGATGCTCTCTCAAAAACTAAAGTGACTGAATGTTGGCTATATGGCTCAGAGCGTAGAGGTGCTTGCTGCATAGCCTAATGACCTAACTTTAATCCCTAGGACATGCATGGGGAAAGAAGAGGTGGGGGTCTACTCTGGCCTCCATACTTGTACCATGGAGCACAAAAATGCACACACACACACACACACACACACACACACTAAAATACATAAGACAATGAACAGAGTTGGACATGGTGATTCATGCCTTTAATCCCAGCATTCAGGTGGCAGAGGCAGAGAGGCAGAGAGGCAGAGAGAGAGAGGCAGAGAAGCAGAGAAGCAGAGAGGCAGAGGCAGAGGCAGAGG
>NC_034595.1:83499924-83508038 GCF_900095145.1 Mus pahari | reverse complement strand
AGAGAGAGAGAGAGAGAGAGAGAGAGAGAGAGAGTTTATGAGACTATGTCACATGTTGTATCCTCAGTATTCTCATCCCTTCCCCAGGCTGAATGAAACAAGAGGATTGTAGAACAGCCAGAGGCCACCCTGGGCTACATGGTGAATTCCAGGCCATCCTGAGTAACAGAGAGAAAAAATGAGTCAGGTAAGAGCCATCACTTGTGAGGCAAAGGCAGATAGATCTTTGTGATTTTGAGGCTAGCCTCGTCTACATAGTGAGACCCTGTGTATAAAAAAACAACTTAAAAGAAAAGAATTATGAGCCGGGCAGTGGTGGCGCATGCCTTTAATCCCAGCACTTGGGAGGCACAGGCAGGCAGATTTCTGAGTTCAAGGCCAGCCTGGTCTATAGAGTGAGTTCCAGGACAGCCAGGGCTACACAGAGAAACCCTGTCTCGAAAAACAAACAAACAAACAAAACTAGAAAAGAATTATGGTGTTCTTATATATGAATATATATATTACATTTATAGTGTGTGTGTGTGTGTGTGTGTGTGTGTGTGTGTGTGTGTGTGTAGAGATGATTCAGAACTTAAGAGTGAGTCTTTTCAGAGGACCTGGGTTCAGTTTCCAGCTCCAATTTCAGTTTCTGGGAACCTACCACCCTCTTCTGGTCTCTATGGATAACAAGCAGGTACATATATGCATGCAAAACACTCACAAGATAAAAATAAATATAAAGGCAATGTGTATAAAATAATAAAGTATTTTCTCCAAACACTTAAGACCGTGGGTATCCGTGGGAATGAGTTGTGTATTGTAGGGAAGGTTGGACCCACGCCTGTGATTCTCAGGTAGTCCTTTCTACACTCCCTTGAACATCTGTCAGAATCTGCGTACATGTTTAGTAGGTACAAGCATTGGAGCAAGGACGGCTGGTGGCATCTTACAGGTAGAGGCTGAACATACTTCTATCAATAGCCATTCTTGGAGACAGCAAAGGAATGCCTCTGAATGTTAATGGCACTCGAACGAGACACTCTGGACTGTATTTTCTTTCTTTTTCTAAAAATATTTTTATTTCTGTATCTGTTTGTAGATCACATGTGTGTAGGTATCCACCAAGGGCAGAAGACAGTATTTGATACCCTGGAACTGGGACATTGGCCATTGTGAGCTGCCCACTGTGGGGGTTGAAGAACCAACCTGAGGTCCGCTGAAAACTAAGCAAGTGCTCTTAACCACTGGGCCATCTCTCTAGCCCGTGGACTGTATTTTCTATACTTCTAATAGTTTATAAGTCTATTTTAGGATGGGGCCAGCACGATGGCTCAGCAGGTAGAGGTGCTTGCTGCCAAGACTAATGATGACCTGAGTTCAACCCCTGGGACACACAAAGTGGAAGGAGACAACTGATTCCAAGTTGTCCCTGACATGCATGCCATGACGTGCATGTACCCACATATATACACTAAATAAATAACTTTTTTTTTTTTGGTTTTTGAGACAGGGTTTCTCTGTATAGCCCTGGCTGTCCTGGAACTCACTTTGTAGACCAGGCTGGCCTCAAACTCAGAAATCCACCTGCCTCTGCCTCCCAAGTGCTGGGATTAAAGGCGTGCACCACCACGCCCGGCAAATAACATTTTCTAAATCTCTTGGGAACACAGAGCAAAGGCTAAGGGACATTGACTGAACCAATGAATGGAGAAGGAGAGAGGAAGCAACTTGAGGAAAGAAATTGGGAACTTAAATCAGGACGCAGATACACTAAGGCCAGTTCTGTCTTTCATTAACTGTCACAAAACCTTGGCTAGGGCCCAACATGGTAGTGCAGGCCTTTAGTTCCAACAGGCAGATGAATTTCTCCTTTAAAAAAAAAGAAAAAGAATTATGCTGGGCAGTGGTGGCACACGCCTTTAATCCCAGTACTTGGGAGGCAGTGGCAGGCAGATTTCTGAGTTCAAGGCCAGCCTGGTCTACAGGTGAGTTCCAGGACAGCCAGGGCTACACAGAGAAACCCTGTCTTGAAAAACCAAAAAAAAAAAAACCAAAAATTTATTTATTCTATGTATATGAGTACACTGTAGCTGTCTTCAGACACCAGAAGAGGGCATCAGATCCCATTACTGATGATTGTGAGCCACTATGTGGTTGCTGGGATTTGAACTCCGGACCTTCGGAAGAGTAGTCGGGTGCTCTTACCCACTGAGCCATCTCACCAGCCCAGGTGAATTTCTAGAGTTCATGGCTAGCCTGGTAAACAGAGAGTTTCAGGACAGTCAGGGTTCTGCAGAGAAACTCTGCCTTGAAATAAAATAAAAAGTTGGGAAGTAATAGAGAAAGATACCAAACATCCTTTTTAGGCTTCTGTATACAAGTGCTTGGGTTTGCATGTGAGCACATGCGTATTACTGCATGCACTCAGGCAAACACACACATTCATATCCCAGGAGAATTTTCCAAGGAACTTTACGAGCTGACTGCTTAAATCCCAAATGAAAAAAACAAAGATCCAAGAATAGATCTGAAGAATGAACATACACAGACCAGGAGGTATGACCGGCATCTCCCTTTCATCTCAAATCTTAGTCCAAAGTCATAGCATCTAGATGAGAAAGTATTAGCACAGAGCAGATAAAGTCGGCTCGGAAGCTGGCCCAGCCCGAGCTTGAACTGAGGTGGCATCCAAGTGTTCTGAGGACCTACTAAGCAAAGGGACTGTGGCATGTGCAGGTGTTTCTCTCTGTCTGTCTATCTGTCTGTCTGTCTGTCTGTCTCTCTCTCTCTCTCTCTCTCTCTCTCTCTCTGTGTGTGTGTGTGTATGTGTGTGTGTGTGTAGATATTTGTGTGACCTTGTGCAGCGGGTTCATTTGCAATGAATAACTAGAAGCTCTTCTATGTGGCAAGGGGATGCCTGCCAGTGCAATCATGCACACTCTATGTCTAAAGATGTGTGTTTCATCCATCAAAAGATGCACAGAAATGTTGTATCAGCTGGTGACAGTCTGTGTGTTGTATAGTGAGTGGTCATAGGTTCTATCTGTGGATGACAAGGGTCTGCTCTGTGTGTGTGTGTGTGTGTGTGTGTGTATGTAGCAGTGGTATTTGTGGGGTTTTTAAAAAGATTTTTTAAATTCATTTATTTAAATCATATGTTTTGTGTACATGTTCTGTGTTGGGGTACAGGGATGTCTAATCTCCTGGAGTTGGAGTTACAAGGGGTTGTGAGCCACCTGATGGAAACTGAACTCAGGTCCTCTGCAAGAACAGCACATGTTCTTAAGGGCTGAGCCATCTCCCAGCCCAAGATTTTGTTTTGTTTTGTTTTTCAAAGATTTATTTATTTTATTTAATATGAGTACACTGTAGCTATCTTCAGACACACCAGATGAGGACGTCAAATCCTGTTACAAATGGTTGTGAGTCACCATGTGGTTGCTGGGAATTGAACTCAGGACCTCTGGAAGAGCAGTCAGTGCTCTTAACCGCTGAGCCATCTCTCCAGACCCTTGTTTTGTTTTGTTTTTGATTAGGTGTTTAGGTGTGTCTCTGTATGTGCGTCTGTGCACTTGAGAGCATAAATCTTCAAAAGTCAGAATAGGACATCAGATCCCCAGGAACTGGAGCTGGAAGCACATAACATGGGTGCTAGAAACTAAACTCAGGTCCTAACCCCACACCCCTCAGGTCCTCTTCAAAACCAGAATATGCCCCTAACCACTGAGTCCTGGTTTTGTTTTGGAGGGTTGTTTTTTGGTTTGTTTGTTTGTTTTTAAGTAGGGTCTCATGGAGCTCAGCAACCTCATCATTGCTGTCCAGCTGAAGTTCACCTGGGCCTCCTGATCCTTCTTGCTCTGGCGACTACAGGCGTGGGCCCCACCCACGCTGCATTTTGTATGTGTGTTAAAGTTGTGTCTGTTCATGTGTAAAGATTTGAGGACTGTGGGGATGTGGTATGTGTGTGTGTGTGTGTGTGTGTGTGTGTGTGTGTGTGTGTGTGTGTGTAAGTTAGATACAACTTAGCTTTGAAGACCCAGCCAAAGCCTGAGTGGTCCTTTAGGTCAGACAACCAGTTACACCTGAATCCCACTCAGTCCATCCACTCCTTACCTGAGTGGCAGTGAAGACGCTGGTCCAAGAGGAGATGGAGCTGCAGGGGACGCAAGCTGCTGAGAGCTTGTTTCTTTGAGAGCATGTTTCCTTGATTGCTCGGACGGAGTTCAGGAAGCAGGGAACAGAGTGAGGGAGGAGTAGGCAGGAGTCAGGCCCAGACCCAAGTGTGTGATTCACCTCCTTCTGCCCTCCCATCCCTGTTTGATCCATGCTGACATTAGAATGAATAATTAGAGGAAGCTTGCCTGCGGCCTCTGTTGAACAGTAGGGCACCTGAGGCCAGGAAGCTCCTTGGGCGGAGCCCCAACCCCAAGGTACCCCAGAATACTCACACCCAACCAGGACTCTACCCAGTTCAGCCAACATGGGGCCCATCTGAAGCCAAGCCCCTCTGGGAGGAAGGGCTGGGTGTGGGGAAGCAGAGAATGCAAGAATTAGGCTCCTTGTCTGAGGGGGGAGAAGGAAGACTCCAGCCTTGTCCCTAGGAGCCCTAACTTCAACAAGACAGTCCCAAATCCAGTTAAGACTGACAAAAAAGACTCCAAGCTGATAGACACCTGCCTGAGGGGACGCACTGAGGACCACAGATGTCCAAAGGCACTCCAAGTAACGAAGACTGATAACCTTGCCCCTGGGGATGCCCAGTCTGTTGGGAGGGAATGCTGCCTTCAGAAGTTCTCTCAGCTGAGAGGGAGGTAGGCAACCTGAGGAGCTCTTTGTCTGATGGAAGCCAAAGACCACAGCTCCAACAAGGACTTAGGACTTGGCTGGAGCTCCATTTTCTACACTGTCCCTCTCCTCCCACCTCCTCACCAGGACACCAGACTAGACTACCAAAGCAGTGACCAGTTGCCTACAACGGTTGCAAGTTGCCTTTAAAGGCACAACGGCTACTTCACGAGAGGAAGTTAAGGCTTCAGGCTGACGTCATTACTGACTCAAATGCAAAGCTCCTCACCCTACCCCACTGGCTCCCTCCTCTTTACCTGGAACCCAGGGAGCCCTCATTAACTGTTGGCTGTGCCATGGAAGGTGTGTGGTGGTGGCTTTGACTCACGCGACCATAGGAAAAGGAGTGGAGTGGCTCTTTTAGCAACCTTCCAGTGAGGGAAGACTCCCTCACTGCTGCTGGGAGCTCCCCTTTCCCACTCTGGGGGACAAGGGGCTGCCCTAGGTAGAGGTCAGACTTGACTATGAGACTTCAATTCAGTGCCCAAGACACCCTCTCTAGCTGGATCACCATAGAGCGAGCTGTTCTAAGCAACGTTATGCACTAGGTGAGGAGTCACTGCTGTTCTTCCAGGCCAGTCCATGGCCAAAATGTGGCCAGAGGGAAATGGGACTATTCCTTCTAGAAAATACGATGTCCTCACTGGGACCCACATAGCTGAAGGTGACAAGGAGTTCCTGATTCTAGCTCTGTGTGCCCATGCTCCAGGCAGAACATAGTATTCCTGGGTATGACCTCACCGCCACCCATCTGGGGAGACTTCTCCTGACTTAAGTGCTTATCTTCCCCTCATGTCCTCCCCAGCTATGCCAGTCACCGTGCACTGCTCCAGACTCCTCCTCCCATTGAGAAACGTAATCTCTTCGGGAACTGGAGGTGCCCAGCCCACAGGAGTAAGGCTTACTGTCTGTTCTCCATTGCTGCCTTCTGTTCACCAGAGATATCCTCAGACCCATTTGCGGGACAAGCACATCTGGGGAACCGGCTTCCTGGACCTTTCACTTAGCAGTTCTATAGTGCGGTGTCGACACAAGCTTCCTGCAACCAAGAAGACATGCCCTCCTGGAACAGTAGCAGAGCAGCCACTCCCTGCTGTCTCGGAGGCTGTGAATACTAGACGTAGGGGAAGAAGCACTGTATTTTATCACGCAACTGAATCTGTACAACTCCTACTGAACATCACACTCTCCAGGAACCACTTGCTGGCTGCCAAAGACAGAAACAAGGGCCTCCAGAGTAGCGGGTTCATGAGTCCTCCTCAGCCTCTGCACCTCCGCTGTGAGGCATATAGTGGAGGTTCCTCAAGTGGCTGCTTCCAATCAGCCTGTTTGTTGATGGAGTAAGCTAATTGCTGTGGCTTATTGCTGGCCCAGCCTTCTGAGAAGCAACGTGGGCTTGCAGGTGGCTGAAGGGAATCAGGACCTCAAGTCCTGTAATGGATGTGTGAGCACCTTTATCCTGGAGGAGGAGCCACTCTGCCTGCCTGGAAAGCTCCTGAACCGCTCCCTGCCCAGGACACTGCATCAGCTCAGAACACACTGCAGTGAGCAGACACTTCCCGCCCTCTGCCTTGGTGTTAGGAGTTACTGTAGCTCATGTGGTTTGGACATGCCTCAGCTGGACCTGGAAGAGCAGTGAACTCAAGTCCCAGGCTCCACCCACAAGGAATAAACTGAAGATGTGTGGACCCTGCCTTCTGTAGCCATCCTACCCTGACACATCTTCAGGCAACACAGAATGCCCTCAAGTCGCTCACGAGTCACTGTTCTACACCCACCACACCCCTCCAACAGGCTGAGCATACCTGGTAAGCCAGATGATTGTACACAGCACATTTCACCCTCAGTGAGCAGTGTCTTACTTTACAGATAAGATATTGACAACATGGCGGACAGCATGGTGGCCACAATAGATCTGTGGTGGTGATTTCCTACAGTGAAACCAATGAATCCAAATTGTTGATAGTACTGTTCGTATGGAACCCGGGGGCTCCTCCAAAGCTGTCAACCTCTGCCATACTTGGTATTCCTGTACTTTGTGAGTATTGAACCTAGAACTTCACACATGCTAGCTAGCATTCCACCAGAGTATGTCCCCAACCCTGTAGTCCCATTTTGTAGGTAAACAAGCTAAGGTTTAACAAATTAGCATAGGGAGCTATGAGTATCCAGCTGCAAGACACTTGCCTGTCCTTGGGAGTCACACCCGAGGAAACCATCAAAGGCTTGGGTATAAAAATTTATTATACGTAAAAGAATATTACCACTAATAAATGCAGACAAGCGAGGACACAACAGGACTGGCTGGAAGATGGCAAACTCTTTGGAAAGTGAACAGGTTTAAGTGGCTGGGAGCCTCGTGCCAAACACCACAGGGCGTCAGGGCAACAAGTGACTGCNNTGTGAATCCANAANACCTCTCCTATTGGAGCGAGGGCCTCAAGGATGCTTCCCAAGGTGGCCCAGGCTCATCTGGAGTCAGGCAACACCACTGTAAGCAAGACATTTAATTGGAAAATTTCCACCAACTATACATGACCCTTGACCCACCACAATTCAAATATAAAACATTAAGTTACAAGCTGTGGGAAAAGAAGGCGGCATGAGTCAGAGCTCCTTCGATCCTGGTGGTTCGGTGGGTAAAGGATGGGGATGGTNAGACCAAGCCCCTCCTCTCAGTGTACAAACAATTACTCTGATTGATAGTAAATTGTGTTGACAACAAAATAGACTAAAAAGCAATCACTACTCTATGTTGGGGTAGAGGTGGAGAAAGAATGAGTCCGTGAAGCTGGAGCGGGCAGTGGGGTGGCCCNGCTGAGGTCCTGCTCACTCCCGCTGCTCCATCTTGACTTTCGGTGGCCGCAGGAAGGTCCGATTCTTCTTCTCCTTCTTCCCCTTTGTATTTGCCTGGAAATTTCGCCAACTGTCCACTCGACCATCCCGACTTTCCTAAAAGAAAGGTCATTAATAGTCATTAAGGGTCAAGGTAAGGTCATTAATGAGCAAAGGGGCCAAGCCTGTCCTACCACCAACCCTGATGAGCCCTCTGGAACCCAAGAGCAGAGAGAGCCGAGCTGAGCCTTTTCCCTTCTCTAAGGACCCAGGGAAGTTTCCCAGCATCCTCTCAAAGCAGCTTAGAAGAGGGTGAGATGGGTGAAGACACCACAGGCTCTGGGCAGTGTTCTGTGCATTGTTTTCCATGCGGAATTACACTCCCAGAGCTAGCGTCACGCCTTCTTTTTGTTCAATGTTTTTTGTTTTTGTTTGTTTTTGGTTTTTCTTTT
>NC_034595.1:83489498-83499739 GCF_900095145.1 Mus pahari | reverse complement strand
CTTTGTAGACCAAGCTGGCCTCGAACTCAGAAATTTGCCTGCCTCTGCCTCCCAAGTGCTGGGATTAAAGGTGTGCACCACCACATCTGACTTTGTTCAATTTTTTTTTTTAAAGATTTATTTATTATTCTAAGTACACTATAGCTGTCTTCAGAAGCACCAGAAGAGAACACCAGATCTCATTACAGATGGTTGTGAGCCACCATGTGGTTGCTGGGATCTGAACTCAGGACCTTTGGAAGAGCAGTCAGTGTTCTTAACCACTGAGCCATCTCTCCAGCCCTGTTCAATGTTTTTAAAATAGCATCTCACTATGCAGCCCTAAATGGCCTGGAGCTTACTATGTAGGCCATGAACTCCGAGGTCTGCCTCCCGCTGCCTTCCAACTGATGGGACAAAACGTGTGCCCCATCATGCCTGGTCCCAGCTTGTCTCTTCTAACCTTTACAGAAAGCTGGCTAGTGTGCCCTGACAGGACTGTACAGTGATGAGGAGCTGACTAGTTTTTAACCACAGAGCTGGCTGGGAACACAGCCATTCTTTTTTCACCTTGTTCCTGATGCCCCTCTGACAACTGAGGGGACATCCCCAAACCAGCTACTCTGGCCACAAAGATCTACCTCATTATCAGATGGGCTACTCACTTTCCCTCTCCATAAAGCTGGATAGAAACAGAGCCAAAAATTACAGTTTACCAAGCTCTACCCTAAATTCTAACTCCTATAAAAGACCCAATGCAATCCACGACTGGGTCGGACCCTTGAAGAGCAATGAACCCAGTTCAGAAGCTACAGGGTGGGCTGGTGTGGTGGCTCGTACCTGTAGTCTCAGCACTGGAGTAGCTGAGGCAAGCAGACCATCAGGGGTTCAAGGACAGACTAAGCTACATAGTGACTTCCAAGATACCTTGTGCTATAAGGTGAGACTGTCTTAAAACCAAAAAACAAAATGTCAGAAGTCTCCCTGCAAAAATTGGGTCAGAAGAACCTGACTCTAGTAGTTTGTGTGTAGTTTAACTATGTGGCCCTTAACCCCAATATTTGAGAGGTTGAAGGAGGAGGAGGAGGAATTCATGTCCAAGCCAGACTGGACTATAGGAAAACTTGGCTCAACCCTCACCTCCCGCCTGTTTTCACAAACTGTCCTCAACGCTAACTGGGGTGCTTCATTACCCTCAAGTCACCTGTGTTAGGCCCATTTGGTAGCTGCATCTGTCAGTGCCCATGTTGGGGAAAGCTATGAAGGCGAAGCAGCCCGACTGCTTCTCCAGTGCCCACTTTCACCCACTTCCCTGTCTGTCCCAGACATCAAGCTTCCTTAGTCTAGAATGACTCACCTCAAAGTTTTTCTGCCACTCCCTTTCTCTCTTGGCTTTTTCCTGGGCTTCAATCTCCTCTTCTCTCTGTCGCTTCCTGGGAGGAGAAGCAGAGCAGTCTTTATTCAGGGCTCACAGGAGCTGAGGCCCAGCCAGGGGAGGCCTCATCCTAACACAGCGGATGACAAAACCCAACCCTAAAATGACATTTCACACAAGTTCAACTAGCAAAATGTAATTACTCGAGTCGACAACAGAAAATGCAGAAGCCAAGCCAGGCAGTGGTGGCACATGCCTTTAATCCCAGCACTCGGGAGGCAGAGACAGGCAGATTTCTGAGTTCGAGGCCAGCCTGGTCTACAGAATGAGTTCCAGGACAGCCAGGGCTACACAGAGAAACCCTGTCTCGAAAAAACAAACAAACAAACAAACAAAAAACAAAATAAAAGAAAGGAAATGCAGAGGCCGAATCGCCCCCAGTGCTTTTTTTCTTTCCCCCTCTCTGCCTCACCTTCCCCCCACCCCCTTCTCTCTTGTTTCTCTGTGTAACAGTCATGGCTGTCCTGAGAAGATCTGCCTGCCTCTGCCAGGACTGAAGGCATGCACCACCAGGTCTGGCTTCCTTTTTTGTTGTTCTCTGAAATAGTGTCTCAAGTCATTCAAGCTGGCCCCAGACTTGGACTTGCTATTTAGCCAAAAATAGTCTGAACAGGAGTATTTTTTTTTTCTGCCTTCACCTCCCAAGTGCTGGGATTGTGGGCATGTTCCACCATACCTGGCAACCTCCACACTTGTGACAATTAAAGGAAATCCCACTTGAGCAGAGTAACCCGTCCAACTATTCCATTACAATCCTACCTACTTACCAAAGCTGCAGCTAAGCGGCCTAGAAACGATTCTGGCCTCCAGAGCCTCAAAACCTCTACTGCATTCCAGAGAGGAAGGAAACACACTGCACTCCTCAATAAAAACAGATTCCCTACGGACAGGTGTAGTCGGTGTTTCCCAAAAGTCTACAATGTCTGACTGGCTCAGACAGCCTGGTCTCATGTATGCTAGGCAAGAGATGCACCGAGCTGCATCCCTGCCTCTCCAGCTTAGTCTCATAAATGCCCTACTACCAGATTCATCAGGAAATCCGCAGAGACCCAAGCGAGCTGATCTGTGCATTTAAATGGGACTAAGATGAACACGGAGATATGCACCTCTCATGCATTTCTTTGGCTTCTCTCTCTTTCCTTTTAATCTCCAGCTCAGCAAACAGCTTCATGGTCTGTTTGTAGACTGCCTGTTTGAACTGTAAGAAAATTAAGGACAAAAGAAAATAAAAGCAAGCATTTCACATCAACATTGACATCAAGCAATTACATTTAGAGCCCTAAAGATTACAACTGGGCATTGAACTGTCTGCAGGGAGAAGCAATAACACTTCTGTCCCTCAGAGAGAAAAGATGGCTGCCCAGGGGACCTTTCCTCTCCCAGCCTGCAGACGCTCTGTTAGGACATGGATGCACTTACGCCCCCACTTGGGATTTTATAGGGATCTCTCCTCTCTAAAACTCTACTCTTCCTTTTTATAATATTTGGAATGATGATGCTGAATCCTACATAGAGAACATATGGAGTCACACACATGCCCAAAACCACAATCCTGTCTAAAGGGACAAAGACACTAATCACCTGCTCATAGCTAGGTATGGCCATGTGACTCAAGAGTTTAGTCATTGTACTTATATATGACATCTAGGGTGCTCTGAGAAGGAGTGGCATCTATTTCCCCCTGTATTCTCATTTGTCACCTGAGCAAGATGAGACACCCTAGACTAGGAAGGTGAGATCCACATCGTTGTTGCCAGAGCCATAGACGAGCCAAGACCTTGAGGGACACATGGTGCAGAGCTACCATCAGCAGCCACCTGCCTTAGCCTACTGCATAGGACAGACATGTTCTACCTTGATTGAGCCAGTTGTGTCTCTGTAGCCAGTTCATCTTACACAATATACCTTAAGCAATGCATTTATATGAGCATATAACACAACATTCAATAGAAACCATAAAGACCAAGAACCCTATTTATTTTTATAGTAAAAACCCAAGCCCTCTTAAATGAAACCTCTACCACCACATATAACTCCCAGTCCACCCAGGGCCTTTTAAGAAAGGATGTTGCAGTTACTGCTACTACAGGGGCTGCTACTGAAGAGAAGCAAGTGAAGAGAAGTGGCCAGATCCCACCACAGCCATTACATCCCAGGTCCCTGTCGGCATTTTACTTCTTTGCCTTCAGTAAGTTTAGTGAGGTTTTGTTTATGTCTTATTTGTTTGTTGTGGGCTGATTTTTTTTTTTTTTTGAGACAGAGTCTAACTATGTAGCCCAACCTGGGCTCAAACTCAGGGTAATCCCCTGCCTCAGACTCCCAATTGCTAGACCATAGGCATACAATCACAAAGGCTTTTTTTTATATGTATTCATTTTCTACACAGGTATGTGGGTGCATTATGTATGCATTGCCAAGAAACACCGCTGAATCCCATGGACTTGTAGTTCTAGATGGTTGTGAACCATCAATGGTGCTGGAAACCGAACCCAGGTCCTCTGCAAGAGCAGACAGTGCACTTTACTGCTGAACCATCTCTCCATCCCTTTACTTCATTTTTTAAAAAAGATTTTAATTATATATGTATATATGTATGTATGTATGTATGTATGTGTGTGTATATATATATATAGAGAGAGAATATGTGTGTGTGTGTGTATCTGCATGAGGGTGTCAAATCCCTTGGAGCTAGAGACACAGACAGTTGTGAGCCACTGTGTGGATGCTGGGAGTTGGAGATCTAAACTCTGATCCTCAGACTTACATGGCAAGCATTTGACCCATCAAGCCAATTCCCCAGAATATATTTTAGTATCTTTAAAAGCACTAAATAGTGAGGTAAAGAGATGGTTCAGCAGTTAAGAGCACTGGCTGCTCTTCCAGGACATAGGTTCAGTTCCCAGCATCCACATAGTGGCTAACAACCACCTGTAACTCCATTCCCTAGAGATTGAATGTCCTCCTCTGGCCTCTGAAGGTACCAAGCATATATAAAAGCCATCTTCCCAGAACCCAACCTCTAAGTTCCTATGTACAAGTGTATATATATGGGTGTGTGTGTGTGTGTGTGTGTGTGTGTGTGTGTGTCTGAGTATGTGCTGGCTAGTTTTATGCCATCTTGACACAAGCTAGAATTATCTAAAAGGACAGAACATCTGTTGAAAAATTTCCCTCCATAAAACCTAACTGTACAGCATTTTCTCTCTCCTCTCTCTCTCTCTCTCTCTCTCTCTCTCTCTCTGATTCTTCAGCTGACAGTAAAAGGATTCATTGTACACGAGTTACACTTGACCACAAGAGAGACCAGAACTAGTCCAGGGTGCCAAAGGTCCAGGGCAGAGGGTCAGCAGGACTGTTTGGTCTGTTTTAGCCGTAGGAAAGGCAGTCATTTTCCCAGGTGATCATGGCGAGATGACGTTGTGGATCTACTAAGACTTATTACCAACAGCAGTATACAGTCCAACAGCTTGTCCCGGTGTCCCGGCCTTCAGCATCCCTCACTTCTGTTCCTGCAGGCGTCGTGGGTGCACAGGCTAGTTTACTTGGACCTCTGACTCATATTTCTTCGCTTGTGCCTCAGCCTGCACATTCTCTTCTTCTGCCACTTTGCTCTCATAGTGCAGGAATCTCAAGGAAGGTGGTGCTCAGCAGCATTGTTTGATGGAGATGTCCCAAGCCCACTGTGGATGGTGTCATCCTTGGGCTGGTGGTCTTGGGTTGCATAACAAAGTTGGCTGAGCACCCTCCATGGCCTCTCTCTACTCATCAGTTCCTGCCCTCACTGTTTTTGATGTAGCTCTGGCTGTGCTAGAATTCATATATAGACCAAGCTGGCCTCAAACTCATAGAGATCTATCTGCCTCTACTTCCCAAGTGTTGGGATTAAAGGTATGAACCACCACACCTTGTTTTTCCAAGTTTTTTTATTATTATTATTTAATTAATTAACTTATGTGTATGTGTGTGTGTTTAAATGTCAGCAGAGGTCAAGAGAAGCTATCAGATCTCCTGCAACTGGAGTTATTTAACAAGGCATTGTGAGCCACCGTGTGTGTGCTAGGAACTGAACCCAGGTCCCCTGCACACACACCATACACGTAACACATACCCAGATGGAAGACAAACATATGCACACACAGGATGGATAAAAAGGTCAATCAATGTCCTTCTACACGCTTTAGGGAGGCCTTTCTCTTTAATCCACCGTCTCCCAGGACAACTCACCAGCTCGGGATCATCTTCCTCCACATTTGTAGGCTTTCCTTCCTTCTTCAGTTGTTTTTTTCGCTCTTTAACCTAAAAACAATTTTTTTTCATCAAAAGATGAGCCCTTGTCCTTTGAGAATAGCCACTGAGCTGTACATATGTGCACTTTCCATAAGGAGAAGATGACACACTCCTCCATAGGCACGGGGTAAGAGAAAGGCAAGAGCCTCCTCCTGCACCGTTAGTAACAACAATTTCTGACAACTCTGTAAAAAGCAACTAAGACTCGGAGCCTTGGGTCCTTCCTCTAGCGCCATCTAAAATCCACTCTAGCCTGCACCCACAGCAGACACCAGGGAAAGCGCAACAAGCAGAGAGGTCCCCAACTCATAAGGGCTGAGTCACAGACAACGGCCTTAGACATGGCCACTTAGCTTTCTTAACCTGTGGTCAGAGAGAGCACATTTGCCACGCTTTAGAAGGCTCTACTAAGTGGGCGGCATTTTAAGTATAAATAGTACTTCTAAAGTACATTCTTGATAGTTTCCACTGTGAAATTCCCGGAAACCGTAATTTTCACATGGCACTGATTGATACGCTCAGGAGACTGACACTAACTACTCCCACCAGAGACCTATGAGAGGCAGCCAGGTTCAGAAACACTTTACTGCCACCTTGTGGCCAGGAACTCTAAGGAAATACAGAGGATTAAAGAACTGTCCCATGCTCTTCTGACCTTACAACTGCAGTGTGCTACATGACCAGCAGGTCCTGGTTCCAGCCCCTTCCTTTTCCTACTTTCCCTCCTCGACCTTATCTAAAATGGGTCCATCTTTATTGTTATTGCCTACAAAGTTCTGATTCAGACTCCAAAGCTCTTTAAAACCAAGGTGGACTCCTGACTGACTCTCCATTGATGACATCCGTCACTCTGGACAGAGTCTTGAGATTCTTGCTCTACTGGGTAAAAAAAGAGGGGGGGGCTTTCTAACTGGGCACAGTGGTGTGTGCCTACAATCCTAGCAACTGCATGTGGAGAAAGATCAGGAATGCCAGGCCAAGTGCTCTTAACATGGCTCAGCAGCTCCTCCCGCAAGAATCCTGGTTCAGTTCCCAGCACCCACACAGTGGCTCAGAACCATCCCATAAACTACCAGAAAATCATGCCACCCTGCATATCAGGCATGCCCATGGTGCACATACATACATGCAGACAAAACATTCATACACATAAAATAAACAAATCTGGCACTTAAAAAGAATTTACGGTCAGTCTCAGGTACATTGCAAATTCAAGGCCAGACTGAACTACATAAGACCCTCTTTCAAAATAATCCAACCAAAAAAAGAAAAAAACCAAAGGTCTTTCTACATGGATACAATGGCATACAACTCATAATCCCATGGCTCAGGAGGTAAAGCGGGAGAATTAAGAAGTCAAAACCAGCCCAGGCTATCCTGTTCTGCAAACCCAGCCAGACCCCATTTTAAACAAACAAACAAAAGCTGTTATTTAATTTGCTCAACTGAGCCTTCAGATTGCTGTTGTTAACCTGGACGTTCACTCACAGCCTCTCTCATCTCTAAATCCTTCAACAAACCAGGGAGTCAACAGGGTCAGAGCAGCTCCACTTCCCCACTCTCTGAGGTAGGATGGCATCTCGGCTGGGGACCAAAGGTGGCTATCAACACCACACAGGACTGGCAGGGAAGTGGGAGTGGCAGTGTCCTAGCCACATCTTACCCTGACCTCGCCTCTCAGGAAAGGATGCTAGCTTTGGGCTAGTCCTGAGCAGCACAGCTAACCAATAGAGAAAATGACCAGTGGTTTGCAATGCTAGGTTGCATATACCCTTCTACATGGTGCCCCAGGCCTGCTGTCACTTCCTATAAACACAGCAGCACTAGCGATACTTACAGTGTGTTCCACGTATTCTTTTCCTGCCTGAATTACATCCAGGGCCCTCTTCTTTTGTTCCTGATCCAGTAGCAACTTGTAAGCTTTGTCCACAGCTAATGCAAAACATTGAAGTTAACTGTTTCTGCAAATACCCTCTCAAAGTCTGAGCTATACTCAGGCAGTGTAAATGGACTTGCACTGTCTAAAAAATTCCCTACTTTGTTAAGTTATTTAATGTTGTTAAACCCATTAAAAAAAAAAAAAGCATACAACCATAGCAATGACCTTGAAAGTCTTAGAAAAAAATATTAAATATACACTCAAAGTTAAATATACCACATCTAGATTTAACACATTGATAAAGTTTCCCACTTATGTTTAGCAAAGAAAAAAAGGAACCTATGCAATAGAAGTATATTGGTAGACACCAAAGTTTTAACAAAGCAAGATTAATGTGCACTTTCTTTGCAGTGCTGAGGACTGAACCCAGAGGCCTCTATCAAGCTTGCTAGGCAAGCACTGAGCTCCACACTCAGCCCCCAAGGAGACAGTCTGCTTACATGGCTGCTTTACTGAAACCCACAGCCTTTCCACAATCAGTCATTCCTTAGCATTGACAACATATATCACTCAAATATAGGTAAATGTACAAATACCTTCAAAAGCCTTCTGTGCTCTATCAGCATCGTCCTGGTTTTTGTCAGGATGCACCAAGATGGACAACTGCATGGAAGAGAGAAGTCAGGTTCATCAGCAGTTCATGGGCGTGACCTGAACTCTTCATGCACATCAGTAAGTAAAATATGAACTTTTTGTAGGAAAACCTCCAGATGAGCCTCCTTTCAGCCATTTATAAGATTGACTCCTGACTCGCTACCATTGATGGGGAGAGAAACTACGTGGAGCAAAAAGAACCATTTTGGGAGATGGAGACCTACTGTTAACCCACAGTCCTGATTTGTGATTCTAACCTTGTCACATGCTAGCTTTGCAACCCTGAGCAACTCAGTCAGCCCATCTTCACCTCCTTCCTGCACTATCCCTGGAAAGACACCTCCATCTAAATAGTTTGATGCGTGAGCAAAATGACCAATGCAAGTAATTAGCATAAACTGAATATGGAGACCCAAACCTCAATGCAGAGGAGGACTGACAGTCGAGGTTAACACAGTCGAGGTTAACACAGTTGAGGTTAACACAGTCGAGGTTAACACAGTCGAAGCATCAAACGTCTTCTGACAGCCTCTGTGTGTGACACCTCATCTAACTATCTGGACACATTACCAGATGAAGTCAATAAAATAGACACAGAAAAGCCCAAAGCACTTATTCAAGTCTGCAGCGCTCCTAAGTAAGGGAAAACTAAACTAAACTAAACTAGTAGATTAAAACTAAAGTCCTATGTACTCTTAACTATGAAACCATCTAATGAATTACTAAGAAGTCATAACTCAAGATTGTTGATTCAGGAAAAGTTTAATTAAGTACTAAAAAACTGTTTGTTAGATTGAGAATAACTGCTAATGGACTGTACTGGAAAACAAGACTTTGGGAAGAGGGGAGAGAATGCGAAGCACAGATCAGAGCTCAGGAAGAATAAAGCTATAAAGTTATATAATGGGAAATGACTGAGCAGGCAAAAACAAAACAACATCTTAGCTTAATATAGCATGTGGGAGCTCAGAGGTAACTATGAGTCAGCAATGTGGAAATCAGCCTCACTGAGGAGCACTGGGTGTTAGTACAACCAGTAAAACTGTTGTTCAGAACTGGAGTGTGACCAGGTCTCACTCACACGAGAGAAGCCTGATGATACAAAGAACACAGGAAGGAAGAAGACACTGGCAGGAATCAGGGACCAGAGAGCTACTTTCCTGAAGAAGTTTCAAAAAGTACTTGTTACATTAAGACAGGTAACTTATTTTGTAGAAAGGTCTTACATTTACTGGGGTGGAGGGTCTGAACACATGCCATGGCAAGTGTGTGGAGATCAGAGAACAATTGCTAGAGGCACTCTCTCCGTCTACCCCGTGGGCCCCTGGATCACTCCGGTGGTCAGGCTTAGCAGCAGGCACTTCTACCTGCGGAGTCATCTCACTAACCTAAGCGAGGTATTTCTTGAGTGCTTACAACCTTTGTAAGACATAAAGTTACTGAGTAGGTTAGGCATATGGTTTGTGCTATCATCCTTGCTTAAAGGCTACAGTAGGACAAGCATACAAACCGGGTGTTGGAGGACAGTCTGACAACACGAGATCCTATCTCAAATAAAAATAAGTTTGTAGTTACTCTATTTGGATATAAAAATCATTATACCCACAGAAAAACTTTAACACACCTTCTGTGTCCACTTTGGTTCTGGACAGTATAATTAACTCCATTAAGTAAAACCAAGTGAAGTGCTTTTACTTTTACTTAACTTTTTTTTAAAAGATTTATTTATTTATTACATGTAAGTACACTGTAGCTGTCTTCAGACACACCAGAAGAGGGCGTCAGATCCTATTACAGATGGTTGTGAGCCACCATGTGGTTGCTGGGATTTGAACTCGGAACCTTCAGAAGAGCAGTCAGTGCTCTTACTTAACCACTGAGCCATCTCTCCAGCCCCATAAATTTTTTTTTTTTAAAGAGTCTAGCAGGAACACAAGCTTGAGGGCCACCGATTTGAGCACACAGCCTGGAAACGATGACCATGACATTATAGAGGACATCCCCCCA
>NC_034595.1:83470187-83489487 GCF_900095145.1 Mus pahari | reverse complement strand
TTATGCCATCTTGACACAAGCTAGAATTATCTAAAAGGACAGAACATCTGTTGAAAAATTTCCCTCCATAAAACCTAACTGTACAGCATTTTCTCTCTCCTCTCTCTCTCTCTCTCTCTCTCTCTCTCTCTCTGATTCTTCAGCTGACAGTAAAAGGATTCATTGTACACGAGTTACACTTGACCACAAGAGAGACCAGAACTAGTCCAGGGTGCCAAAGGTCCAGGGCAGAGGGTCAGCAGGACTGTTTGGTCTGTTTTAGCCGTAGGAAAGGCAGTCATTTTCCCAGGTGATCATGGCGAGATGACGTTGTGGATCTACTAAGACTTATTACCAACAGCAGTATACAGTCCAACAGCTTGTCCCGGTGTCCCGGCCTTCAGCATCCCTCACTTCTGTTCCTGCAGGCGTCGTGGGTGCACAGGCTAGTTTACTTGGACCTCTGACTCATATTTCTTCGCTTGTGCCTCAGCCTGCACATTCTCTTCTTCTGCCACTTTGCTCTCATAGTGCAGGAATCTCAAGGAAGGTGGTGCTCAGCAGCATTGTTTGATGGAGATGTCCCAAGCCCACTGTGGATGGTGTCATCCTTGGGCTGGTGGTCTTGGGTTGCATAACAAAGTTGGCTGAGCACCCTCCATGGCCTCTCTCTACTCATCAGTTCCTGCCCTCACTGTTTTTGATGTAGCTCTGGCTGTGCTAGAATTCATATATAGACCAAGCTGGCCTCAAACTCATAGAGATCTATCTGCCTCTACTTCCCAAGTGTTGGGATTAAAGGTATGAACCACCACACCTTGTTTTTCCAAGTTTTTTTATTATTATTATTTAATTAATTAACTTATGTGTATGTGTGTGTGTTTAAATGTCAGCAGAGGTCAAGAGAAGCTATCAGATCTCCTGCAACTGGAGTTATTTAACAAGGCATTGTGAGCCACCGTGTGTGTGCTAGGAACTGAACCCAGGTCCCCTGCACACACACCATACACGTAACACATACCCAGATGGAAGACAAACATATGCACACACAGGATGGATAAAAAGGTCAATCAATGTCCTTCTACACGCTTTAGGGAGGCCTTTCTCTTTAATCCACCGTCTCCCAGGACAACTCACCAGCTCGGGATCATCTTCCTCCACATTTGTAGGCTTTCCTTCCTTCTTCAGTTGTTTTTTTCGCTCTTTAACCTAAAAACAATTTTTTTTCATCAAAAGATGAGCCCTTGTCCTTTGAGAATAGCCACTGAGCTGTACATATGTGCACTTTCCATAAGGAGAAGATGACACACTCCTCCATAGGCACGGGGTAAGAGAAAGGCAAGAGCCTCCTCCTGCACCGTTAGTAACAACAATTTCTGACAACTCTGTAAAAAGCAACTAAGACTCGGAGCCTTGGGTCCTTCCTCTAGCGCCATCTAAAATCCACTCTAGCCTGCACCCACAGCAGACACCAGGGAAAGCGCAACAAGCAGAGAGGTCCCCAACTCATAAGGGCTGAGTCACAGACAACGGCCTTAGACATGGCCACTTAGCTTTCTTAACCTGTGGTCAGAGAGAGCACATTTGCCACGCTTTAGAAGGCTCTACTAAGTGGGCGGCATTTTAAGTATAAATAGTACTTCTAAAGTACATTCTTGATAGTTTCCACTGTGAAATTCCCGGAAACCGTAATTTTCACATGGCACTGATTGATACGCTCAGGAGACTGACACTAACTACTCCCACCAGAGACCTATGAGAGGCAGCCAGGTTCAGAAACACTTTACTGCCACCTTGTGGCCAGGAACTCTAAGGAAATACAGAGGATTAAAGAACTGTCCCATGCTCTTCTGACCTTACAACTGCAGTGTGCTACATGACCAGCAGGTCCTGGTTCCAGCCCCTTCCTTTTCCTACTTTCCCTCCTCGACCTTATCTAAAATGGGTCCATCTTTATTGTTATTGCCTACAAAGTTCTGATTCAGACTCCAAAGCTCTTTAAAACCAAGGTGGACTCCTGACTGACTCTCCATTGATGACATCCGTCACTCTGGACAGAGTCTTGAGATTCTTGCTCTACTGGGTAAAAAAAGAGGGGGGGGCTTTCTAACTGGGCACAGTGGTGTGTGCCTACAATCCTAGCAACTGCATGTGGAGAAAGATCAGGAATGCCAGGCCAAGTGCTCTTAACATGGCTCAGCAGCTCCTCCCGCAAGAATCCTGGTTCAGTTCCCAGCACCCACACAGTGGCTCAGAACCATCCCATAAACTACCAGAAAATCATGCCACCCTGCATATCAGGCATGCCCATGGTGCACATACATACATGCAGACAAAACATTCATACACATAAAATAAACAAATCTGGCACTTAAAAAGAATTTACGGTCAGTCTCAGGTACATTGCAAATTCAAGGCCAGACTGAACTACATAAGACCCTCTTTCAAAATAATCCAACCAAAAAAAGAAAAAAACCAAAGGTCTTTCTACATGGATACAATGGCATACAACTCATAATCCCATGGCTCAGGAGGTAAAGCGGGAGAATTAAGAAGTCAAAACCAGCCCAGGCTATCCTGTTCTGCAAACCCAGCCAGACCCCATTTTAAACAAACAAACAAAAGCTGTTATTTAATTTGCTCAACTGAGCCTTCAGATTGCTGTTGTTAACCTGGACGTTCACTCACAGCCTCTCTCATCTCTAAATCCTTCAACAAACCAGGGAGTCAACAGGGTCAGAGCAGCTCCACTTCCCCACTCTCTGAGGTAGGATGGCATCTCGGCTGGGGACCAAAGGTGGCTATCAACACCACACAGGACTGGCAGGGAAGTGGGAGTGGCAGTGTCCTAGCCACATCTTACCCTGACCTCGCCTCTCAGGAAAGGATGCTAGCTTTGGGCTAGTCCTGAGCAGCACAGCTAACCAATAGAGAAAATGACCAGTGGTTTGCAATGCTAGGTTGCATATACCCTTCTACATGGTGCCCCAGGCCTGCTGTCACTTCCTATAAACACAGCAGCACTAGCGATACTTACAGTGTGTTCCACGTATTCTTTTCCTGCCTGAATTACATCCAGGGCCCTCTTCTTTTGTTCCTGATCCAGTAGCAACTTGTAAGCTTTGTCCACAGCTAATGCAAAACATTGAAGTTAACTGTTTCTGCAAATACCCTCTCAAAGTCTGAGCTATACTCAGGCAGTGTAAATGGACTTGCACTGTCTAAAAAATTCCCTACTTTGTTAAGTTATTTAATGTTGTTAAACCCATTAAAAAAAAAAAAAGCATACAACCATAGCAATGACCTTGAAAGTCTTAGAAAAAAATATTAAATATACACTCAAAGTTAAATATACCACATCTAGATTTAACACATTGATAAAGTTTCCCACTTATGTTTAGCAAAGAAAAAAAGGAACCTATGCAATAGAAGTATATTGGTAGACACCAAAGTTTTAACAAAGCAAGATTAATGTGCACTTTCTTTGCAGTGCTGAGGACTGAACCCAGAGGCCTCTATCAAGCTTGCTAGGCAAGCACTGAGCTCCACACTCAGCCCCCAAGGAGACAGTCTGCTTACATGGCTGCTTTACTGAAACCCACAGCCTTTCCACAATCAGTCATTCCTTAGCATTGACAACATATATCACTCAAATATAGGTAAATGTACAAATACCTTCAAAAGCCTTCTGTGCTCTATCAGCATCGTCCTGGTTTTTGTCAGGATGCACCAAGATGGACAACTGCATGGAAGAGAGAAGTCAGGTTCATCAGCAGTTCATGGGCGTGACCTGAACTCTTCATGCACATCAGTAAGTAAAATATGAACTTTTTGTAGGAAAACCTCCAGATGAGCCTCCTTTCAGCCATTTATAAGATTGACTCCTGACTCGCTACCATTGATGGGGAGAGAAACTACGTGGAGCAAAAAGAACCATTTTGGGAGATGGAGACCTACTGTTAACCCACAGTCCTGATTTGTGATTCTAACCTTGTCACATGCTAGCTTTGCAACCCTGAGCAACTCAGTCAGCCCATCTTCACCTCCTTCCTGCACTATCCCTGGAAAGACACCTCCATCTAAATAGTTTGATGCGTGAGCAAAATGACCAATGCAAGTAATTAGCATAAACTGAATATGGAGACCCAAACCTCAATGCAGAGGAGGACTGACAGTCGAGGTTAACACAGTCGAGGTTAACACAGTTGAGGTTAACACAGTCGAGGTTAACACAGTCGAAGCATCAAACGTCTTCTGACAGCCTCTGTGTGTGACACCTCATCTAACTATCTGGACACATTACCAGATGAAGTCAATAAAATAGACACAGAAAAGCCCAAAGCACTTATTCAAGTCTGCAGCGCTCCTAAGTAAGGGAAAACTAAACTAAACTAAACTAGTAGATTAAAACTAAAGTCCTATGTACTCTTAACTATGAAACCATCTAATGAATTACTAAGAAGTCATAACTCAAGATTGTTGATTCAGGAAAAGTTTAATTAAGTACTAAAAAACTGTTTGTTAGATTGAGAATAACTGCTAATGGACTGTACTGGAAAACAAGACTTTGGGAAGAGGGGAGAGAATGCGAAGCACAGATCAGAGCTCAGGAAGAATAAAGCTATAAAGTTATATAATGGGAAATGACTGAGCAGGCAAAAACAAAACAACATCTTAGCTTAATATAGCATGTGGGAGCTCAGAGGTAACTATGAGTCAGCAATGTGGAAATCAGCCTCACTGAGGAGCACTGGGTGTTAGTACAACCAGTAAAACTGTTGTTCAGAACTGGAGTGTGACCAGGTCTCACTCACACGAGAGAAGCCTGATGATACAAAGAACACAGGAAGGAAGAAGACACTGGCAGGAATCAGGGACCAGAGAGCTACTTTCCTGAAGAAGTTTCAAAAAGTACTTGTTACATTAAGACAGGTAACTTATTTTGTAGAAAGGTCTTACATTTACTGGGGTGGAGGGTCTGAACACATGCCATGGCAAGTGTGTGGAGATCAGAGAACAATTGCTAGAGGCACTCTCTCCGTCTACCCCGTGGGCCCCTGGATCACTCCGGTGGTCAGGCTTAGCAGCAGGCACTTCTACCTGCGGAGTCATCTCACTAACCTAAGCGAGGTATTTCTTGAGTGCTTACAACCTTTGTAAGACATAAAGTTACTGAGTAGGTTAGGCATATGGTTTGTGCTATCATCCTTGCTTAAAGGCTACAGTAGGACAAGCATACAAACCGGGTGTTGGAGGACAGTCTGACAACACGAGATCCTATCTCAAATAAAAATAAGTTTGTAGTTACTCTATTTGGATATAAAAATCATTATACCCACAGAAAAACTTTAACACACCTTCTGTGTCCACTTTGGTTCTGGACAGTATAATTAACTCCATTAAGTAAAACCAAGTGAAGTGCTTTTACTTTTACTTAACTTTTTTTTAAAAGATTTATTTATTTATTACATGTAAGTACACTGTAGCTGTCTTCAGACACACCAGAAGAGGGCGTCAGATCCTATTACAGATGGTTGTGAGCCACCATGTGGTTGCTGGGATTTGAACTCAGGACCTTCAGAAGAGCAGTCAGTGCTCTTACCCACTGAGCCATCTCTCCAGCCCTTATCTAACATTTATATCACTATATGTATATGTTACTGTAAGATTATAACAACAGTTATCTAGCCTTAATTTGAAAAGGAATATGGGGTTAATTTCAGCCCCAAAGTAACTAGTCCTCAAAAATCATGTAGCTGAATTGACAGAGTGCTTGTCTTAGTATACATGAAAACCTGGATTCAATCTCCAGCACCCCATAAAGCAGGTGTGGCTCGTGCCTATAATCCCAGAACTCAGGCGGTAAAAGCAGGAGAACCCCAAGTTCAAGATCACCCCCCCTTTTTTTTTTTGGTTTTTTTTGAGACAGGGTTTCTCTGTATAGCCCTGGCTGTCCTGGAACTCACTCTGTAGACCAGGCTGGCCTCGAACTCAGAAATCTGTCTGCCTCTGCCTCCCAAGTGCTGGGAATAAAGGCGTGCGCCACCACACCCGGCTCAAGATCACCCTTAATTACACAGTGAAAATGCTAGGCAAGCCCAAGCAGCATGAAACCCCATCTGGAAGAAACAAACAGGAAGGAAGCGCAAACTCTAATGTGAGCAACAGTACCGTACCTGACGAAACCTCTTTTTTATTTCTTCATCTGTCACTTCAGGATCTATCTGAAGAACCTGGAAGAACCAAGATCAAAACTGTAAAGCTGACATGGCTGCCCATATGTCATCTCAATCCTAGGAAAAGAGGCAGAAAGATGGTAAGTGCGGGGCCAACCTTGGTTACAAGCAGCACAGCACAGTCTCCAGGAGTAGTCCTGCATTCTACCACATAAGGTCAGAAGGTCAAGACCGCCCAAGACCACCCATGGCTATGTAACAACTTCAATACCAACCTTGAGACATGAGACATCTCAAAACCAACCAACCAACCCATGAGGGGCGAGAATCTGTGTATGTGAGTGTGTGTTTCAGTATGTATCCACCTCCTTACATGCCGTCTGTCTCCACTTTGGTCCTGGACAGTATAATTAATTCCATTAAGTAAAACCAAGTGAAGTGCTAGTCACTCAATCTCATCGTCCAGAACTCAGTATCAGAGCAGAGCTCACCCGGGACAAGGAAGGGTGTGAGCACCCAAGCAGTATTTAGTCAAGTGCTAGAGGCCATGCTGGGGGAGAATGGTGGCCACACAGAACAGCACCTTGACAAGGAGTACCAAAAAAGGATGAGGAGGGCAAGCCCCGAGTAGGCTGCCAAGCAGACCCTGTCCGAACTAAGTAGGGTAAAGATATGAACATAGGCTCAGCACACTGATTCACACCTATAATCCTAATATTTAGGAAGTTGAGACAAAAGTTATAGGCTGACCTAAAGTTAAAAAAAAGAGATTCTGGGGCTGGAGAGATAGCTCAGAGATTAAGAGCACTGACTGCTCTTCTAGAGGTTCTGAGTTCAAATCCCAGCAACCACGTGGTGCTCACAACCATCCATAATGAAATCTAATGCCTTTTTCTGGGGCGTCTGAAGATAGCTACAGTGTACTTACATAAAATAAATAAATGATTTTTAAAAAAAAGAGAGAGAAATTCTGATTATAAAAATGAAAACGGCCTGGAGAGATGGCTTAGAGGTTAAGATCATGCACTGCTCTAGAAGGAGAAGAGCTCAGCTCCCAGCCACTTATAGTCCAGCTCCAGGAAATGCAACAGATCTGGCCCCCCATGCACACCGTCTCACCCACTCACGCGTACAGAGACCCACACAGACGTGTTCACACAATTTAAATAAAAATAGTGGCTAGAGCGATGGCTCAGTGATTAAGAATACTTGTTCTTGCAGAGGACCCAAACTTGGTTACCAGATCCGATCTTGCATGGCTCACAACTACCTGTAACTCCAGGGAATCCAACATGTCTGGTCTCCATGTGTACCTGGACTGATACCGATGAATACAAATCCACACATATTCACATAATTTTAAAAGTATATGTGCGAGGCCAGCCTGGTCTACAGAGTGAGTTCCAGGACAGCCAGGGCTATACAGAGAAACCCTGTCTTAAAAAAAAAAAAAAAAAAGTATGTGTGTGTGTGTGTGTGTATTGTGTTGGAGAAAAGGAGGAGGACATGCTGCCAACCCACTGCGATATGAGGTAAATGACTTTTGGCTTTCTATCACATGAGAAAGAACAGTGATTAGTGTTGAGAAGAAATGCTTAGAGGCAGGCTCAGTGGGTGGTGCACGATGTACTCCCAGTGCTGAGGAAGGTGAGGTGGGAGGACTACGCAGAGCCACTCTGGGCTACATTAGAGATATATTCAAAAACACAAAGGGCATTAGCTTCTCTAAAATCTGAATCTCAGTTCTGTTTTTACTGAATATCTGGTATTTCTTATATTCCTGTAACAAAAAAGTTTTAGCAAAGTGTTTGCTTTGTTTTGTTTTCTTTGTTTTTTTGAAACAAGGTCTTGCTGGAGCCCTAGGCTGGCCCAAGCCTTTCTATGTAGACCAGGCTGACCTCAAACTTGTAGGGACATCCCTGCCTCGGCCTCCCAAATGCACAGAGAATTTCATGTCTGGCACTACAATTTTTAAGGTCAAGGACCATAAGTTTATCTGACCAGCTATAGCAAAACAAATAAATAAATCCTGTCTATTTGGGCTACTAAAGGTTAGAGAACATTTAACAGGACCAAGTTTATCTCATTTGGTTTTTTAACAAGCTGCCTCAACAACTCTACTCACAATAAAATCATTTAACCTCAAAGACAACCTATCTGCCACAAAAATATCACCACTTCCCCCTTTTTTCATCTCCAACCAATAGAACTTGGGGTGTATGCTGCAACATAAGTCTGCTCCCAAGCCAGGTTCCATGACTTACACCTATAACCCCAGCACTTAGAGCCTGAGGCAGAAGAACTATAGAGTCAGACCTCAGACCAACCAACCTGGGTTATAGAGCGAGCCCCAGGCCATAGTGAGCTACAATAACATCCTGTTTCAAAAACAGCTAGCCAGGGCTGGAGAGAGGCTCAGAGCTTAAGAGCACTGACTGTTCTTCCAAAGGTCCTGAGTTCAAATCCCAGCAACCACATGGTGGCTCACAACCATCTGCAATAGGATCTGATGCCCTCTTCTGCTATGTCTGAAGACAGCTACAGTGAACTCATATAAATATAATAAACACATCTAAAACATCAAAAACCCCAGCTAGCCAAGTATGCTGGCTCATTTCCACAATATCAGCATTTGGGAGGTTGAGGCAGGAGAATCTGGAGTTTAAAGCCGACCTTGAATGCATGAGACTGTCTCAAAACAAACAAACAACCCTACTTACGTATATGTACGGGAAGCGATCCACCATAGAAGCTACAGCCACCATAACGAACTCGGACATAACTGTCTGCACATGTGCAAAGCCCTCCCACCAGACTCTACAGTAACTCACCTCAAATGGGTTCAGATTAAAGTAAGAGGAACCAGGACGAGTCAATCTTTCGATTTGATTTTTGGATGTTAGAACTGAATCTCTCTTTTCTATTTGTTTCACCTAAAAGTAAAAGAATTGATAATTCCATTAGTAAAAATAAGCTAAATGTCTACTTTAACACAACACTAAAATGCTCAGCAAACGACTCATCTCTACCATGTCCCAGACACTTTGCGCAACTGGAGAACAACCACAGTGGTGTAGCTAGTTTACAATGAAATTTCAGTTCTCCACATAAATGCTAAGCATGGTCGCAGGCACCTGGAAACCCAGGGCTGGGCAGGGAGGAAACAGGGAGGTCCCCAAAGCTCACTCGCTGCACAGCCCGTCTAAACTCCTGAGCTCCAGGTTCAGTGACAGATCTTGTCTTAAAATATAATATGGACAGTGAAAAACATATGACAATGATCTCTGTGCCTACTTGTGTATATATGTATGCACATGTACACTACATGCAATTCTTTTTTTTTTTTTGGTTTTTTG
The DNA here is from genome assembly GCF_900095145.1 of Mus pahari. Taxonomy (NCBI): domain Eukaryota; kingdom Metazoa; phylum Chordata; class Mammalia; order Rodentia; family Muridae; genus Mus; species Mus pahari. Next base: position 83,479,976 of record NC_034595.1, on the reverse strand, counting down.
AAACAGGGTTTCTCTGTGTAGCCCTGGCTGTCCTGAAACTCACTTTGTAGACCAGGCTGGCCTCAAACTCAGAAATCCTCCTACCTCTGCTTCCCAAGTGCTGGGATTAAAGGCGTGCGCCACCACCACCCAGCACTACATGCAATTTTTAAAATTTATATCTACTATGTAAACAATTCTCTTCAGGAGTATTAGCTACACCCCAACGTTAAAAAAAAATTATGGGGGCTGGTGAGATGGCTCAGTGGGTAAGGGCACCCAACTGCTCTTCCAAAGGTGCAGAGTTCAAATCTCAGCAACCACATGGTGGCTCACAACCATCTGTAATGAGATCTGACACCCTCTTCTGGGGTGTCTGAGGACAGCTACAGTGTACTTACATATAATAAATAAATAAATAAATAAATAAACAAAAGCTGGTGATTTAAAAAAAATACGTATTTTGTTTTATGAATATGAATGCTCTATCTGCATGAACACTTACATGCCAGAAGAGAGCATCAGATTCCATTACAGATGGTCTTGAGCAACTATGTGGTTGCTGGAAATTGAACTCAGGACCTATGCAAGAGTACTCAGTGCTCTTAACCACTGAGCCATCTCTCTAGCCCCCATTATCCCATTATAGGGAAATTATGGCTTACAGAGAGTGAGGTTTCCAATTACCTAACTCATGAGAAATTTACCCTAAGTCTGGCTCACAATCAAAAGTTAAGAGGGTTCCCAGATATTAAACACAGCTACCGCTGCAGAGATAGCTGCATGTGGGTACAATTAATCTTTTTTTTTTTTCATCTTGAAAGGCAAAATGTACACTGAACCATGACCTATGAGCAACATTCAACACCATTATGGAGGATTTAAGAGGTGGCTCAGTTGGTGGAGTTCTTGCCTAGCATGCGCAAGACCCTGGGTTTGATCCTTGGCAAAAGAAAACAGCTGGGGAAAAAAATAAAAGAGAAAAGAAAAAAACAAAAACAAAAACAAAAAAAATACCAAGAAAACAGCTGGGCGTGGCGTGGTGGCTCATTCCAGTATACTAGCATTTGGGAGGATGAAGCAGGAGAATGAGCCCTAGTTCCGAGCAGCCTACATTGCAGAGTAGGCCCACCTAAGCTTCATTGAGAACTTGTCTTAAAAACAAAAAGACAGGCCGCGCGTGGTGGCGCACGCCTTTAGTCCCAGGCCAGCCTGGTCTACAAAGTGAGTTCCAGGACAGCCAGGCCTATACAGAGAAACCCTGTCTCGAAAAACCAAAAAGAAAAAATAAAAAAAAAAGACAAACTAGATGATAGCAGCAACCACCTTAGGCAGCCACAGAAGCAGATGGGGGCGATCTCTGTGAGTTCAAGGCAAGCCTGGTCTACAGAGCACCAGGCAGCCAGGGCTATACACAGGGGCAACTCTTGTTTCAAAAAGCAAAAACTAAATTTTAAAAAAATATAATAAAAACACAACAAGAGGGCTATAGAGTGCATGCCGATTGCCAATGTTACACCGGGAAGCACAGGCCTTCTTCCTCTGCTTCCTACCTGAGGATGTCAACTGCCCTGCCTCCATTTTCCACCAAGATGGACTGAAATTTCTCCAACTGTGAGCAATGCAAAATATGCTAACAATGTGAAGGAAAAAATACTTTGTAACATAACAAGTTTTTTTTTTTTGGGGGGGGTGGGGTTCGAGTCGAGACAGGGTTTTCTCTGTGTAGACCTGGCTGTCCTGGAACTCCCGCTGTAGACCAGGCTGGCCTCGAACTCAGAAATCAGCCTTCCTCTGCTTCCCAAGTGCTGGGATTAAAGACATGTGCCACCACCTCCCAGCTACAAGTATTTTTATAAGCACGAGAGATAATGGCTCTGGTCCCAGCACTTTGGAGGCTGAAGCAAGGGGGTCCAACCTGGAAGTACTTAATTCGAAAACGACTGCTTTATAATTTTCAAGCTGCTTTCTTATACATGAAATCCTTTAAGGGTAGTGAAAACTCTTACAATGTTAACTTGCCAGTGTGGGAACTGATGTCTTGACATTTCAACAGCAGTTAGGCTTGCAAGAACGCAACGTGTGGGCCTCTGACGCCACATAGCCTACTTTTACTCAGTTTATCCATTCATTTAATCAACGGATATATGCGAAACATCCACCACTGGCGATGCAAATGTCAACAAGGCTCAGAGCAAGTTCACTCCTTGTCCTACCTGACACCAAGAACGTATGCACCCTCTTAAGGTTCGTCCTGTTAAAGATGGAGGGGGGGGTGTCACATAACGCATTCTTGTCCCGATGAACAGTGCTCAGCACTGATAGACCGCAGAAATCGCCACTCACACAATCAGGGCAGAGGAATGGGACCAGGGCCTGTTTACAAATAAAAGTGGGTGCGCCGCAGGCCGGCCTCCGCCAGCCGGAGACTCCACAGCCAGCAGGCTGCACCGCGCGACCAGCAGCTCGCCGAGCCCCTCTCCGGGTCGGGGTCCACAGGCCCGGCCGCCCCGCCGCGTTCCGGGGACCTCGGTAGCCAGAGTGGCGGGCGCGCATGCACTCCGCAGCCGGTCCGCAGTCCCCAGGCCAGGCGGCGCGGGCCAACGGTCCCGGGAAGCGTCTCGCCGGCCCCAGCCGCGGCGGACGGAGCCGGAGCGCGGTCGCCCCGAGGCCACCATCCTTACTCCGGGCTCACCTCACTGTAGAAGGTCATAAATGCCTCCTCGGTGCTGCCTCCGCCGCCCGAAGCGCCACTCTCTCCCGAAGCCGCCATTTTCCCGGCTAGCCACCACGTGACCGTTCTGCGCAAGCGCAGCCTCACGTGACCACCCAAGCCCGCCTTCCCGGACTCCCGCCGGCCAGCTGTACTTAAAGGGGCCGAGACCTTTTTTTTTTTTTTTTTTTTTTTTTTTCCGGTTTTGGTTTTGGTTTTTCAGAATAAGGATAAAGTTTCATAGTTTTGCCCTGGTTGTCTTGGAACTCATTATATAGACCAGGATGACCTCGAACTCAGAGGTCTGTCTGTCTCTGCCTCCCAGATGCTAAGATTAAAGCTGTACTTGGGTTTTTTGTAAAACTTTTTTTTTTTTAAAGATTTATTTATTTATTATATGTAAGTACACTGTAGCTGTCTTCAGACACTCCAGAAGAGGGAGTCAGATCTTGTTAAGGATGGTTGTGAGCCACCATGTGGTTGCTGGGATTTGAACTCTGCACCTTTGGAAGAGCAGTCGGGTGCTCTTACCCACTGAGCCATCTCACTAGCCTGTTTTGGTTTTTTTTGACACAGGACCAGGCTGGCCTCGACCTCACAGAGATCCACCTGCCTCCCGGGAGTGCTGGGATTGACCTGGGTAACCCCCATGTAGCAGGGGGTTTTTTGTTTTTAAAGTTTATCCCAGTGGAGCCTATCCTGGTACCCCAGCGGCAAAGGTAGGCAAATCTTCTGAGTTTGGGGCCAGCCCAGTCTCCAGAGTACGATCTAGTACAGCCAGGACTGTGAAGAAAACCTGTCAAAAAAAATTTTTTTACTGCATTTTATGGTAGCATCAAATTCCTCAAAGGTATGTCTATGCAATGATTTGTTGACCTCTTCAGAAGTTCAACATTTGGGGTCTGCTCACCTTTGGACCTCTGTGAAATAGTATTATGAAGCTGGGCACATGCCTGTAACCCCCTCTTGGGAGGTAGAGACAGAAAGATGAGAAATCGGCTCTCTTTACTGGGCGTTTGAGGCCACCCTGAACTACAACAGATCTCATTGAGGTAGGGACAAAATCGGAAAATGGGATGGAAACTATTATGAGCAAGCATGTATAAGGATCTGTGCTCGGCGTTTGTTATTTAATTTTTTTGTTATTTAATTTTTTAAATTATACTTATTTATTAGTGGGGGCACAGTGTCACAATGCACACGGAGAGGTCAGAGAAAACAACCTTCTGGAGTTGGTTCTTTCCTTCCACCACTGGGGCCCAGCACTGGCCCTATGTGTGTGTGTGTGGGGGGGAAGCGTGTGTGGGAAAACAAAGTCTTGTTATGAAGCCCTGGCTGGCCCAAAATTCCCTTTGTCGAATAGGCTAGATTGAGCACTTCGGCTCTTCCTCTCTGCATGTGTCTCAGGAGTGCTGGGATTACAGGTTTGTACCACCAGTTCGCTTGATGTTCTTTCCGTGTCCTTGTAGTCCATCACCAAGTCATTAGGTCCATTCACCGACACATTAATACAGTTCAAAAACACTAATTCGTCTACAGAGTGAGTTGCAGGACAGCCAGGGCTATACAGAGAAACCCTGTCTCGAAAAACAAAAACAAACAAACAAAAAAATTACTAATTCACTACCTACTAAGGTTCTGATGGCTTCTTCACAAGGTAAACTGTGAGAAGGAACTCAGAAGCAGGATAAAAAAAAATTGCTGATGTCAGGATGACTAGGCAGGTTAAAGAAGGGTTTCTCTGAGAAAGTGACATTTAAGGTGAGAGAAGATACTGCAGTGGCAATATAACCAAAGAACAAGGACACCTCTTAAGAAATGAACACGATTTCATATGTATAAATAGAGGTACGTTGGAGGTCGATATCCAGGCTTTCGGCATCCTAGGCATAGCTGCCACAAACCTTGCGTTTTCCCCAATCTATTCATGTCCATAGGGATTGCCATCGTGTACATTTTTAATAAAATCGACCTTTGGACGGACATTGTGCGGTGGGAGTGAACGGAATGCTTCATTCTAAAGAGACCAAAAGCCAAGATTCATCTTCCAACTTCGCTCAGTAGGTCATGATTTGTCAGAGCCTTGTTTATTAACTGTAAACTAAGGAATAAACCCGCCTCCCTCTCAACAATCGCTGCAGATGTCATAAGCCCCGCCCCTCCCTCCTGATTCGCGGTTTCCGTGATCGTCCCGCCTCCCCAGCGTCTAGATTGGCGGCTCAGCCGCCCTCGCAGTTAGCGCGCTAGGAGAGAAGCAACCACGCCCGCAACGCGAGCTGAGAGGCGCCGAAGACAATGGCAGGCTCGGCGTTGGCGGTTCGGGCTCGGTTGGGTGTCTGGGGTATGCGGGTCCTGCAAACACGAGGCTTCGTCTCGGATTCGGTAGGTGGCGGCACGACCCACCGCCCATCGCGGGGCGCAGGTTCTCTCTCCCTTGTTGTGCCTTTTCTTTTCATGTCCACGACTCTCTCTGCAGTCGGATAGCATGGATACGGGCGCTGGCTCCATCCGAGAAGCTGGTGGAGCCTTCGGAAAACGAGAAAAGGCTGAAGAGGATCGGTACTTCCGGTGAGGCCCACCTGGTCCCAAGTCCAGCCCCCAGTCGCCCTCCCTGTCCTTTCTACGCTCCCTGCTCCCGGTCGCTCCAGCCATCTTTACCCGGTCCCGTGGGGCGCCCATCCTCTGGCAGAATTCCAAGGCCGATGAAGCCATCGGGTCTCGTCGTCGTCGAGACAGCTAGCATCGCACTGCGGGCCTCCTACCCAGCCCTCAGCCTTTTACACCGGTTCTGCAGGACTCAGCCCTAGGGTCGTCTCGTTTGCTGTCATCTTCCTCGCCCTCCCCTCGCAGTCATCCCTTCTGCACCCCTGGTTGTGCGAGTCTCCCCCAGGTGCTCGGAGCGGTGTTTACAGCTAGCCAGAACTTGCAGAGCCTCTGAGCTGGGCTCACTCACCTGTCACCCCCATCTTTTTCCCCCAACTTCCCTCTCCTCTCTTTCGTTCTGTAAGGCTATGTCCATTCCCCGAGGCCTCAGATCCTGTCAGCCATTTCTAGATCCTCCACGTGTCTCCAGTTCTCGTGATCTAGATAGTAGCTGCTCAAGGTTAGACTTGCCCCATTCCGGGAGACTTTTGCATTACTCGGGCCCTGGGTTGTACTTTTCTCTCCACTGGTTAGAAATAGGGAGTGGCCTAGGTCTATCTACAACCTTTTCCCAGCCCTGAGTTATCTTTAACTTCTGTCCACTGGAGAGCAGCCAGAAACTAATCTTGCTTCCGTTTCTCCTTTGGTTTCTGTCCTAAACCTATGGGGAATTGTTGCTCTTTTATGGAATAAGAACTTAGAGGTTCAAGACTCAGTACCAAATAATAATAATAATTATCAGGATTGCAATTCTCCTGCCTCAGCCTTTCTTTTTTCTTTTTCTTTCTTTTTTTTCTTCGAGACAGGGTTTCTCTGTATAGCCCTGGCTGTCCTGGAACTTAACTTTGTAGACCAGGCTGGCCTCGAACTCAGAAATCCGCCTGCCTCTGCCTCCTGAGTGCTGGGATTAAAGGCATGCGCCACCACGCTGGGCCTGCCTCAGCCTTTCAAGTGTTGGGATTATAAGCTTATGCCACCACTCCTGGCTTGGAACCTATGTCCTTTACCTTATGTATTGTTTTGTTGGGTTGTGTTTGGGTTTTCTTTCCTTTAAAGATTTATTTTTAATTCGGTGACTGTGTTGGGATATGTGCAACAAGTACAGGTGCCCATTGGGAGTTAGGGATTAGGTGCCCTTGGAACTAAAAGTACACGTAGGTAGTTCTGAACTCTTGGATGCTTAGGGACTGGAGAGATGGCTCAGCGGTTAAGAGTACCGACTGCTCTTCCAGAGGTCCTGAGTTCAAAATCCCAGCAACCACCTGGGGCCTCACAACCATCTGTAATGGAATCCACCAGTAACAGTGTACTCATATACATAAAATAAAATTAAAAAAAAAAAAGAAGAAGAAGAAACAGGTACTGGGAACCAGCCTGAGGTCCTAGCTGGAGAGATGGCTCGGGCTGATAGCGATGACTGCTCTTCCAGAGGAACCAGGTTCTATTTGCCAGTGCCCCCACGGTGTCTAACAGCTGTCCATAGCTCCAGTTCCACGGCATCTCAAACTTTCGTCTGGCCTACATGGGCAATGCATGCATGTATCGTGTGCCTTTAATGCCAGTGTTCTGGAGACAGAGGCAGAAGCAGCAGGCAGATCTCTAAGTCTGAGACCGGACTGGTCTACATAGTGAGTTCCATGACAGCCATACATAAAGAGATGCAGCCAAAACACTCATACATGTAAAATGTCAAAAAGAAAAAGAAGCTGATCACAGTGGTGCACACCTTTATTTAAACATGCCTGTATGTGCACGCGTGCTTTTGTGTGTATGTATGCATGCTTGGGCCAAATGTGTGGGGACCATCAGAAACCAGAGTCAGTAGAGAGGAGTTACAGATAGTTGTGAGCTGCCTGACATTGGTATTGGGAATTGAATTTGGATTCTTCTAGAAGGGAAAGACATTATCTTAATCTCAGAGCCATCTCTTCACTCTGATTTTGTGTTCGTGTGTGTATTGCCTGCATATATGTATGTATACCCCATGAGTACTTGGTACCTGTGGAGGCTAGAACCCTGGAACCGCAGCTCCATGTGGTTTGTGAGCTGCTGAGTGGGTTCTAGAAATGGAGCCTGAGTTCTCTAGGAGAAAAAGTGCTCTTACTCATCGAGCCATTTTCCCTCCCAACTCAAGAAACTTAAATCTGGAACTTATCCCAAGACAGCAGTTGGAGCCCCTAGAACTGCAGTTATAGATGGTTGTAGGCCATCATGAGGATGCTGGGAACTGAACCCTGACTCCCACAAGCTGCACCCCCCACCTCCCACCCCACCCCGTGCACATACACAAGTAAATGTGATAAAAGTAAACTAAAAAGCCGGGCGTGATCTCTTTGAGATGAAAGAGTGGAATGAATCCCTCAACTACTGTTTCTTTATAGAGAGAAGACTAAAGAACAGCTGGCTGCCCTGAAGAAGCACCATGAAGATGAGATTGACCACCATTCGAAGGAGATAGAGCGTCTGCAGAAGCAAATTGAACGCCATAAGAAGAAGATCCAACATCTAAAGAGTAATCATTGAATGCACGCAGTCGGTCCCTCACAGTGAGTGGCCGGTATCATTCCCCACTTCTGTAGACACGTGGTTTTGAATGATTAATATTTGGTCTGTGTGCTACTAACAGATAATAAACTATCACCAGGAAACTTGCCTGATGCCTTCTACTGTCTAGAGCAGCAGTTCTCAACCTTTGGCTTGAGACCCCGTTTGTGGGTAGAAGGACCCTTTCACGGGAGCCGCCTAAGGACAGCTGAGCCATCAAATATTGACATTCTGATCGGGGGGGGAAAAAACAGCAGCGAAATTACAGTTATGAAGTAGCAACAAAATCATTAAGGGGTTGAAGCATTAGGGGTTTAGAACCACTGAGGGACAGACACTTTTCATCCATTAGAATGAATTGAGGGTTCTACTACATAGAGTAAGGGGGGAAGGGATACTGACCTCAATCTAATCAGAATGTGCAGCGACATCTTGAAATGTAAATCCCAATCCAAAGCTAAGCCTAGCCATGGTCTGGAGAACAGAGATTAAAGATGGTTTCCAAAGCTAGGACCAGAAACAATAGCACTGTCTTACTGGAAGGCCTCTTCATATGAACTAGCTATTGCTCTAAGCTTGAGGCAACTACAATTAGAAATCATACCCAGGTTTGGAATGTAGCTTCGATGGTAGGAGTGCTTGCCTAGCATGCACGAAGCTGTGGGTTCAGTTCCCGGCACTGCATAAACCAGGTAGAATGATATTTGGCTAAAGAGACTACCCAGTGATTAAGAGCACTGGCAGCTCTTCCAGGGGACCTGGATTCAATTACCACCAGCCACATGGCAGCTCACAACCATCTGTAACTCCAGTCCCAGGAGGTCAGACTCCCTCCTCTATCTACAGGCACTAAACATGTGCACAGACACATAAGCAGGCAAGACACCCATAACATTTTTTAAAAAAGTTTTTCCCCATGCATGCCTTTAATCCCAGCACTTGGGAGGCAGAGGCAGGTGGATTTCTGAGTTTGAGCCCAGCCTGGTCTACAGAGTGCCAGGAAGCCAGGACTACACAGAGAATCCTGTCTCAGAAAAAAAAAAATTTTTTTTTTCACTTTTCAACAAATTCTTTTTTAAAAAGATACATAGAGCCAGGCAGTGGTGGCACACACCTTTGATCCTAGAACTCAGAAAGCAGAGGTAGGCAGATTTCTGTGAGTTCCTGGCCAGCCTGGTCAGTTAGTTCCAGGGGGAAAAAAAAAGGTAGAGTCTGGCCTGAGACCAGCAGTTGAATTAACTCCGGAGTAAAGCCGTTGCTTAGATGTGCATGAGGGCCTGGTATAGTCCCCGCACTAGGTATGAAAAAGGTTGCCAGGAATAATATAGTAAACCCATAGCCCTCAGTACAGAGGTCTCGGGTCAGACCTTTCTTCCCCCTTGTGTTGGAATTGAGGAAGCCTCCCAGTTGTGTGAGTGAGTATTCATACAATGTCTAGATGACTCAGCGTTTTACCACTTCTGACTCTGTGTGTGTGTGTATTTTACAGTTATTTTAGGTATGGAGAAGGTCTGGAGTGGTGAGTGAATATGTTTGTGCCGAAGAGCTCAACTTATGGGAAGACTCCGTTCCCTACCATGTGGGTTCTGGGGATCAAACCTAGATCATTGCCAGGCTTGGCAAGCTCCTTTACCCACGGAGCCATCCTACCAGCCCTTTTTTGGTTTCTTTTTCCTTTTTTCTTTCTTTTGCTTTTTTTGTTTGATTTGGTTTCGAGACAGGGTTTCTCTGTGTAGCCCTGGCTGTCCTGGAACTCTGTAGACCAGGCTGACCTTGAACTTTTAAGATTTATTTATTTATTATATGTAAGTACTCGTCTTCAGACACTCCAGAAGAGTGCATTGGATCTCATTACAGATGGTTGGGAGCCACCATGTAGTTGCTGGGATTTGAACTCAGGATCTTCAGAA